>NC_137649.1:6382930-6757930 GCF_963383615.2 Lipophrys pholis
TTACATTCACTCAACAAATTATTTTTTTGGGAGCGTAGACTCACATTGGCATAAAATTTGCGCGGCGTTGCAGAAGGAATTCAAGTGCAGACAAACACATTAGGTGTGAAATCATCTAAACACACAACGTATTGATTACAGGAGGTCAGAAGCGACTGCAGCACAATTTTCTGTGTCTGATCCTCCACATTCGCCCCATGTGTTGCTTCCCTGGCAGATGTTGAATCGCCGGCAGGACTGTGGAAAACGGAGCACATCATCTTCACTAGCATGCAAGTAAGTGCATCCAGATTGTTTAATCTCCTGCAAGATGCTACTGGCATATTATGAAGGGATGAACGCATGAATGAGATGGAAACGGCATTGTGTGTGTGTGTGTGTGTGTGTGTGTGTGTGTGTGTGTGTGTGTGTGTGTGTGTGTGTGTGTGTGTGTGTGTGTGTGTGCGTGTGTGTGTGTGTGTGCGTGTGTGTGTGTGTGTGTGTGTGTGTGTGTGTGTGTGTGTGTGTGTGTGTGTGTGCGTGTGTGTGTGTGTGTGCGTGCGTGTGTGTGTGTGTGTGTGTGTGTGTGCGTGTGTGTGCGTGCGTGTGTGTGTGTGCGTGTGTGTGTGTGTGTGTGTGTGTGTGTGTGTGTGTGTGTGTGTGTGTGTGTGTGTGTGTGTGTGTGCGTGCGTGTGTGTGTGTGCTTTGCTTGGTGCAGCTGTTGTTGTAACATGTTGTGCCTGTTAATGACGTTCCAGACGTTCCCCCCACCTCCGAATGCTGTCCAACACTCTCATGCCTTCACAATAACATGTCACTGGTGGACGAGGAAAATCCCGGATCGTGAATCACGTGTCATCGGGTTTCTTGTTCAAAAGGTCTGAACTACTTATGAGGGTGAGCCGACCGTCCGTCACTGCAGAGGCGTGTACAATCGCCACATAAACATCGTCTCTGTAATGAACCTGAGGTAACAGTCTCATCTTTAGGTTTTACTCGGTCGTTTCTACTGTTTGCGTTTACATAGAAACAGTAGAAACGCTGAAAACGAGGTAGTTTTCATGTTGGGCCAGTGGTTGGCGCTGTTGTTTATCTTTATAATTGACTCACACACACACACACATGCGCGCAGAGAAGGATACGCTGTGGAGATTAACAATGGCGAGTACACAGAGAGCCGTAAGGACCAAAGGTCTGTAATCTTGATGTACCACTTCTGTCACTTTGCATCAAATCAAATGGAAGAGGAGCAGCAAAACACATTTACCTATAAATGAAACACAGCTTAAAAAGTTTCATGTATAGTTTTGATATATATACGTACAAACATTTATATTCATGAAGTTTCTGTTACATTTTCAGCTGTTTTTGAACCAGATTCTTATTTTTGCAGTTTTAGACAATTAGACATTTGAGATTTTTAAAAATTCACTTTCTAATGGTTTTCCAACAGTAATAATCGTCCCCCTACCTGGAACGACGCCCCAGAAGTGAAGACAGTCTGTCGTCTCTCTCCCTGGCTTGTTTCAGTTTTTAAAAAGTGTGTCGCTCCAACCAGCCAATCAGAAATCAAACCCTATATAGTGTCATCGGGGGTTTAGCCAATCCCAATCAAGGTAGGCTCCTGCCTTTGACCCTCCCACAATTAGGCAGCGCTGCTCTGGCACATGGCGCCACAAGAGGAAGTACTTCCTCGTCTTCCAAAGATGGGCATGTGTGGGCGGAGCCAGTCCAGCTCACACAGACACAGCAGATTCTGAATGAAGCTTCTATGATCCAATATTCAAATGGAGGAAAATGAAGGAAAAGCTGGATTTGGGGCAAATAAACTTTGAAGACGAGGTTTCTGGACCAATGAAAGTGTTGAAAAGCTGTAGAATATGACCCCTTTAAAGGCTCTTTGGTGCATTTTAGAGACGGTGAACTTCAGAAATATGGTAGGAAGCGGTGAAATACTTACAGCCAACCATCATCATCGCCACAGAGAAAATCTTCTCGCCGTCGGTTGTCGGAGCAATGTTGCCAAACCCGATGGTGGTGAGACTTGTCATGGTGAAGTAGAGGGAAGAAATGTACAGCGTGTCTTTGTTTGGCCCTCCCTCCCACTGGCCAGTGCCGCTGGCGTTGTATCGGTACGGCGTGCCGATACTCAGCGCCAACTGGTAGAGCCAGCTGTCCGTCCTGATGGTGTTGGTGGCTTCGTCGATGACTTCGTAGTCTCCGATGCTGTACCAGATGCAGGCCAGCCAGTGGGCCACCAGGCCGAAGACGCACACGAGCAACACCAGGACGGCCGCGCCGTACTCCAGGTAGTGGTCCAACTTGCGGGCCACTCGACCCAAACGCAGCAGGCGGATGACTTTGAGGGAGCTGAAGAGGCTGCTGAGACCCTGCAGGGTGAGACGAGGGAGACGTGAGCCGGAAATCAAATAAGAACACAATTCTTAGCTCATTTTAACCACAAAAAAACTTCAACTGAAGTATAGATTACTGTCTCGTTGTAAAACTAAAAAGAATCAGAACTGCAATTCCTTTTTTTTTTTCTTTACAAACTGTACAAAAGTCCTCCACTTAATTAATAATGCAAAAATAATTTTCGATGCGTTGCTCAGAGCCATTGAAAACGCAACTTTTTGAAAATGGCTCCCAAGGTGGAACGTTCTAAATACTCGGGCTCTGTCTCCATGGAAACGGAAATGCTGCACACCACGCCCGTAGTAAATAGTTTGTTCTGCACATGCTCAGTAGATGGACAACAAGAACAATGTTTCCTCCAGTTCTCCTGGTACTCGGTAGTGTAAAAAAGTATAATATGTAATTTATGGACATTTCACTGTATTTTGCGTATTTTGTAGGTATCATATCATAGAAATGGTCTTTATGTTGAGATTTTAGTCATTTGCTGTACTAATTAATTAGTTTTCAATAAAGTGGTTATTTATTACTATCTTATCAGTTCGGCTTACTCAAAATGATGTGGTCCATGAACTGGAGGGAATTTGAGGCCCTGATTACACGACAGCGTTTCAAATGAAAACACAGCGTTTTTGTTTCAGAAAAGTTTCACGTTTACAAGGCAACATTTTGAAAACAATGTCCATTTCGAGCAAAATGGCAGGAAGGCTGAAAATGATGTAGGTTCAATGTTTGGCCACCAGTGGGTGCTGTTGGTTTTGTAATGAAACCACACTCACACAGTCACACAGAGAACAATACGCGGTAACAATACCAAGGACGAGTACAAAGACATTCGAATGGACAGACGACCAAGTTGGATTGTTCTTTTGGTGACTGTCAACTAAAAAACTACAAAGTCCCAGGAGAATCTGGACTGAGAGGAAAACCTTGTTCTTATTGTCCATCTACTGAGCATGTGCAGAAGAACTATTTACTACGGCAGTGGTGTCCATGCAAAGTAGCAGCAATTCTGCCATCTACACAAAGATGGAGCCAAAAGCATTTTCAAATAGTTTCCATAGAGACAGTCAGAGCGTTTTATAAAAAGTCCCACCCTGGGAGCCGTTCTCAAAAAAGGGACCTGTCACTGCTGAAACAAACAATATCAAGAATCGGCACAGAAATGCTCAAATCAACTCCTTCAAGGACACTTTTGACTGAGGCGATATTCAGTTTTGTTGTGATGAAGAACTTCCTTCATGTCCCAACAGCAACAGAAATAACATTTAGTATAGCCGAGACAGTTTTACTCACTGGGAGAACAGAGTCTTCTATCCGTGTGGCGTTCCTGTGGAAATTTGAAGAGTCACGAAGGTGACTTGTTGGGGAAGCATGCGAGACGATGTCCTTCGTAACAGAATCCAGAAGTAGAAATATTGTAATATTTACATCCAAGATATTTCTGCAATGATAATGAGACAATGGTCGCGGCGTCATCCGGCTGAGAGTCTACTCACTTCGTTCACGTGCTCGAAGGCGTTGATGATGTCATAGGGCAGACAGGACAGCAGGTCGATGACGAACCAGGTCTTCAGGTAGTTCATTCGGATCAGCTTGGCGTCGGAGATGACCTCCCCAGCGGGACCCACGAACGTGGTGTGGAAGTTGAGCACGATGTCGATGAGGAATATGACGTCGACGACGCTGTCCACCACCAGCCAGGCCAGGTTATTCTGCTTGGTCTTGAAGGACACGTTGTAGGGCACCATGATGGCGGTGTAGAAGGTGAGGATGAGGATGACCCAGTCCCATGTGGTCTTGAAGGTGCAGTAGTGGAGGATGATGTGCGGCGGCGTCTTCGGCGCTTCCTGCTTGTACTGAGGGAGGATGTCGGATCCCAGCTGGAGAGCCTTCCATTCAGGGGACACGCGTAAAGTCAAGACACCGCCTTCATTCAATCGATATTCTCTCTTTAGCCGCTCACCTCAGCCAGTCTGGACGGCTTGTGGGCGACCTCGGTCTTGTTCAGCGGCGCTAATTGCTGCACCACGGTGCGATTGTTGGTCAGGGCCCGGGTCAGCCGCGCAAACTTCGTCCAGCCTGCACAGAGAAAGCAACACAGGCCGTTCATTTGGAGAAGAAGGCAAAACGGTCGAGGAGAATATCGTCATTGAAGAGTTTGTAGAAAGCAAATGTCAATGCAAGGTGGTTAACGGCAAGTTTTGTGTATAAATATACAAAAACTACGTTCGTGTGAGCTGTTGCCAAAGCAGATCTACTAATCCTTGTGACCATCCTGACGCGAGGTGAGCAACGGGGGGTTGGAGACCTTGCTGGAGGAGCCGCAGTGACGATCTATCAGCAGTGGCACAGGAACCAGGAAACATAAGCTGGCTTCCCTTTAAAGCTCCAGGCCAACGCTGCCTCTGTTTGTCACATGCTGGGAAGTCACCGTGTTGTACGAGTCCTCGTTTGTGTTTTCGTCTTGCTTCCCCATGTGGTCTGACTGTCGTTGGGAGAGCAGAGTGCACTGACCCGGACACGGAGCACACGGAGCGTTCTGTTTTACACTCCAAAAACGCTCCGGCTCAATGGTGTAAATAGACGAAAACAAAACTCTTTACTTTTGTAGTTTGTCGTCTGTCCATTCTGTCTGTGTTCTCTCCATTGTTAATATTTATGGCGTTTTGTTCTCTGTGCGCATGTGCGTGTGATTTTCATTAGAAGAACAATCAAGAGCACCAACTAGTGGCCGAACATAAAAATCGTTTTCAGCATTTCTGCCGTCAGAACGTTGCCGTGAAAACGTAAAACTTTCCCGAAATAAAAACAGAAGAACGATGCATTTTCACTTGAAGCGTCACGTCAACGAGGCCTAAGACGCTGTAAATCCGTCGAAATACTGAGTGAATCCATTCGGTTAGTCGTGTGACCTCTGACCTTTGGTGGATTCGTCCTCGATCGGCTGCTTGAACAGCGTGATGTCTCTGAACGTGCAGAGGAAAAGCACCACTTTGTCATTCTCGTTCCTGATTGGAGCGACCTGCATGTACAGCCAGATCGGCGTTCCTGTGTTGGGACATCGAAACGAACGTCATGTTGTGGGAGAGGAAATGGAAAATCTATCAAATCAAACGATATTATATGACATACATATATATATATATTCCATCTGACTGATTACTCACTATTCTTTGTATAGAGAAGCACCTCGTAGAAATTGGACTCATAGTTGTCAAAGGTTTGCTTGATGTTGTCTATCGTGTTCTTATCAGTCAGATCACCGTACATGAAGCTGGAAAACAAAAGACAAATTCCACACAAGTTCCTTCTTCTGATGGGTTTAGTTTTTAACCAGCTTCTATATGAGATAAACCCCCTGACTTATTGAACCAATGGAAGCATCGTCCCGTCACCAAACCCTGTCTTACTTGCATGCGCTGCTCCGGTGCATGACCTCGGCTCGGTGGTATCCCGAAAGTTTGCAGAATCCATCGTTGCTGTAGACGACTGGCCACTCCAGAATCTGTGCGTTTCCCAACAGGAAACTGGTTTCTGAGACACGACAGAGAGAAACGGTCAAGACCAGTGAAATGTGCCAACTGCAAGAAATTATGACATTAACTGCAGTACATATGTTTAACCACCAGGGGCGCACAGGGGTCGGATTTAATTATCTCTTTCCACTTTAATTTCACAATTATGACACAGATGTAGAATTGTCTATAGATTAAAGATCATTTCTAAATTTTAACAAGTTATTCTGATCATAATATGAACTGGCCTACGATAATTTTGCGTTCCAGCCACATGCGGCCAAATGTTTTATGCCTTTGAAGAACAAATTGACGCTTATTATTTGTTATTATGCTTTTATTTACTGGTCCTTGAGATGACATTGTGCTGTATTTGGCCCCTGAAGTCAGAGTAGTGCTCTATGGCGACCTCCTTCAAAATGAATAGAAGATGTTCCGTTTACAAAGGGTTGAGACCATAAATGAACATTAATTTGAAGCTTAAGTTGAAGCCACTGAACACACAGAGGACCCGACTGAAACACCTGACACCATAGCCACGATGGCAAATCATTATTTCTTGTTTGAGAGCAACATGTCAGGAAATAGTTCAAGTGTGGTTCATCACACAGCAATGCAACTGCATCTTGTGTCTCTTCTGTTGTCATGAATGAAAGAAATCCTCCTCCTCCCGTACCTGGAACTTTCAGTAAAACCATCCAAACCACCGTCACAAACATCCTTCTCATCGCCACATGTTTAGAAAAGCAGAAGCTGAAGTCAGCAGCACTGAAGCGGAGGTAAACAGGGGGTAATCAGACGAGGCGCTGGGGCAGAAATAGTCGCTGATAAAATGTTTATGTTCTGCCCTTAATGCAAATGAAATATTGATGAGGAGCTGAAAAGTTCTCCGGGCTTACGAGAGTTTGGATGCAGCCTGCAGCTCCGCGGGGAACGGCTGAGGACATTTTCTACAAATTAAACTGCACAGTCGCCATTTAAATTGTCCAACTTGGACCGGCAGCATGTTTATCTGGGGACTCGATGTTCGAGTCTGAGATAAGTTCTAGTTCTAAGAAATGGATTCACCTCTTGTGGGATTTCATCCAGGAAACAATAATACTACATCACTGAGGTGAACAATAACTGCAAATGTCCAATCCATGTTTTAAGTCCTTAGTTTTCTGGGGGGTTTTTTTTATTTTTTTTTTACTGCATCTATTTTTAATCTCACACACTTACAGCAGCAGTCTGGTGCAAGGTGGATTGTCAATGTGCCAAACTAAATTTAACATACTTCAGCAAATCTCAACTTTAAGGGATTACAAAGAGAATAAATGACCTTAAGGTACTTCTGAAATATTATATAGATATAGATAGATAGATAGATAGATAGATAGATAGATAGATAGATAGATAGATAGATAGATAGATAGGTAGATAGATAGATAGATAGATAGATAGATAGATAGATAGATAGATAGATAGATAGATAGATAGATAGGTTAAAAAAAATCGAATTCACCTTTACCATGAATTAAAAAGTAAGATGCATATATTTGTATTGTATTGTGCATTCAGGAGCCTGAAGAACTGGATTAATCTAATTTATCTGCATGTGCAGTAACTTGTCTTTTTTTTTTTTTAAACCATCTCTTCATTCGTTTTAACAAACAAAGATATATGAACATGTCCACACCTATTCATAAAGATAGAAATAGCTACAAAAACCCCCCATAAAAAACACAGATATATATGGAAAATAAATAAATAAATAAAATAATCAATGAAGCGGTCAAATTATTATTATTTTGAAATTCCCAGATTACCCCAAATTGATCAAGTTCTTAATAAAGTAACTCATCTTCTCAAAGGCAAAGTAAAAATCAATTCCTTTAAGCCACTATGAAATTCTACAGTTGACTCTTTCATCCATCAACATACAACATTAGCTTCCAAAATAAAATAAAAAAAAGCATGAAGCAGACACCTTAGATTATTTGCAGTAACAATCTCCAGGATAGATATTTCAAATACACAGTTTAGGATTTAAAGGAACCTCTTTAGAAGGCAGTGATTGGTAAGAAGAAAATACCTGAGGATGTCACTTATGTCATATATTTAGATATTATTGATTTCATTATGGAGACCATGCAAAATTCTCAGAAACGATTGGACTCGTCACATGATTCCCTTCGATGGAGATCAGTAATAAGTGAATAAGAATTCTTTGATTTGACTTTTGACTTCCATTTCTATTCTGTGCGGAGCTTTGCTTCAGAGAATTTCTCTTCTATTAACGACACAAACAAGAACACAGTGTGTTCATTTCAGCATAACAATAAGAACAAAACTAAACATCTGACTGTTGTTTTGCAGGTTGAATGAGACTCACCACTGGAGCGCCGGACGATGTTTTCCAGGAAGGTGTTTTGCGGAGCCACCAGCCCCCTCTTGCCTCCATGCATGGTGGAGGCTGCAGGACGCGCAGCCGGAGCGGCGCTGCGGGGACGCGCTGGAGACACAAGTGCGCCTCTGCGCGCTGCGCAGCCAGAGAGAAAACAGCGCAGGGGGCAGGAGCAACACACACTGCACGTCCGGACACACCCGCACAAATAAGAGCTGTGCAGGGATTCCCAATGCACAGGATGCACGAGGGAAATAACCTTTATTTATTTTTTATTTTTTTAACAACATAACAATTTGCGCATCAGAAGTGGAGAATATGTATGAAGTTAATGTAGATCAGGGTTTTGCAAACTTTATGAACAAACGAGCTGTTTTGGTCACTTTTCAGCACCTTTGCAAATTTGTTTAACTTTCAAAATAAGGCTTGAACAGTTTCCTATGTAGTTTATTGAGGAGTACATGTCGGCCCTCTTTAAAGCAGTTGTGCATGTGCTCCCCTCATTTTTAACCCTTTTTTCCTTTAGTAATTCAAGTCATTTTCAATTTGTTTGTTGTTTGTTTTTTTTTTTTTTAGCTGTTATACCATTTCTCCCCGTGTATGGTGGTTTTTGTACTATTTCTTTTTAGCAAAGAGTTAAAAGTTGAAAATGTCAGACGTGTGGATAAGACGGAAATAAGATAAAATGTTTGTTTGTGTATATTTTGTTAAAGGGGACATATCATGCTAAATCCACTTTTTTAGCCCTTAAATGCATTTTGTTGTATATTTAGAGTGTTTAGAAGTACAGAAAAGTTCAAAGTAGTCTCTTCAGGTGCTCCGTTGATATCTTTATATTCTGTTTTGGTCATATTTTGCGATCGGTTTCGATTTTTCTATTCTCTATTACGTTTTTTGAACAATGACGTCACAGTATTCGCAGCGGAACTGCCAAATTAGGACAAAGATGGCCGAACAGGGTGGAGTTGAACCGAGTGTCACCTCTGCAACCTGGAGAGGAGGGGGGGTATGAAGTGTCTCATTTGCATCTGAAGAGACCGCCCCAAAACAAGTTGCTCTCAGAAGCACATCAGAAAAGGGGTAGAAAAGGGGCCTGTGGAGCTATAATAATGAGGAATTCAGACCCAAGCATTGCAGTTCCGCTTTATATAGACCACAACTGTATGATTTATATGTAAAAAGGAAGGATTTAAAAGCATGATATGTCTCCTTTAAAGCTTCAGGAAGCCACTAAAGAAGAGACCGCTTGTCTCGTCCTCTTATAAATCATGTTTTCTCCACAGATTCAAACTTTGAAAACCTGTAGAAAACTCGTCGCTATTTTTTAAACGTGTAAATAAAAGCCGTGTCCAGCAGAGGGCGCTGTTTCAGCTCTTCAGAAACATTCTAAAAACGCTCCACCATAGGCATGTATGGGTAAACACATAGACGTACGTAGGTAGACGCCTCAGTGGACAGCCTGGTCGCCATCTTGGATGAGAACACGCTTCGTCTCCAGAGTATTCACTTCTATTAAAGAAGGAGGCTGTTTTGCAAATTTAACAATCGTTCTGACTTCAAAAAGAACATGGTTGATTTATTATACCTGTTAAAAAATTCCATTCATGGTTTGGTGACTTTATAATGGTGAAAAAAAGATATAGAAAGAAAAATTAGCAGAAGATGTAAAATATAAAAAACTACAATGTTACCAGCCATATATTCTTACCATATTTTGGAAATTGAAATTTTATTCAATGATTAAACAAAAGGGGATTAAAGTGAACTTTGTTAACTTTTGCCAAAGGAAACTTGAATAATATGGATTTCCTTGAATAGAAGTGAATGGCTCAGACTAATTACATTGTTTGCAGTGTTTCTGTGTTAACAGACGTGGTTTTCAAAAAGTTGCAGTGTAAACGCACATGTTTTCTCAAACATAAACCAAATTGATGAGTTTTCACTTGAAACACTGTTTTGTGAATGAGGCCTAAAAGCTGATAAACGTGGATCTTCCCGCTGGGAAAGTGGTAATTTTCAGTCTTCCAGCATGAATATTTGATGTCACTGAATATAAAAGAATTTGTGTATCTGCATGAGAGGTTCAGTGACTTATCACACAAAGATCATGAATAATGAACGAAGATAAACAAAGATGCAAAGATGATGCACTTGTACTTTTTTTTAGTATTGTTTATTTAATTCATTGTAACCATTAAAAACAATTCAATACAATACACAAAGGTTTACAATACAGAACAAAAGATTCATTTGGGACATAAATGTTGGTTGTGTTTTTTTTTTCAGATTTCGGTTCCTTTTAAGTTATAGTTACTTTCTCTTTTTGCAAATCTATTTTGAACCTTGATGGGTAAATCTTGTTTTTGAGCTATATACATAATATGTAGAATACTATAATCTACTATGTCATAAAAGTTTAACAATCTCCACTTGAAACGTCAGCCTGTAAAAGGGTCTGAGTCTGGGCCTGTACCCATCCAATATGGCGGACATCGGAATCTACCAGTCGTATGTTTATGGAGCGCAGAAGAAGAAGACCAGCGGGGCGAGAGAACGGTAACGGTGGCCTGACGCAGTTACTTTTCGGTCTCTCTGAATCAGCGGCTCGTACCGAGAAAGTAATGGTTATCTGCGGCGGACTTTGGATGCTGCCGACCCTTACTTCCACGCCGCTGTACAAGGTCGGGGTTCCGCGCGCAGATAGCAGGTAGTCGCGAGCCGCGTCGTTTTATTGCGCGGAGGGACGCGAGCCGGCCGCAGCGCCGCACTTCTGCTTTCCACCTCCCTCCATGCTGAGCTCCGTGTCCGTCTGCGCGCCGCCACCCCGCACCGCAGCGTTTTAAACCGGTCTAACCGAGCAGGAGCCATGGCCAGAGCCTGCGTGGACGCCTTCGTGCAGATGTGTAAATATCTCCAGGAGCCGCGGCACGTCGCCCGCTTCCAGAACGTCTGCGGCGTCAAAGGCACGTTCCCGGATAAAGCGGCGCGGCGGCCGGAATGCGAGTCGGAGCGGGAGCACGAGCGTCCCGGGCCGAGGAGGAGGCTGCAGCCGGGGGCGTTGAGCTCCGAGGCGGGGGTCGAGAACGGAGCGGCGGGGGACGCCGCCGCCGCCGCGCCGCGAGCTAACGGGACGCAGGGCGACGAGCCCGCCGGGCCCGACGCGGAGCCGGGGGACCTCACCCGGGCGAAGCCGCTCCGGAGGAACTCGCTGACCGGCGACGTGGGCCAGGAGTTCCTCATCCGCAACAAGCTGCTCTTCTACCTGTTCACCTTCGGCACCGAGCTCGGCAACGAGATGTTCTTCATCGTCTTCTTCCCCTTCCTCTTCTGGAACGTGGACGCGCTGGTCAGCCGCCGGCTCATCGTGGTCTGGGCCTGGAACCTGTTCGTTGGTCAGTCCACCAAGGACATGGTCCGCTGGTCGCGGCCCGCCTCGCCCCCCGTGGTCAAGGTGGAGGTCTTCTACAACTCCGAGTACAGCATGCCGTCCACACACGCCATGACGGGCACCGCCATCCCCTTCTGCCTCTTCATGCTCACCTACGGACGGTGGCAGGTGAGTTCAGGAGCTCGTGCAGATGTTCCACACATCTGGACCAGCTGATCATCACACTGGGGAGTAACGGAGGAATGCACTAAAAGGGAGAATATGCTGCTTTTAAGCGTCTATTTGAAGTTATTCAATGAAGTTTAATTTTATTTATTTATTAGTCATTTCAAGGGACTTTTACAGAAATGAAATCTAACTATTCCACTTTAGCAAGAGGAAATGGAGGAAAGGAAAAAAACTTTGAATAGGAAGAAACATGAATCAGACTCAGGAAGAGACGTTCTGCTGTTCAGATTGTGTGGAGGGACTCAAACCCTGGTTCTGCTCGTGGGGTGGAGATTATCATGTTATGATCTGCATTGACGTACAATAACATTTCTGTACACAGTGTGGAACTGTGTTTATACAAGCTGCAGGCTTGTTGCATTACATTCCAGGTCTCGCTCTTAAACTACCAACTGCCTTTTAAATCCTGTTTCGTTGCTTGTTGGCAGGCTGGAGAGAAAAACATCAGACTGGATGATATGGAAATATTAAACGAGAATAGATTTGAATAGAAGCGTGCAGCTGAGCAGATAGAAACCCTTTCCTGTGTGGACGTGGATTGACCGGGTGAGGGGAGACCAGACTTTCTTCTCAAGTTAAAACAAAGACTCACATTTCCACCGACTCTGTGTTTTAAGAGAGTTTAGTTGTGAGCAGTGAAGTGATAGTCAAACTCCTGAATCTTCATTTGCAGAAGTGTCCGTTAGTTTTTCCTCTATACATCAGTTGCATGCTGTCAGGGTGTAGAAATACCCATAATGCAACAGCTTTAGCTTTTGTGTGTGTGTGTGTGTGTGTGTAAAATATAAAGAGTTATTATGCCACTATTTCACCATTTGGGCTGCGTGTGGCCTCTGAACTAAAACGTTATGCTGACACACACCCCAGCACTTGTTTAATCTCGTGACAAGAAAAAAAGGTCAGCAGCTTCGATACCAAATTACTGCAGGAACTGTGGGGAAAAAACAACTGTGGCTCTGGCAGGAAGAAACACAAAACAAGGAAGTGAGCAGGGCGGTGGGGGGGGTGTTGGTCTTGTTTGTTTGGGTCGAGTTGACCGAGAGAGAGAGAGAGAGAGACCTGCAGCAGAGCTCGGAGTCGTCTGAACTGCTTGAACCTTCTTGGTGTCATCGAGGTTCATGACTTTGAATGAACCGAATCGATTTGCAGAGAAACATTAGTGGAGATAAGACGATGGGCGGAGTCACTGGGTTTTCCTCTCCTATCACCGCCAGAGAGTCCAGCTTGTTCAGGCCTCATGTCAGGTGGACACATTCCTCAGGTGGAGAGTTCAAACATTTCATGACGTGTTGGAGGCTTTTCCTCTCCCATGAGCTGCACCGGGTTTCCTTCCTAATAAGATTTCTCTGCAGCCACAAAACCAGCAAATGATGTGAAATTAAGAAAAAAACCAAAACGTACAATAACTGAAATTGCATTTATCACATTTCATCTCTACAATTTAGAAAAAACTTCAAAACAATTGTAGTAATTATTTGTTTTTTTCTCCTGGATTTTCTTGCTTTAGTCATTTAACTGTTTACAGCTGCTGTGCTTCCAGTTATAAGAGCAGTTTGACGTATAATAGCAATTTTTTCACCACTTTTTAAAACATTTCTTTGTCTTTTTAAATGATTTTTCAGTTTTCATGTTCTTTTTTCCATTATTTATTTAAATCATATTTCTGTTGTTCCTGGAGAAGAAAAAAAGTCATACTGGGGATTGTAATCATTTCAGTTTGACTGTTGTTTTATTTTTTTTTATTTAACTTTTATTTTTTTTTTTTAGCAAATTCATCTATTCTGGCCATTTTAGCTACTTTACCTTTTTTAGTTTGTTTTTTTTAAATCCTGAAGATGAGACCAGTTTTGAAAATCAGTTATAGAATTCAAATCAAATGTTTGTTCACTGATGGCGCGGTGAAGCTCCGTGGAGCTGGAGCAGCGGTCAGATCACGACCTCCACCCACAGACACTTTACTTCACCACGGACGTCCCGCCAGGCCTGGTTCAGTTCAGCGTCGTACCACTCGGGCAGATGGTAAACACTCATGGTAAACAGTGTTGCCACGGCGACGCCAGCATCTAGATAGAAGTCCCATAGAGCCAAAGTACAGACGCGCTGGAAAGTTTTTCACCCCATGACCTCCGCGGGGTTCCTCCAGCGAGAAGGGAATCGGTTTGTCCTGCAGCCTCATGTGAGCGTGTCGTCTTCCTCCTCCGCAGTACTCCTTCCTCTTCGGCTTCAGCGTGGCTCTCAGCTGGAGCGTCCTGGTGTGTGTGAGCCGGGTCTACATGGGGATGCACTCTGTTCTGGTAAGCAGCTTCAATAATCCCTGAGTTTAAATGGAAATGTGACGCGATGCCGTTTAGACCGAGACATGAAAGTGCCGCTGATTCACCTTGAACGTGTTGACATCGATTCTGTTTTATAGAACTTTCCTCTGAACCTCAGATGGTTGTAAACCATATCAATATGATATCAATACTCCTGCTGCAGGTTCAAACTGCCAACTCGACCTACTTGCCTTTGCCTGTACTCACCTCCGAATATTTTCCATTTCCTGGAGCGGAGAGATTCCTAAAGCGGTCGTCAGACCGGTTTTAAAAATCAGATGAAGTCGACTCGGCGAGGACAGAAAACAAACTCGCTGAACACTTTCTCCATCAGGATGTCGTGACTGCATGTCGTTTCAGGGAGAAACAGTCAGAGGTTCATATCTTTTAGCCGTTAGAACGATTTAGTTCAGAAGTAACTAGGAAGGTATGTGGTTTTATCTTTAATTCATATAGAACCGTGGAGGACGAACTAACCGGCCCGATACTTTACCCAGAACCGACACATCACCCACTTTTAGCAGAACCTCATTACAGCCGCGTTTAAAATGCTGCCATGGCATCATTTTCACGTTTACACACTTTTGGAACTGGATATTTGATTTTGCGAAATAGTGGGTTTGCAGAACCAATAAAGAAATTAAAGTGATTAGATAAGTTGACAGTAGCTGCTGGCAGCTGCTTCTTCTTGATATTATAATCTGCTTCTTTCACCAACTTGTAATTTATGGCTGATTGACGACCGGCTCTTTACAAAAGTGTTTTTTTAATTAATATTCCTACGTAGTTTGTGACCAGAAAGTACTACGTTTACCCGCTTGTTTTGTTAAGTCTTGCCAGACTGTTTACAAGTAAACTAAACTCAGACCATCAGAAAATGTTCCAGTTCTTCCTTGTTGTTTATCTGTGCAGGTTTGTTTACATGTTTACATCTGAGTCTGTTTGGTTTCTTTCTACAAACCAAATTGTGTTTGCTGAATAGTTTCTGCTGATTTCCAGACTGACTGTTGAATCCGGAGGGTGGGGCTGATGTTGGCTGGTCTCTGTGTTGCAGGAGGTGATCACCGGCTTCCTGTACAGCCTCCTCATCCTGGCGTTCTTCCACCCGGTCCTGGACAAGATCGACACCTTCTACATGACGGCGCCCTCGGCGCCGCTCGTCATCGTGGCGTCGCACGTGAGCCTGGGACTGGTGGCGTTCTCCCTTGACTCGTGGAGCACCTCCCGGGGCGACACGGCGCAGGCGCTGGGCACCGGGGCCGGCGCCGCCGTGGCCAGCCACGTCAACCACCGGCTGGGTCTGCTCATGGACCCGCCGCTGTCCTCGCTCCCGCTGGCGCTGCCGCACGTCACCGCCGGCCTGCTGCTGCGCTCGCTGCTGCGCTTCCTCATCGGCGTGGCCGTGCTGCTGCTCACCAGGACGGCCATGAAGTCGCTGACCATCCCCTCCCTGTGCAGACTGTTCGGGCTGCCGCCGGACGACGTGCGGCGGGCGCGGCAGCACATGAGAGTGGAGCTGCCGTACCGTTACATCGTCTACAGCGTGGTGGGTTTCAGCTGCGTCTGCTTCGTGCCTCTCCTCTTTAAGGTCTTCGGCCTCGACTGAGCGTCGCACACAAAACTGTCCCGACAACAGGAAGGGCGCGGGAACACGCCGCTTGCTCTGCGGCGAGGCAGCGGCTCCGTTTCTGCATGATAGAAGCCGACTTAAAAGATGAATCTGATGATATCGAAATCCAGTGTCAAAATGAAACAATCCAGAAAGACCAAAACCAACGATTAAAAGAAATTCTCGTCAGAGCAGCCTGGTAGCCTGGTAGCTTCAGTACGGCGTATCGGAGCAACTGCCACAGCTGCGCTGCGCGAAAAGTTTTCTTACCACTTAATTTATTTTAGCTTCCTCTCACTTACCGTAAAGTTCCTTATAGAAGAGCACCGCCCTTTTTCAAAGCTGCGGAGCGAAGAAAGAACAAACCTCACATCTTGAGAAAATAGGATATTTTGCAGCGGGTGCAAAAATGCTGAAAAGAACTGTCGATTAAACCCCACCACCCCCACCCCCAACCCCGCCTTCCCCGCCCCTGGAAGCTCGGTCCAACACCCTCGTCCCTCCGTGTCCACGGCGTGGTCGCTGCGGTCTCTTGCAGTGTCCGCCGTCGGGCATGAAGGCGGGTCGGCGATGGCGACTGGACATTTTATTCGTCGCGGCGTCTCTCAAGACTGCCGCAGCAAACCTGTCCCCCTCGTGTTCTCCGACTGCACACTAGTTCCTTCTTCGCCGATTACAAGCTTCCAAAAAGTGTTTGCAGAAATACTTCTGTGTCAACAAAGGCACATGTATTTTACTAAAAGTTTTAACCTGCGCTCACGTGTTCCCAATAGACACACACCCCGAGGCTTGCACTCGCACTGCGCGTCTACTGGGAACTATACGGTATGTAATTATGCTGCTATCAATGCTGGACAAGTATTATTTGTATGAACAATCCGGCGATATTTGATTGTATTAGGAAAACATCCTCCAAAGCTGCATATAGTAGAGGAAGGAGTGTGAAAAGGAAGATTAAAAAAAATACTAAAACAAAGAAAATGGGAATAAATAATTAACCAATAGAGACAAGATGAAAACTTAGTGTTACACAATTGGGATCTTCTCAGTTTGTTTTAATCAAGTATTGACCAGTGTTCTGAAGTACTCTGCTGGCTTTGGTCTTTTTTTGTTTCCTCAGTTTAAAGTAATTCATCCAGAATATCACCCGCCTTATCTTTTAAGTCCTGTGGTCGACACACACACGCGAGTGTTAACTGGAACTATCTATCAAACGTACTGTATAGCCCGCAGTCATCTGCTGTACATTCCCATCCTCCGTCAGAATATATAGCCGCGTAATCTGAGAGTTTCATGCATTAACAATAAACCAAAACCATGAATGACGTCCAGTCTGAAGTCACTTCTCAGCCCGGAAGCAATAATAACAGTCCTGCAGACGTTGAAGGTAGTTTGTGGTTCTCCGCCGGATTCCTTGATTTTTCTACATTACCGCAGTCAGCATTATCTCCTCTCCTTCTCTTTTGTACATTTCCTTTGTCACAAATGCTTTCTTTTGCAATTTTGGCCTAAAATTTAAGTTAATATGCTCTTTTGAAGCAGAGAATTCTGAAAACAAATATTTTTGATAAATTATTTTGTCGTGATTATCTTGAGATAAATTATTGCTTGCAAAAAAAAAAGATTATAGATATTTTATTACAATAAATTCCAGACATCTGTGAGATATTTGACCCTAGAACTCATCTGACTGTTGTAACTGTGTATTGTTTAATAACTTCCAATATTAAAGTCAGAATATTAATGCCCAAGCTCCCAGTGCCGTCATCTCTCCCATCTTTTTATGTTGTGCAGCAACTGTATTTAAAATGTGTCTGTTGAAAAAAAAATAAAAATGCTTTAAACACAATATCGCCCTCTGGTCTGTGTATTTCTGCTCCTCATCCCGCCTAAGACTTGTGGAAACAACGTAGTTCACTAACTTTTCCCATATCATTTCTGTCATTTTTACTTGATTGACTAATTTTGTTAGAATTATAAGATATTATTTTTGACTTGGTGAGATCTCTAGGAGATAAAAAGGGGTAACTCTTGTCTGGCTAGTTAGATAAGATTCATTTATTTGAAGCAGGGGTGTCAAATATAAGGCTTGTGGGCAAAAACTTCTTAGAGTTTATGTTTCCATATTTTAGATATTAAATGTTCTCATATACTAGTGGTCTTATTTTTACCCCAGCGTGTCTGTGCTTTTATCATAAAAAGGAATTTGTGCTGAAATTTCCTGAATGAAAACTGCACTATAAAAATAAAATTTCTTTTTTATTGATAAAATTAAATCATTTTCATCATTGTTGCTATCATTATTTTTTATTTATTATAATGAAGCAATCATTCTGAGAAAACGTGTCTCCCCAGATTTTCTTTAAAACTTTATGTACAAACTGATTTCTTCATCTTTAAAGTCATAAAACCGTTCAAGCAAGAACCGGTAGAAAACCGGAAGTCACCTGCTTTCAAAATATGTTCCCCTGTCAGTTCACATAGTGCTAAATGCTCCTGACGAGATGAGGCGGTTTTTTTTTCTATCAAAGTTTGAGTGTATTATTGTTTTAGTTTGAAGTGAAAACAACTGGTATTACGTCAACATAATACACAAATTGATTTTTCTTTCATCTTAAAAGTAGTTTGATTTTTATTTTGAAAACACACATGGCGCACGACAAACCGGAAGCCTGCTGTTTTTAATCACCGGACTAAAATTTTCATTTTTATTTGGAGTTGTCGGAGAAGCAGCGACTCTGGACGGGATGGGCCGTTTCTATAAGGGTTTATCTGCATTTTGTTGGGCCCGTACATTTTAGAAAGACAAGTTGTTCGATGTATTTTGAAGGACGTGTCGCGAGCTGCTGACACTGTGGGTCAGCTGAGTGGAAGTTGTCTCGAGCTGCTGTTCGATCACAGCTCATGTGACAAAGCCTTCGGGTCGATAACAAGAAATCACATCAGCGACTGGTGCAGATGCCTCGTTTGGGAGAAAACAAGCGAGGAACTAAAAGGTGACATTTTATTTTTTTTAGTCAATTTGGTGTAATGCTGCATTCTCAAACCTCCACACTTCCTCCTTCAGACACTGACTGTTTAGTGCAGTTTGATGCAAGAACCGCTTGATCACACACTTTCACAACAACGTGGGTGTTTCTAAACACTCCTCCTCCACCTCTCTTCCTCTTATATATATATATATATATATATATATATATATATATTTTTTTTTTTTTTTCTGTCTTTCCCTCAAGGCTGAAGTTGGACTGGAAGTTTGTTGAGAGGTTCTGCAGCATCCAGAAGGTTCTGTTTCCATCATGGAGCAGTCAGAGTGTCCTGATGTTTGGGACTCTGCTCAGTGTCACTCTCACAGGTAACATCTGGATTTAAACACACATCTGTCTTTACCAATGACTTTGTGCACTTTTATTACCTTTTTTATGCTGCTTTTAATTCGGTTATCTCACATTTGCAACTGTGAACGAGTCAAACGGGTCATACCATCCAGCTTTTCAACACTTTCTCATGAGTCTCGTTGGTCCAAAAACCTTGTATTCGGAGTTTACTTGCCCCAAATCCTGCTTTTATTTGATTTTCATCCATTTGAATATTGTATCATAGGAGCTACATTCAGAATCTGCTGTGTCTGTGTGAGCTGGACTGGCTCCGCCCACACATGCCCATCTTGGGAAGAGGAGGAAGTACTTCTTCTCGTGGTGCCTTCATATGACCCCTTTGAAAACTGGCTCCTTGAAATGAATCTTGCATTTGTTTTTGGGAAGTGATGCAGTGAAGCGCTTCCTCTGCTCATGTAGAAATGTATTATTTGTACATTGGATGTGTAGTGTAGTTCTCTTTACGACCATGGACACAGGTTCTTTTTCAATGGGCATTTATTTTCTCGTACAGCTTGCAGAGAACAGGAACCCTGTGGGAACTACTACCGGTTTAGACTGTCATGAAAACGCAGATTCTATATGTCACATTACATGAAAATACGAAGCAAATCTCATCAAATGGTGCCTGATTTGCCGCACGTCATAAAAAGTGTCTTTAATATTCAGTTTTTTTGCCATCCTCTCAAATTTAAAGTCCTTTTACGTGAGGCTGCAGGTACGTCCGAATTGTCCCTCCTAACTCCTTATCTATGGACTTTACCTTAACCCCCTGGACGACGTCACGGGGTTAAGGAAAGGTGTTAGGAGGCTTCCTAAAGGAGTTAGTGAAAGGTGTTAGGAGGCTTCCTAAAGGAGTTAGTGAAAGGTGTTAGGAGGCTTCCTAAAGGAGGAGTTAGTGAAAGGTGTTAGGAGGCTTCCTAAAGGAGTTAGTGAAAGGTGTTAGGAGGCTTCCTAAAGGAGTTAGTGAAAGGTGTTAGGAGGCTTCCTAAAGGAGTTAGTGAAAGGTGTTAGGAGGCTTCCTAAAGGAGTTAGTGAAAGGTGTTAGGAGGCTTCCTAAAGGAGTTAGTGAAAGGAGTTAGGAGGCTTCCTAAAGGAGTTAGTGAAAGGTGTTAGGAGGCTTCCTAAAGGAGATAGTGAAAGGCGATCACGTTAGTGTGGCAGTCGGACAGCGCGTTCACTTAGTGACGTCATAATAATGCGACGGCGGCGCAAGTTAGTGACGTCTGCCGTGGTGGGGGAAAGAACTACAAGTTTCCAAAAATGGACTACAAAAAGCGCATTTGGGTTTTAGATGATTTAAAGTTGTTGAATGCAGATTATTGCTTTAGTAACTTACATGATCTGCTCCTTTTCAGTCATCATGAGTTTCCCTGAACGCTCGGATGAGCAGGTCCCTTTAAATGTTGTCGCTGCAAGGAATTGCTTTGCTAAAGGAAGCATCAGTGGTTCCTAAGCTAAAGGAGGTTCTAAAGGAAGCATCAGTGGTTCCTAAGCTAAAGGAGGTTCTGAAGGAAGCATCAGTGGTTCCTAAGCTAAAGGAGGTTCTAAGGGAAGCATCAGTGGTTCCTAAGCTAAAGGAGGTTCTGAAGGAAGCATCAGTGGTTCCTAAGCTAAAGGAGGTTCTAAGGGAAGCATCAGTGGTTCCTAAGCTAAAGGAGGTTCTGAAGGAAGCATCAGTGGTTCCTAAGCTAAAGGAGGTTCTAAGGGAAGCATCAGTGGTTCCTAAGCTAAAGGAGGTTCTAAAGGAAGCATCAGTGGTTCCTAAGCTAAAGGAGGTTCTGAAGGAAGCATCAGTGGTTCCTAAGCTAAAGGAGGTTCTAAGGGAAGCAACAAGCCTCCTTTCCTTTGCTTATTGAGAATTCGGACAGTCCTTATCATGGCCGCCACTTAAACACTTCTAGGGTTAAAGAAAAGTCGATAGTTAAGGAGTTAAGAGGGACAATTCGGACCTACCCTGCGTTAATGAATGGTGTTGTCCGTCTGTAAACTCTGCTGTAGGAACCAAAGAACTCTGAACTTCAGTTCCTCCTTTAAACACCCTCAGCCTACAGGGTTTGTTTTTTTTAACTTATCTATACAAGCATGAAATTACCAAACATTCATCACACATTTTCTTATTGGTTCAAACATAAATTGTAACATTTGAACGACACTCACACGTAGAGCTCATGTAGAAATGAGTTCTTCCTGCGTCGGCTGCGCAGAGCTCATTTACAACGTCTCACGTGAGGTCATGCAGTGTGTTTGGATTGTACTTTTGGACCAGAGTGTTTCTCGCTGACCTTTACTGTTGCCTATCTCTTCCCAAGTAGTTTGACATCTGCTCTTTTTTTTTGTTTGTGTTTTTTTTGTTGTTGTTCTGCCTTCAGAGCAGCTGATCATTTACCAGGTGGGCGTCCTCCCCAGCCACTTCTACAACGTGCTGGCAGACAAAGATTACTCCGGCTTCAGGAGTCTGCTGGGCACCGCCATGACGCTCATTTTACTCAACTCCACCGTAAGGCCATGGTCCGGGTGGAACTTCAAACTTTTTCCCAACTAGTTTTATTGTTATTTACAATTTATGTGTACATTCTTCATACAGGAGATTTATTTATTTTTCGAACAGCAAAAGAAAGAAATGAACAAACAAAACCAATATCTGAACAAAGAGAAAGTAAACGATATGTAAATATTTGCTTATCCAATTTCATTTTATTTATAAAGCACAGTTAAAGACACCACAGTGCTGTAGAACAGTAAATAAGATGTAAAAGTATTTAATAGATAAAAAGTCAGCAGCTTCGTCGAAGGCCGAAGAGAAATGTTGAGTTTCAAGGTTTCCATAAGCAAAAGACAGAAGGTCATCAGCTGCGCCGTCCAATATAAATACTCATCTGGGTCTTCTAACTAATATTAAACTGTTTCCAAGCGTCTTCAAATACTTGCTGCTTGTCGTCCGTCTCATATTTGCTGAGAACGTCCGTCTCAGCCACTGAACACAGTTTGGTGCAAAGATATATAACAAAAACTTTCTGACTTTTACTGTGTGTATGTTTTTCTGGATCCAAACCAAGTAGGAAAAAAACTAAAATCTACTAGAATGTGTTTAGAGTAAATCTTCTCAGTTAGTTTTCTCACCTCTTCCTAAAACTCTAAACTTATTGTACCTGTCGAGGTTCAGGTAAAACTCTTGGGTCAGTAAATCAGGGACATCTGCTGCTGCGCCGGAGGTTTATTTAGGATTGCAAAGGAACGGAACTCCAACCTTCAACCAGCTCCGAGATCAGATTGTCTTCTCTTCACCTTAAACTTTGTAATTATTACAACTTCTGGCTCAAGTTACCCACTGAATATATTTTACAAATCTGAATATGATTCTGTAAGAGTCTTCAGTTCCAGGCTTTTCATGCTCAGCTCGTCGCCACATACGACTTCGGATTTAAACTTCTATCAAATCGCACTTGTATTTTAGTTTAGTTTCCGTTATGCAGTCGGCCGTGAACACAGGCACTGTTTGGAATTTCTCTGCACCATCTACTGATAATAAAAACACTAATATTGCAGCACACAGCAGCCGACGTGACATTCAGTTCTACCAGGAATCAGAAAATTGCTCAAATTACGCAGCTGCACTTTGAAATGGAGGAGAGAATCATTTATTTCAGACATAATAAAATAAGAACAATGAAAAGGAGTTGGAACCTCATTAAATCTTTCCCTCCGTCTTTTTTTTCCCTCAACACGTCACATATTCACACATTTACATAACCAGCGAGTAAATAAACAGGATGTTTGTTTATAAGCGGGTTGACTCAGTCTGAGCTCCAGCGACAGGCCGCGTCACTCCACATACTGAAATACTAAATGTTTGTGTTTAAACATTTACCTCCCTGCTTAAGCGTTGAACATTTCCTGAATATTTCAGATTCCAGGAAACTTTATTTGTCCCCGGGGGGCAATTTAAAAGGCACGTAGAGCCGCAGTGCAACAGTGGGGGCGGGGAAAGAAAACCTAAATAAAACAAGTGGGGATGAATAAAACAGCTATAAATTAAAAATACAAATGCAAACAGGCAATGAGGAATCTGCATTACAGAGCGTGAGACGTTCCCTGGGGGATGTTTGATGCTTCTTTTGTAAAAGAACCAGATAACGTGAGATTTGAAGTTGGATTTTCAGCCGCAGCCCAATGAAGACCCGTTTCGTTGTGTCCTGCAGTTGAAAAGTCTGGACCAGTACATCTGCAACCGGCTGTACCTCCTCTGGAGGAAGACGCTCACCGAGAGTCTGCACTCGTCCTACTTCCAGGGCCGAGTTTATTACACCCTTAATGTCCTCCGAGAGGACATCGACAACCCGTAAGCGTCACTTCTCCGTACTTCTTTTTAGATGTGAGCTCTTTCCTAAGACGAGTGTCTTTTATAAACAGTTATTCTCACTGAAAGTCACATTTTAATGATTTTTGTTTTAAGCGTGTTGACACTCTGCCTCCACACAGCCGTGGGTCGTTGGTTTTTAGTAACGCGGACACGAATGTATTTGTGGGTTTCCCTTGTGTTTGTGTGACGGGCAGAGACCAGCGGATCAGTCAGGACGTGGAGCGGTTGTGTAAGCAGATGAGCACCATGGCCAGTCGCCTCATCGTGTCGCCCTTCACACTGACCTACTACACCTACCACTGCTTTCAAAGGTCGGTGTCGTATAAATACCTCACAGAGACTCGGCGTGTCAAACGCAAGTGGAGGCGTGATCAGTGACAAGGAAACACGTTAAAGAGACGCGAGTGTCAAACACATTTTTTACTTCCGGGGCCACAAACGGTCCAATTTCATCCTGAGTGGGTTTAATGGCGCCAAGAAAACCTTTAAATTAAAATTATAGGGTTTTTTTTCTTGAGTATATGTGATGAAAATGTTTATATTTTCACAAAAACCCAACAGTTGCGCCATAAAATGACTCCAATCTCAACATAAAGCCAATTTTAATGAAACCTTCTTCTACACAATACAGTGAAATGTCCAAAAAACTCCTCCATTGCATTATGGGTATTTTCAAAAACTCACCCTGACGGCATGACTTTGAGGCTATTGCTATTGTACTTCTTCTCCTGCTCACAATTGAAGTTTCTGTTTACAAAACAAGAAGGAAAATACAGAAAAGTGAAATGCTTTATGTATTTTTATTGCGGGAAAGACGGACACATTTATAAAAAATAAGAAAAGAAAGGTCTGTCAGGGAGTTTTCAAGGAATAAATATAATATAATTTAATAGAAAAAAAATAAGCTATTTGCCCATTAGAACATTTTAATAATAAAACAGCATTACAGGATTATTCATTTAGTACTTTTGTCTGTAGGGGAATAAGTTTATTAAGTGGTAAACATGTTTATTATTTTCGTTGGGGACTTTTTGCAAGTTACAGCGAGGCAAAACAGTCGGTTCTTATCATTATTATTATTATTATCATGATTAGGAAGATGTTAATCCTTCTCTTAAAATGAATGTAATCTACTCTTGTCTACCTATATTGTGGGTGTGTCCTATTGCCTTCAAAACACCAAATAAATATTCATCAGGCCGTCTGACATAAAAATCAAAATTTCCTAATAAATACCACAGTTTGCATATTTTATGTTTGTGGTTTTTCAACCAACATCATCTGAAATGAAACGATCCTGTGTGCGACGCTAAAAGCAACACAGGAGAGTCGCTCAGTCGCAAACAAACGGAGGAAACCAGGAAAGGACTCGGTTCCTGTTTCGGTCCGTTTGTGGAAGTTTGCACGAGTTCTTCACCGTTTTATTGGAACTCATGTTGAACATCATGTGTGTGTTTTTTTTTTTTATTGTGTGTCTAAATATCTAACTCTCTGGAGTGGCTGTGCTTTGCAGCACCGGCTGGATCGGTCCTGTGAGCATCTTTGGCTACTTTGTAGTCGGAACCGTCGCCAATAAAATCCTCATGGGGCCGATTGTTTCAACTCTGTTTGAGCAGGAAAAACTGGAAGGAGACTTCAGGTAAATGTAGAACACACAGAGTTTATCAAGCGACTTCACATGTAGACTGAAAACAGACCAATCGTTTGTGTTTTTGTGGCTGTGAAGAGTTTTTTTTTAACCTTTTTTCAAGAGGAAGCATCTGCAGACTTTGGCTTTGTGCCGTTTGAACAACACAGGATACGTCCTCATTTTGAAACTCTGAAAAGTTCTGTGTGTCTGTCTCTTTAAGAGGCGAAAAGATTTTTTAACCTAGGTGCCGTTTTAATTTTAATCTTATTAATCAAATTAATCTTCCGCCGGATTTCCGGCGCGTTACGGGAGCACGTACACAAAAAGTACATCTAAACATGTAGAAAATTCTAGTGTGCTCTGGTTTGTTAGTGATTCGGCTAAAAGCTGCTAAAAAAAATATCCAGTTAAAGCGGATAGGATTTTGGTGAGAAAAACAAAAATGGAGGGGAAACCAGTCAGCAGCAGGCGACAGGCACACACTCTTCATCTGGAAGTTTCTAGTTGAAAATAATGATTACATACAGAGAAATGTCTTTGTTTTCACGTCTAGATTCAAGCACATGCAAATCCGCGTCAATGCCGAGTCGGCAGCTTTTTACAGGTGAGTCGTGGTTTTTTTTCATGAGATTTCATCAAACACTTTCAAATGACTCCCCCTGGAAGATGCAGTTTGGTTTTTTTAATGAAGCGGTCCTCACTTTCAGAGCCGGGAAAGTCGAGCACATGCGGACGGACCGAAAACTGCAGGAGCTGCTGCAAACCCAGAAAAGTCTTATAAACAAGGAGCTGTGGCTTTATAGTGAGACGGTCTCCTCACACTCGCTCTGCCGGCGCAGTTTGGCTCAACCTGCTGAAGCTGACCTTTTGGTTTCTCTTTTTTGTTTTTCTCAGTTGGGGTGAACACGTTCGACTACCTCGGAGGTTTCCTCAGCTACGTTATAATCGGCATTCCCATTTTCACTGGCATCTATAACGACCTCTCCCCCGGTGAACTCAGCGCGCTCATCAGTAAGGTAGGGATCCAGCAAGTAAACATTTAAAACCAATAAACATTATCCGAAAAATCAGGGGTCTGCAAACCCCCCGGCTCCATGAAAACTTCCCGAAAATTATTTGGAATTAAACGTTTTTGATGTTATTTTTATTCCACTCTGATTTTTCAAATGTTGTCTAATGTCCAGGATAAAGACAGCTAAATAAGGTAAAACAGCTAAAACAGACAGGATAAATGGAATAAATAAAAAAAAAAAAGATAAAGTAGCTGAAAAAACAGTCAAACTAAAATGATTAAACTTGTTCGTTTTGCTTTTTTAACAAAAAGAAAACAAAGGAAAATTTGGGGGGAAAAGGGAAAAAAATTTAAACAAGAACGAAAAATGGAAAAAAATTTATATTTAAAGTATATTTAAAACTGCTCTAACCAATAGGAAAGTCACTGTGCCTACAAACAGCTAAAGCGGCTAAAATAGCTCAGATACATAAAATCCATGTGGGATTTTGTCATAAACTTTGCAGACCCTTGTCCTAAATAAAGAGAGTTTATGTTCACTGGTTAGTGTGAATGGAAGCTGTCAGAGTAGGATTTGACCACTAGATGGCGCCACACACCTTTATAGACTCCTTGTAGTGTCATTTGTTGCTGCCCTTTGCATTCAGAGCATTTATTGTGGTGTCTGGTCTCTCATCGCCTCCCCGCTCTGCTTCCCCATCTCCTCGTTCACATTCAGAACGCCTTCGTGTGCATCTACTTGATAAACGGCTTCACGCAGCTAATAGACCTGTCAACTACTCTGTCAGATGTGGCCGGATACACCCACAGGTATCACGCCGCATACTTAAACTCACCTTCCACCACGACAGATGATGACAGCGGGGTTTGTGCATGCCATCCAGCTCTTTATCACTGCCTGTGTGTGTGTGTGTGTGTGTGTGTGTGTGTGTGTGTGTGTGTGTGTGTGTGTGTGTGTGTGTGTGTGTGTGTGTGTGTGTGTGTGTGTGTGTGTGTGTGTGTGTGTGTGTGTGTGTGTGTGTGTGTGTGTGTGTGTGTGTGTGTGTGTGTGTGTGTGTGTGTGTGTGTGTGTGTGATCAGGATCGGGGAGCTGAGGGAGGTGATGGATGACATCCTACGTAAGCAGTGCGACTACGACCCGGCGTCGGGGGAAAGCTACGACTTTGATAGGTTTGTACAGGCGGTTTTCACATTTTACATTTAGATTACATTAAACATACAGAAGACGGAGCGACAGAACGAAGAAGGGATAATAAAGGTGGAGGTTTGCGTGTCTTCTGACAGCGACTTCGACGTGCACGGGGGCCCCGTGGACACGGCCTTCGTCCTGGACCACCTCTCCTACAAGTCCCCGGACTCGGAGCAGCTGCTGGTGGAGGATCTGAGTCTGAAGATCCGAGAGGGGAGTCACCTGCTGGTGGTGGGGAACACGGGCACGGGCAAGACGTCGCTGCTGAGGGTCCTCAACCGTCTGTGGGAGGCGGAGAGCGGTGAGACCAGTTAATAGAGCGCACAATAAGAGAGTGTTGTTCTGGGGGCGACGTGGGACGAACAGGTCTTTGAGATAGGATGGAGTCTGGTTAAGAGCTTTATAAACTACTATTGTAGATCTAACAGGAAGCCAGTGAAGCGAGGCTGATATTGGAGTGATGTGATCTCTCCTGCTGGTTCCTGGTCAGAACTCCCGCTGCGGCATTTTAAACCAACAGGCTCCTCTGGAAGTAAGAAATGCGTGGATTAGTTTTTCAGCGTCACTTGGGTCGCTCATATCGCTCATATCGGATTTGCTGCCTAAATTGAATTACGCATCTTTTATCAAGTCAGTCTCTGATTCTGGCGTTTACACACCGTGCATGTAGTGTTTAAAAACTTCAGGAAACTTCTGAACTAAGAAATGAACAAGAAACTGGATTAGGACTGACATTTGATGCTGATGTCGCAGAGCCTGAGAAGGTGAGAAGGCGTCATTGAGACTTCACATTACAACTTAGGATTTGGACTTTACTGACGTGAGGAACTCAAAACGCGTCGTCACCGTCGCTACAACATGCTGCAATGACTTCCTCGTCTCCCCAACGACCGATAAAGTCATGTGACCTCAACTGAGGCAGTTTTCCTCCTGTCGGCTCGCCTCCATGCTTCTGGTTCTGGTGCCACATAACGTTGGGATCTGGGTCACATTACACCGCCGGAATGTTGGGGAAATGTTCAGACGCTCCTAACTGTGGCGCTTCTCTGCCGCTTCCTGTTGATTTTTCTCTCAGGTTTTGTCCAGATGACCACCTGCTTCGGGCCGAGGGGAACCCTCTTCCTGCCGCAGAAACCCTACCTGACCGACGGCACGCTGCGGGAACAGGTGGCGCTCTGCTCTCCTGCTGCTCTCGCTTCTTAAAGGTGTTTTCCCTCATTAGGAATCACATTAAAACGTGGAACTCTTCTGTCCAACAGGTGATCTACCCACTGAAGGATATTTACCCTGCATCAGGTATTTTCTCACCAGAAACTTCACTCACAACACAGACGGGCTGATTTTCAGTTCTTAAGTCATAAATATGGTTTAAAATAATGTAAAAAAAATTAAGATATACTATATTTATACTAAAAATGGAATACAAACTGAAGTCTTGCATCACATTCTGACTTTTATTTTGGATGCACTCGTTCACCATTCGAGCCGTTTCAGTCACGCTGTGACGACTCCCGCAGGAGGAAGCAGCTAAACACACACATTTCATATAGACACAACTTTATTTATAACTGTTTGACACTATTGACATCAAAGTGCAATCATGCAACGAATTACGGAAAGAAAAACAAAAAGGCCTGAGCTCAGCGCCCGGCGTTACGACGACACGTGAAACACAAAGCTCATAGTAAAGTATGTGAAGCGCAGCGGCACGGCTGGTCGGAATCAAGGCAAATAGAAGCTGCTTACAAACGATGAGGAAATGAGTGACATGTCGATGTGGAGTAATTCTGTGTGGCCGAAATCTGAGGTTTTCGTCACGCCGCGTCTCCCGTCTTCAGGGTTGGTGGACGACGACAGAATCATTCAGTTCCTGGAGCTGGCCGGGGTGGTGAGTGACGCGCTCAGATTACTGAAGCTGCACAATAAGCTGATGTTGACCCGAACCCGCTCTGTGGCCTTCAGACTAATCTGGTGAAGCGGACGGGCGGCCTGGATGAAAAAGTGGACTGGAGCTGGTACGAGTGGAGAAAGGAAACGACGCGAAACACGTGAGATAAACAGTCTCACGGCTAAAATCCCATGTCCCCTCTGCAGGTACGATGTTCTGTCTCCGGGCGAAATGCAGCGTCTTTCCTTTGCGCGACTCTTCTACCTGCAGCCCAAATACGCAAGTGCGTTTCTCCACACGTCTCCTTTCACAAACACTCTCGAGACGATGGTGTTTTCCATCCGGCTCTCATCTTTTTTTTTCCACCTCGTCCCTGCAGTCTTGGATGAAGCCACCAGTGCCCTGACGGAGGAAGCGGAGTCGCAGCTGTACCGGACGTGTAAGCAGCTGGGCATGACGCTGGTCAGCCTGGGACACCGGAGCAGTCTGGAGAAGGTGAGCGGGGAGCTCGGGCCAGGGGTTCAGGGGTGTCCAACGTGGGTCAGTTCAGGGGCCACACACTGTTAAAATTCATCTCGGGCGGGACGGACCGGTACAATTGTGCCATAATGATCTTTGAATTAAAGTTTTAGAGTAAACGTGATGAAAATGACTACGTATCTCAACAGGAAGCCAATTTTAATGGAACTTTCTGGTGCAAAATTCAGTGAAATGTCCCCCCAAAGAATGATGCATTATGGGTGTTTTGACAGCATGGCTTTGAAGCTAATGCTAGTTTTCTGGATTTCATGGCAGCGTTCTTTGAAATTTTTACAATTTCATCGGTGGTTTGTCCAGATTGGAGCGCTTGCAGGCCGATCTAGATTCCTAAAACCCTTTGGAATGACTCAAATATTTTAGTTTGATCATGTTCCAACTGAAACATGCAGCTCAAGAAGACGTTTGGTCCATAAACTCAAATCTTCTGTCCTCTGAAGCGACTCAATGACAGATAACCTTTGATAAGAGTCGTGGCTTCACCTCCAAATGGTTCTGTTCTTCACAGCACCACGACGTGCAGCTGAAGCTGTGTGGAGCAGGTCGATGGGAGTTAACCAGGTTAAGAAGCAGCAGCAGCAGCAGCGTGAGTCCCAGAGAAGAAGTCATGTGACACACGCTCATCTCTCCCGATCCCCGGGGCACGAAGGAAGAACTCGTAGACGTGCCTTATGTCCTCGGTTACAAACGTTCAAGTGCTCGTCATCATCAGGTACTCGGCTGCAGCGTGAAGGACTCCCTCGGCTTGTGTGTGTTTGATCTCAACGTTCTATCTCTTGTTTCAAATCTGAAGGTTGCTTCTTGATCGGAGAGCAAAATAAACGTTAAAAGACAAACGGACAGTTTGAAAAGTGCACATTTGTGTGACATCACAGTTCCTCGTTGTTTTATGTTTACAGCGTGAAATTATTACAACTGAAATGTCCAGATTAAAACTCTGTTCTGGTAATATCGACAATTAAAACAACATTTGGTCAATAAAAGCACTTTTCATGCGGAGGCACAATGGAAATGTAAGATTAGTTTGAATGTGCGAGTTGATGATTCGTCTTCATCTCGAGAGGCCAGCGACTTCTCGTTCTCACTGTTTGTCACCGCAACTCTCACGGTGACCCTGGATAATCTCCTGGATGGCTGTGGGGTCGTCCAGCGTGCTCAGGTCTCCCAGACCGTCCAGGTCGCGCTCCACCACTTTGCGCAGCACTCGCCTCATGATCTTACCGGAGCGCGTCTTCGGCAGACGCTTCGCAAACTGCGAACAAAGAGCAGAGAAATCACAGGTCAGGCCGAGGAAACACCCCCGAGTCTCACTCCTCCAGTCCCCCGGCCGAAGAATCACCTGGATGAAGTCTGGACAGGCGTATTTCGCGATCTTCTTGGACACCGTGTCGTTTAGCTGCCGCCTCAAATCCTCCTCCTTCATGTGGGTACTCGCTTTCAGCACCACGAAAGCGTACACGCCTGAAGACAGACAAAGGTTTGTTGACTGAGGTTTCTGGCCGGTTTCACGGCGAGGATAAAGCGCCCGCCCACCTTGTCCTTTGATGTCGTGTGAGATTCCGACGACGGCCGATTCAGCCACGTCTGAACACTGGTTCTGTGGGAGACACCGAGCACAACATCGTCTCTGCACTTCGTGGTTCACGGCGGTGAATCACGGGAAAGAAAAGGCTCAAAATGTTCACATTTCTCTTCGGTGAAACATTTGAAAGGGAAAGACAACGAAGTGAAATCACATGAGCACGGTTCAGACTTTTTCCTTGTGGATTTTTAGTAGAATTTTAATAAAAATTACTTTTTTTTTAATCTAAAATGTTTTTGCTGTTATTGTCCATTTGCTACACTCTGATGTAGAATAAAACATTTTGATAAAATTCCTTGCCTTGGAGTTTTATTTTAACACCACCGCCATGACCAGGTTAGATTCAGGATTCTGCAGTGGATTTAGAGGTGATCTGGTTACAAGTTAGTTTTCTCCTCACCACCACGTCCTCGATCTCTGCGGTCCCGATCCTGTGGCCGCTCACGTTGATGACGTCATCGAGGCGGCCGGTGATCTGGTAATAACCGTCCGCCGTGCGATGGGCGCCGTCGCCCGTGAAGAAGTAACCTGGAGTTTGAAACAGATGCAGCGGAGTCACACGAGGACCTACACATGTCAAACTACTTGTAAAGCTTTATGGATTATTGTGGGAAGTAAGGTAGGACAGCAATGGGCATCAAATAACTTAAATACACCACACCCCTCTTCTAAAAACAAATATCAGTTAAGTTTAATAAAAACGACGTGAAAGCGAATCTTTTTTGTGTTTTCATTTCAGAAAAGTTTTGTGTTTACATGGCAACGTTTTGAAAATGACGTCCGTTTAATCTGAAATGGCAGAAATTGTGTAGTTTTCCTCTGAGGCCACTAGTGGGTGCTGTTGGGAAATCCTCTTAACTTATAAAGCTCTTAACAACCAGGCCCCATCGTACCTTAAAGAACTGTTAGACCCCATATCAACCCAGAAGAGCACTTCATTCTCAGAGTGCTGCTTACTGGAGGTTCCTAGGTTTTCTAAAAGTAGAATGGAGGCGGAGCTTTCAGCTCTCAGGTTCCTCTCATGTGGAACCAGATCTCAGTTTCAGTTAGGGAGGCTGAAACAGTCTCTACTTTTAAGGCCAGACTGAAGACTTTTCTATTAACTAAAGCTTACAGTTAGGGCTGCTTCAAAACACTGTCTTCTTCTGCATTTTTGGTGTATTTGGTGAGTCACAGCGCCCCTAAAGGCCACACCTGTAATTACCTCTTTTCCCCAGACCTAGCCTATAGATGTCGCCAAAGACCATGAAACGGAGATTCATCCTTTCCGAGCAAAGCACAGTTGGATTAAAACTAACAACTGTAATTCGATTGGCCCGCACTTTAAGAACATCTGCTCTAACGTGTGCGGAGGAACCCAGTTAAAAGACAGAGCAGCCTGCAGCGTACCGGGGTAAGGCTGGCAGTACGTCTCGATGAACCTCTGGTGGTCGTTATGGATTGTTCTGGCCATACCAGGCCAGGGTTGAGCTATGCACAGAGCTCCAGATGTGTTGTTGGAAGTCAGCTCTTTGCCCTGGAAAGACACAAGACAATGCTGAAGGTTAATCCTTTCAATAGAAACGTAATAATAAAGAATTGTCTGTGCGAGTTCTTTCCTGGGTGATACGATTAGTTTGTGTTTTAGGTGGAGAACAGATATTGAAATGTTTGAAATGTGTTTCTGTGTCTGTGAGAGATGAGCTCAGAAACAGCCATCCAACTGTCCGCTCAATCTGTGCGCCGCGAAAGCAACTTCAATAACCATAAAATAGTGCGACAGATTTATAATAAGCAGTTTGGCACGCTGGGAGTGGGACTGACGGCTGGGAGCCGAGTGGGTATCAAAAGTGGCACAGCTGTTGAGTATTTTATAATCCTAATCTGACCTGCTCCTCTTCTCAGCCGTCCAGTATCTGCTCGGGTGGCACGCCACACACACACACACCCACCTCCGTGTCCATGAGCACCGGCTTAATGCCAAAGAAGGGCCTCATGGCCATGCCTGGGAGAATGTCTGCGTCGGGTTCCGAGGGCTTCGGGGCGATGCAAATGCCACCCGTCTCTGGGAAAAAAAGCAAAACAAGGCAGGACAGGTTATCAAAGAGGATTAACATTGACGGTGATGTCGGTGCAGTCGGCGTGTTGAGGTCGAGCGGTCGTCTTAAAGTTTCAGTGCTGGATGTTCGAGCCCCTGATGCCAAACTCTAAAGATCCGACTCCTCACGACTGTACGTGAAATACAGTTTCTCAGTTATATTCCGTAGCGATGAGGATAAACTCTTTGGTGGTTTGGTGTCGCTTCAGCTTGAACAGTTGTAAACTTTCATTCACCAGTTTGTTTCCACAAAAGAATGAATTCAGCTGGAATTGTGTCCATCGCTACAGGCTAAGCCCCGCCCCCAAGTGCAAAAAGGAACCAATAGCATTCAACAACCAGCGACCTGAACTCAGACAATCATTCTCATCTCCATATAGAAGCATCAGAGCTGGAGATACTGTTATGGTTTTCTGGGCTATTCAAGTCATTTAAGACAAAAACTGGTTGATGACCATTTTTCCGAACCATTTCTTTCTCCCGCCGTTCGCTCACCAAGCTTAACTTCGTCTATTGTAGACACTTTTAAATCGCATTTTTACATAAATGATACACCTTTCATGTAAACTTTTGAAATAAGTAATTTTGTGACAAAAATGAATTCAATGCTGACTCGCTGATGTTCAAGTCATAAACTATATAATCAAGATGACCTCACAATACCCCCAGGAATCTTTGGCGCCCCCTGGCCGCAAATAACTGACGTAAAACAAGTTGAGCCTGATCAAGCACTATATATATCAGAAAACATTTAACCAACAACACAAAAACTAATATGTTTTTTTTTGTTGCCATGTTTAATTTGAGAACTGGACACTGTAGTTCTAGATAAAATAACATAACGTTAATAATTGCTGTTTTATATAAACAATATTGCCTGAACTGCCTCTGCAGCAACACTGTGGGCCTGCCGCTGTATCTAACCTGTATATACTCTGGACATAATCTAATTTATTTGTCTCTTTTTAATGTGCCACTTCAGTCATCTGTGTCCTTAGTAACCCCCGCCTCCAAAATAAGAATATAATACTGAATTTACAAGAACTAAAACTGCGTCGGAGGGAAAATAGGTCCAAAGCGGTTAATATGAAATCCTCCCTATAGTATTAACGTAATGAAAGGAGTTAATAAAAACAGTCGCAACATATCAACTCAGAATCAGTGCGATACTATTTGTACAGGAGATAATTTAATAATTTAGCCTTAAATAAAAACGCCAAAGGGGATATTTTGAAATATTTGTCCATCGAGTTCCAGAGTTTGGGGGAAAAGTTGGTGCTTGGAAGTGATTTTAGAATATCGATGCCACATAGAGAACTGTTCTACGTTGAATTTTACTGTTGTCTCTCAGTCAGACGAGACATTTTTGAGTGTTTTTTCACGCCGGTCTCCGTCTGAACTCGCCTCTTCAGCCCAACAGGTGCCGAAAGCTTCCGTCCAAATTCAAACTGGCACTAATAGACGTGAGCACATTAATTAATCCGGCGCCGGCCAACTTACACTGGCGACCCATAACGTTCCGTACTGATTGAAATTCTGCGGAGAACTTTTATTGCATGGCTTGGCCTGGTTCCAAATTATATGGAGGATTTACTCGCTCGGTATGCACATATGTGGATGATGAAGGGGCTTTGATGGTCGCTGGTTATCTAAACTGTAGGGCAAGCTGCCGGCTGAGATCAAGCAGGCTGCATTTCTTTATTTTACATCGTCCTTTAGGTACGTTTAGTAATGCTTTCATCATGTGAGTACTTCGACAACAATATTTTAAAACGAATACATTTCACATCCGCTTTGACTGGCAACTTTTTCAGTTTTTTGCGGAAACACTCGGCCAAATCTCAAATTTGACGCTCTTTTTGATGTGCTTTTAGTGCACGCGCTCCCAATGGGGCAGGAATTGTTAAGCAGCGAAGAAAAAATAGTGCAAGTTTTTAAAAAAAAATGTGCGCAAAGGATCATAATCTCTACGCCTCGTCTCTTAAAGAAACAGGCACACAGAATTATAGCTACTTATTTAATATAAGGAACAATCTGTATGTTATTTAATCTGATTGAATAATAAAACATTATTTGATATTATTCACCCTAAACTGAAGAGCATCTCACAATATTTAAGGAAAAACTACAATTGATTTGTGGTTCAAATGTAATGAAACTACTGCTTGTGTATGAAGAAAAAACGCCGGGACAAAACATATTTCAATTCCACGTTGAGAACAGAATGGGAATATGAAACTTGCTCTTCTTTACCTCCAGTGAAATCCGTGTGGGAGCGAAGGTGACCTTAGAGGTGAACCAGACGAGCTGAATGAAGGTCTCACGTAGACTTTGGACCCACGACCTTCCAGAGTAAACTAAATACAATTAGGCCGTGCTGAACCTCGGGGGCACTGGTAATCCGCCTGGTGGTGTTGGTGGTAACAGCCGGAACCGGCAGAGGGGACCCGTTATAAAGTAGGACACAACAGATGATCCCACAATAGCATTAGCAGCCGGCATCCTGCTCACATCAACTGAAACTACCAGGCTTCTGGACGAGACTCAATCAGAGCCTGCGAGCATTCCTGCAGGGAATCACTGCTCTTTTGCATCCGTAGGTGTTTTATTAAGCTAAAAAGTGACTACAAACTGCTTTTCTCATCCTTCACGAGTATGAATATGTAGATACTGAAGTATTTTTGCCATGGATTGAAGCTGCAGTGCTTCCCAGACCCTGGCCTCTTTCCCCGGTCCTGGATGATCCAACATGGAGGCCGTATGCCAGCAGCGGATCAAAATCTATTTTTCCTCCCTAAACAGGCTACTTGCTTCCAGATCAACCAAATGGCATTTATGAATAATGCCACTTAGTCGTAATTGGGAGCTCCGGTCCAGGAAAATAACATAACAACATAATCCTTTTTACTGAAGTAGGGTATTTGGGTCATATCTGTGTCTGTAATTCTCCAGCTCATGATGCTCCGATGTTTAATTATCGTCAATTAATTATAGATTTTCGCCATTTGCATGGTAATTATCGCGTCGGCGCTCCGGTCATCACTCAATCTAATCTGGAGGGACAGAGGATGAAACGCACAGCTGGGTCTTGCTTTTATTCGCTAAAACTTAAGACAACATCAGTGAAGTCGTGTTTGGATGTCAACCGCGTTGGAGTGCGGCAGTTTTCTTTAGTCTAACCAGTTAAATTACTTCATGTCGTCGGGATAAGTCTGTCATGTGACTCTTCAGGCCGTTATGAGCACAAACATTTGCATCCGGTTGTGGAAAACAACCGCACAACTGTGAGCATCTGACTGAGTAAAAAGGAAGTGAGGGAACGTTTCTGCTTTGTGGCGACCGAGCGCTGCTGCCCAGCGTCGATACTGATCGATACTGAGGCGCCGCTTAAAAGGAGGAAAATGTAAAAAAATAATAATAATCTGGTTTGAATAGAAGGTGTTTGAGGCGTCATACCAGTTCTTCTGATACTGTGCAGGCATAAACACACACACACACGCACACGCACACACACACACACACACACACACACACACACACACACACACACACACACACACACACACACACACACACACACACACACACACACACAGAGTCACAACTGTTACGTAACAGTTTCTGCTCTCCCCTTGAACTTCCCTTTGTTGACAGATCATAACATGTGCAAATGAGTAGTTTGACACTGTGAAAGTCACAGCATGAGTGGAAAAAAAATATATATAAGGTCAGAGTCTGGAGTTTGTTATTAATCTGTATTATACCAGAATCATCAATATAATTAAACCGATGTCTCAAGACAATATTCAGTTAAACATGCCAGTAGTAAAATAATCTTACAAACGTGTAACATGATGATCTAATGAGCAAACAAGTATGAAATGATAACAGTCAGTCCCTCTAAATAGTGGAAATGAACCAAAGGTGCCAATCAGTGGGGAAGAAATCTGCTTTCTACGTTCAACGATTCATTACTTGATATGATAACTAAAGCAGATGAAAATACTTTTGTTTCTTTATTTGAATACCTTCACAAGCCGTAATTATTTTACCAAAAAGATTGAGAGTAAATATTGCAGTTGTCCCACTGGAACAAGGTGAGCTCTACTTTCTGTATACACAACAGTGCAGAGCTTCCATGACGGCGTTGCTGCTGGAAACTGAGAAACATTTTCTGCTCCATCAGTTTGTCGCTCCTTCCTGGAACTGTTTGAGAAAACCTCAACAGTGGTCTCTGAGTGGCCTCCAGCTTTGTTTCTGTTTCGTTTTGTTTTATTTTATCTCATCACTGCATTCACTGTCTCCCAATTGATTTCCCTGGGCGTTTTGACACTTTTAATTGTTGTTTATTTGTTTACTTAAATAGCTTCATGGATACTTTGAAGGATACGTCACTTAATCCTTCACTGTTGTATTTTATTTTACAAACTATTTGTCTTGTATGATGATGTCCTGTCTTTTATGTTTGTTTTGCTTTTGTTTATTTAAACTGACTTAAATGTACATTACCGTTTATACATTGGCTGTTTGTTCTTGTGTCTCTCGCAGGTTCAACCTGCGCTTGTTTTCTGTTTTATTTCCAATACTGTTCATGTTTTCGCCGTGATTTGACCTGTATGGACAAACAAGGACACGATTTCAGTGGCGCTCTGATCCCTGATATAAGCATGGATAACGTGTGGATCCATTATTAAGTTGTTGTGCAATCAGAGAGAAAATTATGAGTCATTTATGACCGCAATATGATAAGAGGTAGAAACAGAAAATGACCACACAGACTGAAAAACATTAGATGGATCACATATGAATGTGACCTCAATCAGATTTGAAATAAATATAGAGATTTGTGCTGCTCAGGCTGCGATACGAGTCACATCTGAGTGGAGAGGTGACATCTGGGCCTCTTTTTCCTGCAGTGTGAATAGAGACATATTAAACCAATGCATCTAAAAGGCTGCAGGTATGTACGCTTGCATTTGTTGAAAGTGTTGTTCAATCACTGAATGAACTCTTTGGTGAGCTTCACATAACAAATGACTTGAACCGACATGAATGCAAAAATAATGAATGTTAATTCTGTGTTCACACTAACAAAGTCATATTTCTGCTTCAAAACGGACCTACTTATAATAGCTTTGACAGTACACCGTATCAACCCTTTACAGGTTGAAAATACTTGGCAATCAAAGATTTTTGGTACCAGTTAGATAAAAGTTTAGACTTAAATCATTTGTTGTTTTTTACAGTCAGTCTTAATAATTTATTTGTAAAACCAAACAGACATGTTTCACATATTTTACATCAGAATTTCTCACTAGAAACTTGTGGAAAGAGCAGTGGAAGCTGGAACTGTTAAATAAACCTAAATTGAGAAGTTACATTCAGTCTAAAGAATGTTTTTCCACAGAGCTTTATGTTAACTGTGATTTCAAAAGAGGACAGGGGTCTCTGTGTGCTCAGCTCAGAGCAGGAGTGCTGCCCCTGGAGGTGAAGGTGGGTCATTACAAAGGGGTCTCTGAAGAGAACAGGCTATGTTATGTTTGTGACTTACGTTTGGTGGAGGATGAATTTCAATTCATGTTCTATTGTCCACTGCATAATGATTTAAGAATTGCTTTGTTTGAAAAAACTTGAACGTAATAATCCTGATCTCTTTTGGTTGGCAGAAGGTGATTTGGTGCGTTGGTTATTTAAAAATATTTTTTTTTGTTTGGGAAGATATGTGGAAAATGCAAGAACAATGAGACTGAAAGCTTTGTATCCAGACTCTTGATTCTGATGAAATGTATATGTTATTTTGAAGATGTACCATGACTGTTAACTTCCTATTATTGTGTCATATAAGCCCATGTGGGCGGGACACTTAAATAAAAAATATTCATTCATTCATTCCCTCTTATCCAGTTAAAGGAATTATGAAAGGACCAAAGAGCCATAGTGTTTCTCTTTGGATGAGAATGTAATCGCGTTTTATTTAAACTGTTATATATTTTGCAGGATTAGTTTGGGCAGAAATGTGAACATATATGAATTACCTGTTTGCCACCAGGTGTCCACAACGGGACAGCGTCCGTCCCCGACCACTCGGTGGTACCACTCCCAGGCTTCAGTGTTGATCGGCTCCCCCACTGCAGACAGAGAAGGACAAATTACAACATGAATGGGAAGTGTGTCCTTATTTTGTTAATCGTTTGTTTCGTCCAGTGGGATTCTTCCACCAAGTGTGTCCATAAAAACATATTTACGTTCAGATTGCAGCCATTCAAAGTCGTGATTATTGGTTTTTTTGTGAAACTATAGACATTTTCATCATGTATACTCTGCGCCACAACAAAGAAAAACTTTAAAGTTTAAATTTAAAGGTTATTACGGCAATATTTTACGGCTCAAGATGACGTTGAGCTGAATGAGGCCCCTGGATTATAATCCAGTCCGACACCCCTGCATTAGACAGTAGTAACTTCATGTTCGTGTTCACATATTTTACCCTGGGGGGGGGGTTACTCGGAATAGTTTGGGCGAGTGTTCCGCGTGTCCTTCTGGGAAAAGATTAACTTTGTAACTTTTCTAAAACAGGATGCAACCACTTGGCATGGAGGAGGAGGATAGTTGTGACTTTGTTCTGCATAAACTAACCAATACTGTCACAATCAAGGGCAAATAATTCACCGGCTTTCATTCATCTCCTTTTTCCTACTACAGGAAGGACCTGTTTCCATATTGCATTTGTATTAAACAGTTCTTCTTAGGGCAAATAAGAGAAGATGAAGAGAAAGAAAGCAAATTAGAATTGATTCAACTGAATTTATGAACATGAAAAATGAAGTGAGGAGGACTTTCTAATGATAATAAAGATTGACTGCAGACCAGGCATGTCCTTCTCGACTTCCAGTTTGTTGTACATCCACCAAAGTGCAGACAATCAGGTTCAATTTGACCATCAAAGGTGGAGCTGTCTGCTGCCCCGCAAAGAGGGAAAAAAAAAAAAAAAAAAAACGATTCCCGAGCGTCATGTTTCACATACCAGAGCCCAGGGTTTTGAGGGAGGAGCGATCGTACTTCTTCACCCAGTCGTCGCCGTACTTCAGCAGCAGTCGGATCGCAGTGGGAGCGCCGTAAAACTGGTTGATCCTGAGTCTCTCCACCATGTCCCAGTATCTTCCTGCCAATAAACAAACAATGATCGTATCACAGTGATTCACACTGACGTCGCGCAATGTTTTCAAGGGATTCTCAACCAGACAGACTCGACATAAAGGATAAAACAGTAGTGAAACCAGAGAGGGCTTCTGCCTCTCAGCCGTCCCGTTGTTTCCCCTTGACAATACCACGAGCCGACACGTGAGATGACATCTGTGTTTACAGAAGCCGCTACTTCTGGTGTGCAAGGTGCGGTCAAGTTCAAGTGTAAACAGTTATTCATAGACGGGGGCCACGGGCATGCAGAGCTCGAGGAAATACAGAAATACTGCAGCAGCATGTGCCAGCGGCACTGTACACAGTGAGAGTGGAGGCCTCTTTTGTTCCCAACAATGAATTCTCTGAATGTTACGCAACCAAAGTGAAACAAAGGGAGAAAAATTAGGAGGAGATGGACGACCCGTGGGCCAAAACCACAGACAGTGGAGACGCTGCTACTGTGCACCCGCACCACGGCCGGAGTAACTAGTTGTTCTGCACATGCTCAGTAGAAGGACAATAACGACAATGTTTTCCTCCAGAGTGTCATGACTCCCAGTCCATGTTCTCCCAGGACTTGGTGGTTTTATAGTTGACAGTCACCGTAATAACAATCTGCCTTGGTCGTCTGTTGTCTGTGTACTACTATTGTTCATGTTTATAGCGTATTGTTCTCTGTGCACATGGGTGTGGTTTTATTACAACGACGACCAACCTGTGGCCTGGCATGAAAACTACATGGTTTTCAGCCTTCCTGTCCTTTCCATGTAAACGGATACTGTTATCAAAACACTGCACGTAATCGCAAAACTATTTTGAAACGAAATTGCAAAAACAAAGTGTTTTCACTTTGGTCCTCAGGCTGAGATGTCAGTGATGTTGCCCGTAGGGCTCGCTACCTCACTGCTAGCAAACGAGCAATAGCCTCAAAGCCGTGCTGTCAGGGTGAGTTTGTAAAAACATGAATGCAAAAGGGTGCAAAAAATACATGTTCACTGTATTTCACACCAGAAAGTATCATTAAAATCGGCTTTTTTTTTAAAGATTGGAGTCATTTCTGGTACAAATTGAGAAGCGTTTTGCAAAAACAGACTTATCAAAACTTCTAGTGAATGCCACAACAAAGAAAAACTGTAAAGTTAAACCTTAATGGTTATTATGGAAGTAATTTACCTGCCGGGCCACTCAAGATGAAATTTGGCTGTTTGCAGCCGATGAACTTAATGAGTTAAACTCACTGATTCTTGCATCTCGGTGGTTATTTCTGAATTATCAACCTCTTATTCATCTGTTCTCAAGTACTTACAATATTGTAGAGTTTCCGCATTGCACAGGTAAGAGTCAGCAGTCACACATTCAGACTGGTTATCACTGTTTCTTCAGTCAAAGTGTTTGTGGAACAAAAAACATGCGTCTGCTGCTGGTGTCCGTACCTGGATCAGGGTAAATGGGCGTGCTCTCAAACAGCACGGTGGTTCCTCCGTTGGCCAGCGGCCCGTAAACACAGTAACTGTGTCCTGTTATCCAGCCGACGTCCGCCACGCAGCCAAACACGTCTCCGTCATGGTAGCCGAAGACGTACTGGTGAAGATTAAGAATCAACACATTAGTAATATTAAAATCCCATTTGGGTTGCCCGCCTCGACATGCTTCACAGAAACACATCCTGCAAAACAACCAGAGCAGTGTCTTCATACAATCTGCTGCGATCAGGCAAACAGTGTGAAGAAGATGGTTGTGGGTGTGGCTGAGGTGTTTACCCTGTGTGTGAGGGAGGCGTACAGCAGGTACCCCGCCTGAGTGTGGACCAGACCTTTGGGCTTCCCCGTGCTGCCGGACGTGTAGAGCAGGAACAAGACGTCCTCGCTGTTCATGGCTGCCGGCTCACAGACCACGTCTTCCTTTGACATCTCCTGCAAGTCCACCCACAGTCATTGAGGCTTAGTTTACCCCGGCCGTGCCAAACATAAGGCCCGTGGACCTAAATTGGCCTGTATGACGCTCCAATCCGACTACCAAACATCCATGTGAATTGAAAACATTTCAAAGAAAGAGTTTTTGAGTTTGTAAAAACATGCATAGGAGAAGGTTTTTTTTTGGACTTTACACTGTATTTTGCATCAGAAAGTATCATCGTTCTTTTCAGTAGTAATTGTTTGGTTTTTCTGTAAATATAGACATTTTCATGACATAGACTCTGCGCCACAATAAAGAAAAACTTTAAATTTTAAATTTAAATGTTATTATGGCTCTATTTTACAGTTATGACCTACCTGAGATGAAATTATTCTGTATGTGGCCCCTGAGGAAAGTCTGACGTCACCGGTTTACCCTGTTGTTGTGAGGATGAGCTGCCGGTGTCGGTTCAAACAAACTCTTATAGTCAAATATAAACCGACTGAGCTGTTCATAAAGGCAACAATTTTGTCTTATCCTTCACAGCAGATGTTTTTTATTTTATTTTATTTGACTAGAGAAGTGTTATTGAGATCAAAGATCTTTTTCAAAGGTACCTTGACCAATAAAGCAGCAACAGCACAAAGATCATATAAGTAACAAGCAGATTGAAGCAGTTATATTCAACACTTTCCAGTGATAACTGAGGTCGAGAATTGGGAACGAATCACCTGCAGTGAAACGCAACGTGCACGTAACATCGATCGATCGGACACAAATATTAAAAAAATTATACGATTAAAGTATAACATCGCCAGTTAATACTCAGGCCAGGGGCGGGAAACTCAGTTTGCCAAAGAGCCACATCGAGGGCCAAGGAATAACTTCATTGAATTTTGCCCAATGAGAATTATATCTTTACGAAAAGCTTTTTTAAATATATTCTTATGGGTTGCTGATGCCCTGTGACACTTTTTCTCAGAGTCTTTCACAGTCTGTGTCAGAGAATCAGAATTACATTTTTAGAGTTGAATAAATAAGCAAAAGAATAAATAAATAATTTTATTTACCGCCTTTTTCCCCACTGTAAAACATAACTTTTGTGCTAGCGTCAATAATAACCCAACCAATAACGTAGTAATGGCCAATAACATTTTAGAAGCTGAGCCACCGGGCCAGACTGAAGATCGGAATAGATCGTTAAAGATCCAAAATATTTCATCTCTCTGCTAAAGTTCATCTCAGATTGTTAATCCCATTGTAACCCCCCCCCCTCTCACCTCCTCCATTGCGACGTCTCTGGCCGTCATGGCAACGGGGTTCTCCGTTCTCATGGCGACAAACACCTGTTGCACATCGGGGCAGCTCTGCACGGCTTCGTCCACGGTCTTCTTCAGCTCGATGAGCCTTCCTCCTCTGACGCCCTGGTTCACGGTGATGACGGTGCTGGACTGAGCTGCAAAGCAACATTTATAGTTTTGTATTTTGAATTAATTAAAATCAGTATCACTTTATTAATCCCTGTGGGAAATTCCAGATAGCTCCACATAGAATGAAATGGATAGATTAAAGTAAAGTTAAATAAAAAAAATGTGAATTTAACTGTCCATATATATAAAGTTAAGCTCAGCAGGGACGGCGTAGCAGAGCAGAGTGAGCTTAACAGGCAACGCAACACACACTATTTACAAGGAGGAGTTATTAGTCTTAATGCCACAGTGCATTAATGAGCACTTTGGTGGAATGAGTCTGTTTATGAAGGAGCTTCTGCTGCTGACGAGGACCTCCACCATCAATGAGTGAGAATCATTGAGGGTGATTGATTTTTTTTTTTAAATATCTATATTTTCTTTGCAATTTTCACATCTTGCTTGGTGGTTTGGCCGGATTGGAGCCTCTTGAGGGCCAGTTTTGTTCCACAGGCCTTATGTTAGACACCCCTGCATCATGGCCTTTCACCCTAATAACTAAGTTTTAGTTTAAACTTTAAAATCATTCTTTAAGTACAAGATGGCACAAATAATCCCACCTGTAGCAACAACTGAACACAAAGAAAGTTTTTATCATGGTTCAGTGCATTGATTTGGTTTATTAGCGTGTATCTTCACTACGGCTTTAACTTTCATCACATGTAACAATCAAAAAGTTTAAACCTTCTTCTGTAAAATGTTAACGAGAAGAACATCCCTGCCTATATAATCCAAACCCGCTGTTGGTCAAGGTCATTTTATTTGCTGAGCTGAATGCTCAAGGCCAAGTCCAAACAATAAATTTGTGGGCCATGAAATCAAAGAAACAATGAAATGAAAGACGATCAAAACACTTTATAGGGCCGGGAGAGCAGTAACCTGCAGTATCAGCCTCACGATGCTCACTGACACATTGACAGGCGCAGCTTTAAAACTCGTCTCACCATCTCTGATCCGCTCTGACAGAGCCTCTGCGCTGAAGCCTGCAAACACCACGTTGTGCGCGGCGCCGATGCGGGCGCAGGCCAGCATGGACGCCACGGCCAGAGGGCAGGGCGGCATGTAGATGGTGACACAGTCGCCTCTCTTGACCCCTCGCCGCCTCAGCAGGTTGCCCAGGCGACATGTCATCTCCAGCAACTCCCTGCAGAGACGCACGCAGTCCGTATCAAGATAAGATGTGCACGGCGAGATAAGATCGCGATAAGATGAAAAACTGACCTGTAGGTGTACTTGACCTCTGACCCCCGCTCATCCCTCTCCCAGATCAGAGCCACCCTCTCTGGACAGGTGTGCACGTGGCGGTCCAGGCAGTTCACTGAAGTAGAAACATCACAAAATGTAGAATAGTGAGCTGGCACTGCAGCCTGATGCGTTCAGGGTGCTGCTGTCTGGACAGATAAGTGTTTGTTGACGCCTTCGCAATGTGGGAAAGTGATAAGTGCTGTTTGAAAAAGAAAAACTAAGGCGTGACTGACAGATGGCAAAGTTTTTAACTCTGCGATCTTAACGTGTCCAAAAGAACCTAAACTTTGAAGATGAGTCTCACCGGACACGTTGAGCTTCCCTCCCTCGAACCAGTGGATCTTTCCCCGGATCAGGTCGCAGTCCCGCACCGTGTGGAAGGGGCTGATCCAGCTCAGCCGGCCGCGCGCCACGGCGGCCCAGAAGCGCTCGCTGTTGGAGACGGAGAAGTCCTGCAGAGCCGCCCGGCTCGAGACGCCCTCGAAGCCCGCAGCCTCCGGCATGAACGCCGAGGTGTTCCATCTCCTCTGGCCCGCCGCGACACCGAGCCGCGGTGCGAGGAGGAGCCGACGGCATCCGGAAGGCAGCCGCATAACGTCCAAGTCAAAAGCGCTCGTGTGCGTCCCGGCAGCGCGCGCAGGGCTCAACTGAGCATTTCCGCCGCAGATAAGACCTGTTGAACCACTCTTGGAAATGACCTTACTCAGCTTTAGAGAAGAGGGGGGGAAAGAACTTGGAAACTCCGGAGAGGAAGGGCCTGAGGAGTGATGCGTTAAAGGGCGGTAACAAACCGATGTGCCGACACTTTTTGTGCACAGAAGTTCATTCTGAAGTCGTGCATCAGTGCGTCACGGAATGCTCCACCAAAGCTTATCAAAGCAACATTCAACCTGTTCCAGAACATGCATGTGTAGGTTTTGTACAAAAACCTAAGACCCACACTTCCAAAAAACGTGGGACAGTATAATAAATGTATGTACAAACTGAATTCAATGATTCTTTTTAAAAGGTCCCATATTATTCAACATTCACTTGATACAGGTTTTCTAACAGTAACATGTGACCCTATAGTGTGTGAGGCCCCAGAAGTGAAGAAAATCCCCAAATCATCTCCGTCACTTGATTGCTTCACTTTTTTAGCAAATGTGTGCTCATACAGATGATTTGGGGATTTTTCCCTTTATGACATCATAACTACGCAATCTCGCAGTGGAGACTCACTTTGACCTCCCAACAAGTAGATGAGCTCCGCTCCATAAAATTACAAGTCTTCGCTGTTATTTCTCCTTGCAAACAGACACAGTTCATCAGCAGGTAAAGGTACAGAACAACAACCTGTTCTCTGCAGAGCTCACTAGAGGGACTTTTAGGACCCGTCTACACGACAATGCTGTTTCATGTAACTGCGTTGGTTTTTGGCTGTTCATCTAAACGGCGCGGCGTCTTAGGAACCTGAAAACAGTTTTTTGTTTTTTTTAAATGGGTTCCACAGTGGAGAAATTTGAAGACGCTGACTCGACTTTGACGTGTAGATGGGCAAGACGCACTTTTGCTGAAAACGATGACGTCGATCTTCTCACCCCTTGACCTGATAACCCCGCGATCCTCCGCAGCATCACTTAACAACGTCAACAATGGCGGACTACATGCTCCAGATCATGCTGCAAAAGCTACGGATGCGAGTCAGTTTAATAAGATCTGTTCGACTTCTCGAATATGAGGATTTTTGCATGCTCTTTGTTTTCTTCTCTGTTTTTATTGTATTTCTGTGGCAAACTTACAGTGCCACCTATAGGTCTGGCATATGTACTACATCTTTTCCAGTAATTTTCATGGTGCTGGGTGGATGGGAAACTGTTTATAAACAACGCAGAGAAAAAAACATCATTTTGGACCAAAGCTGGATTTGAGGAAGTTGTTGGACCTCTGACAGCCGTTGAAAAACGGTCTAATATGGGATATACAACATTAACAGAGCTGAAATTAAAACAGGTTGCCATTCAAAAGATAATATTGACTCATTTTGTGTTTGATGGCAGCAACACGTCTCAAAAAAGACAATCTGGCAGGTGCTCAAAGTGACCCGCCGTCTACATGGAGATGGAGTTGGAGCACTTTCGAAAAGTTTTCCCCTCATCTAACACGGAGACATGGAGTGTTTTTGAAAAATGTTTCACCTCTGAAGTGGTTTTCCAAACGTTCTCGTGTAAACGGGGTGTTGAGTCAATAGAATTTCATTGAAACTCAGTTTGTTGAGGAAAATAAAAATCATGATAGAAAAAAATTATATTTTTCATTGCTGAATCTGCCATAACTGTCACCGAGACCGATTCAAAAACCAAACATTTAATAGGTTCAGACTATACATGTAAACTTACATAACTATACATGACATCAAACAGACAGTAACAATCTTCATAGTAGGTGGTAGTACCACACCCTAATGTTGAGTGACGTCCACCATTAAGCAAGAAGAAGAAGAAGAGGAAGAAGAAGAAGAAGAAGAAGAAGAAGAAGAAGAAGAAGAAGAAGAGGTAACAATCTTAAAATGTGGAAAATAAATTGCTTCCAAGCATGAGACAAAATATAAAAATGAGAATCGAATGTGTTGGTGGTGCAGAGTTTTAGTTTAATCTCTGTGAAATGGGGCTCATCGTGTTATAATTTGAAACCCCTGTAGCAAAAGGAATCTCTGTAACCATTTAGTGTTAAATACCATGTTATAGTCGATATGGCCACGTCAGAGAGAGAGAGAGAGAGAGAGAGAGAGAGAGAGAGAGAGAGAGAGAGAGAGAGAGAGAGAGAGAGAGAGAGAGAGATTCATAAATAAATACATAGTCAGAGCAAACTGATCCTTAAAAACAATAATCTATAAAAATATTGTTTAGAGGATCATGTAGGATGATGATCACAACAACGTTAATAATAACAAAAAGGAGAATTAAGATAGAAGAAGAAGAAGAAGAAGAAGAAGAAGAAGAAGAAGAAGAAGAAGAAGAAGAAGAAGAAGAAATATGGCGATAGAGGTTATCTCGGGTGAATTGCACTCCTATGCGTCACTGTGTCGGGGTATTAGAATGTCAATGGTCGTTAGTATTTATCTAGTTCAGTGGCTAAATACAGACGCCATTTCCTCCATCATTTTTCTGCTTGGTCTCACAGAGGAGGTCGTTTGTGATATGGTGTAGGATAAATAAACAGACAAACAAAACACATCTTACTGACGTTGTTACATGTTAAGCTGTAGGACGTTTTTATAGGTTTTATTGCTCAGCGGTTTAAAGCCGAGCTCAGTGAGCGGCTGTTGCTTCGGGTCAAACAGGTAAATGAATGACAGGCTTTCTGTTTCAAAATCACTCAATTCACACATCTTTCAGTTGATCTATTTCCAAGCATTTACTAATGTGTGGTTTTGGCTTTAGGCGGGGCTATGGGCAGTATTTTGTATTTCAGTACAGGAAGACAAAGCAATGGAAAGACATTTTAGATATCAGTAACTTTTAATTCGACTACAGTTACATTTATACAGAGACAAACGGATAACATGTTTAATATACATCATAGTTCACTATTGAACAATTTCAATATGTACAGAACATTTATTTTAACAACGGAAAATAACAAACTTATGTTCGTATAAGTGGGAATTGTATTTCACTGAATGGCAGAGGCCTCAAAGCAACACCTGGATGTCTAGTTGTGAACAAACACGTCAAGTCAAGCTTTTAAAGTCGGTAAAGACCTTTGCTTCGTCGTGTCCCCCCGCTGCGATTATCCATACCGAAAGGTTCCTTACTTCTATTGAATGAAAAGCTGCCGTGTCACAGAGAATAAATATGTTTGTGTATTCTACTGGAGCTCCAGGTCGGACCATCTGTTAGAAACACGAGGGGGAATCTCGCTCATCTCTCCCACCAAAATGCAGTTTTAGTTAACTGCAGAGAGTTTTTCAGGATCCAAAGAGGCAGAAATAAGATCATTCGTGGGGTTAAAGAAGCCAGAGAACTCATTTATATGAGGCGAGTGCGCCTGACGGGTGAGCCAACGTTATTGTGTGACATAAAGTAGAAAGTTCATCGGTTCGTGGTTTATTACTCCGCACTTATTCAGCCGTCCGTCCCTCTTCAGTTGCTGCTCTCCACCTCCGTCGTCTCCTGCTCCGTGGCCTGATCCTCGGCCTCCTCCTTGTGACTGTTTGTCCTCTCAGAAACTGTACCCAGCATCTTGGCGCTGTGCTCCTGCGCCTTCGCCCGCAGCACAGCGATACTGTTCTCCCTCAGCTCCTCTTTAGAAAAAGGTGAGCTCGAGTCTTTGCTCTGTTTCTGCACGACGTCCTCCATCGTCACTTTGTCCATTGCTTTCTCCGGCGCGGGAGCCGGCGGCAGCGGCGGCAGCGGCGGCAGCGGAGGAGGAGGTGTGAGGCTGCAGGGTTTTCCTGGAGGGGAGTGTGTACTTTCAACGGACTTCTTGTGCATACCTGCGTTAAAAATGGGTTATTAGTGTCACTTGTTGGAATTAGGGTTAGGGTTTGACATCCTAACACACTGTGAACAACTTGAGGGGGAAATAAGAGCTCTTATTCAATTAAAAGTCTCCTCATTGATTTAAAGGATCTAAACTAATCAATTGACACGAGGTGATGGGGGAGATTTGCTCTGATCGGGCTTGATGAAGTAGGATTATCACTGTATTGACAGGAACCTTTTATTGACACGCTGGGACTTTTATTGGCTTCTGATGTGTCACTTTCTGCCATGATGACTAAAGCTTGAGCTCAAATGTCAAACACAGGCTGCAGGAGGGGGGAGTGGTCTGCGTCGCAGGGTGACGATCCCTGGTTCGAGTCCAGGGCTGTGGGCCGTTCTGGGCATTCTTGCAAGTTTGTGGGATTTTTGTAGTAATATATTACTTATATATACACATAATATATATTATGTACTGAACTCAAACTCCATAATTCCCTCTGCCATTTGAAATATTTTAACATTTTAACAAACATTTCTTGTTGGTTTTTTTCCAATATATTTTATATTTTCTTGTTTATATTTTATTTGCTTTATGTTGGATCGTATCTTGTTTCATCTTGCTCTACCACTGCATACGTAGGTTACCTAACATGTTCTGACACCTCCCTCTGTCCCATGCTTAAATATGTTTCCCTGACAGATTAATCATTTTTTTAGATTTTGACTGACCATATGAGTGAATATCCACTGGGAAGCTATGACAGAATGAATTGCCCCTTGTGGGATAACTAAAGTTGTCTGAACTGAATATTGAGAAATTAAGTTTTGTTTGAACCCAGAATTTGTGGGACTAAAACCTGGGCTCTCTGTTTGAGTCAGAAGATGGATTTATTTCCCCTCCTCCCAGGAAACGAGTTAATACCTGAATTGACAAGGAATTCAATAAAGACATTATGCTTGAATGTTGAGTGAATGTTTATTCTTTGGGTCCACTGAGCTGTAACTCACCCAGTAACCAGGGAGCGTAGGAGTCGGTGATGCCTTCCTTGGCTGATTTGAGGATGGACTCGGGCAGTGGGATGGAGTGGCGGACCATGGCGCCGTACAGGCCGTACTCGGCCATCACGCTGCTGCGACCCCAACACTTCTCCCGTTTCCTCCACTTGGCTCGACGGTTTTGAAACCACACCTGGGCAAAGGAAGGGTAAATACATCGTTATTCGTTCTAAAGTCACGACTTATCTTCCTCATTTCAGGAAATATTTGAGCTTTAATCTGTAAGTTTGACGTGAAATCAAAGGAAATTAGTCCAGCTTGAAATCCAGAAGTGAGAAATATATTCATAGAAATTATTCTGAGTAAGAGAAGAAGAGATGTAATTTTCAGGCAACAAATTTCTTGTTTGTTCATGAAGTATACATAAAGCCTGGTTTCATGCAAGGTGTTTGTACATTATAGGAGAAAGTTCAAGGACTCATGCACAACGTGAGGAGAGCGACAGAAACATCCCAATCTCCAAACTAAAGCCACAATCTCTATATTTGTCATAAAACTACACAGTTAGTGCTTTTTTTTTTTTTTTAGCTTTGATCCACATACTGTGCCATCTGAATTCAGAAATCTTCCATTTTGCAGATTAGGATATAAATATTAGAGGATTAATCCCATCTGCTTTGAGGAGGACTGACTGCAGGAGCTCATTCCCATTGCTCTTCACTGAGATTTGGCAGTTTGCTTGTGCACATCCATTTTCACCGTTCCACTACAGACTCATAATCCAAACAACTCAGCAACACAAGACCTGGAATTCAGTTAAATATTTCATTCCCTCCTCATCTGTAGAATATATCGTCTTGTATCTCTTCTGTCAGTGTGTGTGCACGCCGGTGTGTTGCTCGGCTTCTGGCTCCTCAAGTGCATAAATTGATTGCCACCAAGCCAGACCTTGTAATAGTCTCAGCACGCCTGTGAATATGGATGAGGAGAATCGAGGGGGGGGGGGGGGGGGGGCAAAAAATGAGCATCCTAAAATGGCCGAGGAGGAAGAATGAGGTTGTAAGGTGCAGTGTGTGTGTGTGTGTGTGTGTGTGTGTGTGTGTGTGTGTGTGTGTGTGTGTGTGTGTGTGTGTGTGTGTAGACTTGGAATTAAAAACGATGAAAGCCGGGCCTGGAAAGCTATTCAGGTAGATGTGACGATAACCTCCATCTCATAAAAAGATGGGCCCCAGATGAGCAATCATGCTTTCTGACAGCAACAGTGTGAGTGTGCATGGGGGTGTGTGTGCTGGTGTGTATGTGTCTTCTTCCTGGCAGGGGGGGGGGGGGGGGGGGACTGGGGACTGGGGACTGGGGGCAAAGAGGCTGATTGAAAAATAAGTTAATTTCTAGGCCTGGTCGATGGGAGACAGGCGCTCAAATATCACGGGAAATTAAAATGCTCATAGCAGGTTGGAGCAGCCCTCTGCTCAGCCGCTGACCTCTGCTAATTAATTTCTATGTAGTTATCATTACATTGGGTGGCAGCGGCCTGCCTCTCACAGGGAGAAACCTGATAACTCCTCCACTATTAACTAATTACTTGTGAGGGTGAATTGGCTGTTTCGGAGTGAGGATGACGACTGCAGGCTCGGAATGTCTGTCTGTGTGGCTCCAAGCTGCTTTTAACAATCAGAGGATGTAATTTCAAGCTGAAGCTGCCCAAACTGCAGGGAATACATGATTTATCTGTTTCCACTTTGAGAGAAGAATCGATAGGACTTTGAATTCAAGATGATAACGAACGGACTCTTTCTTCATCCTCACCTGTATTCTGTCCTCAGGCAGCTCAGTCTTCATAGAGAGCATTTCTCGGGCATATACGTCGGGATAGTGAGCTTCATTAAAGGCTTTCTCCAGCTCCTCCAGCTGATACGACGTGAAAATGGTTCTGATGATAAAATAAGGCACAGAAAATATTATTTTTTTCCATTTAGAACTTCCTGGAAATTTAATAAAGGCTCTTATAATTTCATATTAATTCTACACAATTGTTGTTTTCTTTATTGTTTTCATCCACTTTTTAAAATTGTATACTCTCCAATGTTAATCTGGTTTTATATGCTGTAAATTAAATCCTAATTCTATGTTTCCTTCCAAATATGCAACATGTTGAAATTTCTATTATTTATAATTTAGATGAGCAACAATATTTAAAATAGCAACCACTTGCTTTTTAAATTGTACTGTATTAATAACAATACTGGTAAAAATGTTTTTATTTAAACCCAAGTGAAATAAGCACATACAGAGATTGCAGGTGTATGAAAGAATGAAAAAATTCTAATTGCTGGGAATTGTTTAAAAATAATATTAAGCAATTCCAACAAAATGATTCATATTTTTTTTCAAACATGAGATGTACTTTAAGAAGAAAAAAATCTAACTAGATCACAAAAGGCCCAACATATTCCTACATGGATATCACGACTCTAAATGTTTCCAAAAATCATATCCTTCAATAATAATCTTGTTTTTTTGTGTGAGTGTTTACCTGTGTCGTCTCTTCTTTCTTTTTTTGCTCTGACTCAACGAGGATTTCGAAAATTTCTGATCTCCGGAGGAGCTCAAATCATCAGAATCTGTGAGGGGGACAACAACGATCACATTTAAAATGATCTTTATAAAAGAAAAACGTAATGTAAAAATAACAAACAGTTTTTATATATATTCAAATGGGGTAAATTCGTTCTGATTTTCAGACACGATGGACAGAAATAAATGCCAAGGCCTCGTGAAGGCCATTTTTCAAATTTCACCACGAGATTTAAAAAACAAAAACAACAACAAGCATATTGTGCTTGTGGTGAATTTAACTTTTTAAATAAAGCCTTTTTTTCGGTCGACGCTCATTTTGACGCACGAGATTATTGCAGAAGATTAAAAATCAAAATAGGCACAAATTTCAAATTGTGACTGAAAATAGATAAGTGGTTAAACGTTCTCTTTGGCGGAAGATGACAGTTGCGATGAAGCGTGCGCTCACCGGAGCTGGCGGAGTGCTGCGCGTCCATCTGCGCGTCCATGTGCGTCGCCCGGTGCAGCGGCTGCAGGTGCACGTTCTGCGCCTCGGACAGCACCTCCAGGAAAGCCGGCTGGCTGTAAAACGAGTGTATTCCCTCAGGTCCCAGTAAACCCATGCTGACGCCGAGTCCGCCGTGTCCGAGGGCCGACCTGGCGGCCAGGACGTGCGCCCGGTGCGGCAGAGCCTCCAGCGGCCGCCGGGGCGCCGCCGGCGGCTCCTTGTTGAGGCCGAGCAGCTCCTGGATGCCGAAGCCGGTGCGCCGCTGCACGGCGGGGGCCATCTTCCACACCGCGGGGGGCTGCAGGGGCCCTCCGTGGTTCACAGTGGTCTGTGTGGAGGGCTTCTGGTTGTTCTCCGTGTCTGAAAGCACAACTCCATCCTTCCCGGTCATGATGGTCGCGAGGAGACTTTTTAGCCAGTGTGATGCTCCTCTCCGGAGCTCCGGCCTGGTTTTATGCAACAGGCATCTGGCGGCAGCCAATCACAGCGCGGGAGAGACTGCACGCTCAAGTTTTGTGACAGCTCCGTGAAGCCTCATCAACGAGGATAAAGCCGATTAGTGACCATTAAATGCGACGGAAACTCGGAATCATTCGCTTTGAGAGACAGTTAATGAATTTAATGAATTTATTTCAAACTTTCCCGCAATGTTGATCATCAGCGACACACCTCTGCCTGTCAATTCATCATTATAACATGTGTTCATATTTGCAGATAGATTTTACTTTAATTGTATAAACTTGAGCTTAATTTAGTAAAGATGAGGAGAGGTCTAACTCTCACATATGCAACCTAACTTCTACAATCGGGTTTGGATCATTTTTAGGGGGAGAAAGGAGATCGAACTTTCACTCGAACTGTTGTTGTCGAACAGACTCAGACCAGATCTAATCCGGTGGATAAATCCCCTCAGCTCGAGGAAAACCCGATCGAAATGCACCCAAACATTTCGCTTTTCTGCCTGGTGCTGCTTTGGATTAAGTCTCAGGGTGTAAAAGACACTGGATCGATTCTCGATTGCGCCCCAATGCGCATTCTGCGTAAAAACCAAGTCCACGGTGCAAGTTGCAATAACTTTCTGTGGCATCAACAAACCAATATTCAAGAGGGAATATTGGAATAAGAGGGAATTATTTCACCTTGATAATACACCCTTATGACCTTTTAATGACATAGTTAGGTAGTAGCTATTTTTTCATCAATACTATTGAAGTATTTTTGCGTAAAATGCGACGCTGTATCGAATACACACTTCATTTGTTTAATTTAAAATGCAATTTACACCAATAAGCATTCATTAGGCCCGATAAATTTTTAAAAAGGCATAATAAATACACCAAATTGTTCAAATTCGTGTTTATAATTATGATTTTACGTACAAAAAAAGCGCACATGAAGCTGTTTGTCCCGTAGAGCACCAGAGACTCATAATCTCACAACTTCTCTCAGTTTATTAATCAGTTCAGATTGTGTTCATCCGGCCTGTGAACTGATTGATCCGTTACTTCAGCTCCGTCCCCAACGTCCCCCCATAACTCACACGGACTCATTTGCATATTCTAATTAGGTTTACGCACTAAACGTTTTGTCTTTGGCGGCAGTCTGCGCATCTGTTGATAGGTTATTAAGCTTTTTTTTATTATCATTCTTTGACGGGCCACACGATAAAGAATACAATGTCCCAGATCGGGGTATTTAGGGCACACCAGGGTGGCAATTAAGTACCAGACAAAGAGGGGACCAAACGCCAGGGCATTGGTGGAGCAACAGATTTATTTACCTCCTGACGTTCAAGTGTCTTTTTTTTTTTTTTTTTTAGAGCTTGAGGTCTGAAATCCAACTACAAAATACAAAAAAAAAAAACAAAAAAAAAAAAAACTGACACAGCCTGAAAGGTTACACAATGTTTCTGGGGGTTGATCCGATTTTGAAAGTGAGAGCAAACGGAAAAGAGATTTAGGATGTCAGGGGAAATCATGTGCAGCTTCCCTTCAGTTCTCGCAGAATAAACCCCAGCTCGAATTCAGAGCCACTGGATTGTGAAATGAACAGAAGAAATACTCTCATTTTCCCCTCTTCTTCTTATTCCCCCCCCCCCTTTCTTCACACTTCTCTAATCAGCTATTATTTAATTATCGCGCGGTTTCAATCGTTCGGAGATAATTTGAGGCACGCTTTTGGACATCTGGACCGATCATTACGCAGGGGAGAGTTTATGGAGATGAGTGGACGCGCTGCGTGCGTGGAAGCCGAGAAGCGACGTTATCAGTGGGACATGTGGCGATGAATAAATAAATAAAGAGGTGGTCCCTCTGGGAGAACTTGACACCCTTTCGGCAGCCGGTCAAAGCCCGCCACACATTCAGGTGCTGATATGATCAGGAGATGTGGCATCAACCCGACCGAGTCAATTATTGGCGCTTTGTCGGTTGTGTGCGTCCCTTTTGCGTCTCCGTCCACAAAACAAAGGCCTCAAGAGAAAGAAATACAGAGGATGGATTCAATATGAGGGGACTTTATAGCACAACACCTAAACAATGTAGTGCCAATGATTGGTTTCACCAAGGATTATGAGCTCCATAAATCAGTGGATTGAAATCAAAATCAAAAATTAAATCAGATGAGAAATAAAAAGTACAATTCAAATTACCTTCAGCCTCTCAGGAGAAGCTATTAGACGTTTCATTAGGGGTGAATGAAGAGATCAATGCCATAACAGCCATGCTAATGAGGTTTTTACGCGCGCGCGCACACACACATGCACACACACAAATATTTTCCTTGTAAAAAGAAAACATTTCAGCAGAATTTGTTAATCAAATAAGCAAAACATCTCATTAAAAATATATATTTAAAAGTGTAAGTTCTAACAATTAGCAATGGTGAATTAATTCTTCAAAAAAACAACCTTAGTCTTAATCTACAGAGGATTTAATCTCTTATCTGAAAATGTTTTTGTATTTTTATTAGCTTCATTTTAAATTCTTTATTTTTTATTCTCTTGTTTCGATTGCTTTTTGTCTTTTAAATACAGTTTTATTTTCTTAATATCTTACATTATTTTTTAATGTATGTGTATGTATTTCTTTACCTTTGTAAAGCACTTTGAATTGTTCTATACAAATAAACTTGCCTTCAATGAAACATTTGTCAATCTGTGTTCTTCAATACTGAAATATATTGCAGTTTAATGTAATTACACTATTTGAAAATCATCTAAAAGAGAGGATCAAAATATGAGAACATTAGTTTATCCCAAATGGAATTCAAAATGGAATACTTTTTGTTTTATTCCTTATTCTTTTGGCTTTTAAGTCGTGAAAATCTAAAATATATTAGAACATTTCAAAAGGTCAAGATGTTTTCCTAATTCTTTTTAAGTCATTAGCACAATTAAATGTTATGTTTATGTTAATGTGTAACTGATATATTTTTCAATGATATTGTGATTTTTTTTTTTAAATGCAGCAGTGTGATGTGATACAGGAGACCATCAAATCTAACAGCATCTGATGATCATAGTTAGAAAGATTCCAATTTAGGGAAAAGGTTTGTGAGGAAAAGCTCGATGAAAAGCAGATTTTACAATCTTTTAACACACATTGGTAAAGACTGGTCTGTTATAACTAAATTAAAATGCTCCAATCATCAAATCCTGAACACGTCTTCTCGTGTCTATATGGAGCCACAGTTTGTTTACTGTCTGTAACTCAACATCAATACAATAAGTAAATACAATTACATAATCTGGAATATAACCGAATGACATTCACTTGATGGAAAAATGTAATTTAATCTCACCTAACACCACAAAGTCATTAAAGACCTTCATCAAACTTGAATGGTAATTTATTCATGTGAAATGAATTCAGTCTGGGTCATTCTTGTTGTGGCAGAGATTCTGAACCGTGCTCAGCTGTTTTCTGTCTGATCTATCTTTGTCTTTGTTTGAGGTCTCCAGAAATGGCTCTTCTAATCTAGCTAATTGCCGTTTCCCAGAGCTCGGCATTTAAGAAGAGGAGCTGGGTCACCAAACAGCCGTTGATCAAAACATCCTATTAGGGTGCGGAGACAAAAAGCTCTCACAGTCCGAACAATGTGGCACCGGTGATTCAACAGTTTACTGCGCGGGCACAAAGCATTAATTAGGGCAATAACTTCATGCTATTGCCGTTCTATAGTCTCCATTTCTGTATGAGTGCATCTATTTATGCTCTGAAGTTTGCCGGGGACTCTGACTTGCAGAGTGTGCCGCATTCCCCTGTTGCATGTGCAGATGTGTTATTGGCGTAATGAGGAAAATACTCTGGGAAACGTGGGAGCGAGGAGACCCCCACCCCACCCCGCCCAACACCAAAACTTTTCTTGACAAAATAATTTTTCTCATCGTGGCTGTTCTTAACAAGAGTTGACATAATTACTTGGGCCCATTTCTTGTCTAATTAGCACACCTCCACAGTGGACAGGGACTAGCAGCTCGGCAGGAGAAGGGAACTGGACAGGCATGGCAGTGGCAACACAAAAAAGGGGCCTCCGGTTTCAGCGTAATTAGGTGAGACAATGCCCCTGACTGTTTTGAGCCATGGCAGCGACTCAGAGCTGGGGCCAAGCCGGCGAGCGGACGCCCTGTGAGGAACCATCTCTCCGAGACACTAATAAGCCCCTAATTGTCTTTTTTTGATTCACATGGCAGCACCAGCAGACATGAAGACAGCCTATTCCTGGTCTCCTGCAGAGAGCGTCGTCCCCGTCCCGCGGGAAAGGGAGGGACCGGAGTCGTCTGCACAAGCCCCTGGAGCATTTAGGTCCCGTTTACACAACGATGTTTCAAGTGAAAAACATTTTGTCTTTGCGTCGTCGTTCCAGAAAAGTTTCTTGTTTACATGACAACGCTTTGAAAATGACATCTGTTGACACTAAAATGGCTGAAAACGATGCAGTTAGCATGTCGGGCCACTAGTGGCTGCTGTTGTTGCAAGAGCAAGACGCTATAAACATGAACGATGGCGAGTACACCGACGTTCGTATGGACAGAAGACCAAGATCAACTGCTATTACAGGACTCCACTATAAAACGACCAAGTCCCAGGACAAAATGTACTGGGAGTCATGACACTGCGGAAGACGCCATTGTTGTTATGGTCCATCTACTGAGCGTGTGCAGAAGAACTATTTACTATGGCCGTGGTGTGCGTGCACGGTGGCAGCGTTTTCTCCGATTCCCACAGGGGCGGAGTCCGAGTGTTCACAAAATGTTCCACCTTGGCAGCCATTTTTAAAAAGTGGCGTTTTCAGTGACACCGTTGTCATGTAAACAGACACCCAAAACACAACCGTTTTCACTTGAAAACGTTGTCGTGCAAACGGGGCCTCAGTTTGTGGTCTTCAAAGGTGAAGACAAAATGTGTTAAAATCCTTTAGCGGAGTCAAAAATCTGGTTGGACAGGGGCTAAAACAAATTAAAACAAATGACCTTGAAGTAAATGTTTCTGTCAAAAAAATTTTAATCTAAGATGAGAGTACTGTCATTTTACAGGTTTTGTATGTGCGCAAGGGAAACTTTCCCATTAGTGAAAACGTGTGCGCAAACAAACGAGCGCCCAGCAGTCATGCAGGAAGAGGGATTTTGTGGTTGCATTTGTCTTGACTTAAATAATATTTTTGGTCCCAGACTCGACTGTTCCCTTCCACCAGTGTTTCTCTTTAAGCTTCAGCCTCATAATCTACAGATCCATCTATACGGTTCACTGTATCCACCAGTGCTTCACTAATGTCTCTCAGGGGGGGTTTCAAAGTATGCGAGGGTGAGCCCCTCCCTTTACGGAGCTGCGACTAGATTGTCCCACTTCCTAAAGTTTTTAACAGTAAAAGATATTCATGTGGTAAACCTTTAAATATAGTATGAAACTGGTGTAGCTGTTAAACTCAATATTTTACAATAAACCCTCGTGTACTATTTTAATAAAAATAATAATAGTTTAATAAATGCATGTTTTAATAAGATAATTGATAGTTTTACCCTCCACTTTTTCCAAATTAATTCTTCTCAGCAAATGAAAAGGGTAAAATAAATTATGCTAGTAAAAGGCATCCCCCAATATCAACAAATGTTTATGTCGAGACTGTTTGGGAACTCTTCAGCACTCTCCGGGGATCAAAACCATTGATCTCATGAAGAGAAGGAACATTTTAATTCAGGGGACACAAGCAGCCTAATTTGATCTGCCATAATAACCTTTAAATTTAACTTTTATGTTGTTGTTGTTGTTGTTGTTGTTGTGGTGGTGGTGCAGAGTATAAGTGATGAAAATGTCTATATTTTCACAAAACCAAACAATTATTGCCAAAATTTTACTTCAATCTCAACATGAAGCCAATTTTAATGAAACCTTCTGGTGCAAAATACAGTGAAACTAAAAAACATCTCCTCCAGCTGCTGCATTATGCATGTTTGTACTAACTCACCCTGACCGTGTGGCTTCAGGCTAGTTTGAGGGAAATGAACTGAACTGAACTGAACTGAACTGAATAGCTTTATTGTCATCATACATGGGGGCATGACCAAAATGGATTTGGATTGAATTCCACTTACATAGTGTTTTTCAACTGCTTGAGCAGTCCCAAAGCACTTTACATTGTTGGTCACATTCACCCATTCACACGCACATTCTCACACCAGTGGAGGCTGCTGCCAAGGGCAATTTGAGGGTTCAGTGTCTTGCTCAAGGGCACTTGGACATGTGGACAGGTGGAGACGGGGAACTGAACCTGGCCTCTTGCAGCTGGTTTTGGCCCACGGGCCTTATGTTTGACACCCCTGCTTTCGGAACTCCTCAGTGGTCAAGAGCGAAGCTCAGCCTCACACTTTGAAAAAAACCGCCGGTTTTATATAAGATGTGGCAAAGTCGTTCATTATTGACGACACAAAAATATTGAGCTGTGAACTCGAACTATGTGAAGGTGTGTGAAAGAATCCTTGTTTGATCTTGTTACTAATGAACAATAATGCATGATGCACTGACAAACACAGATCGTAGACACTCAGACTGTGAAGTAAAACAATTTTTTGTTCATTTAAAAAAAAAACATTTGACTTTTATCGGGTTCATCTCGCCACAGTTTGGATTGATTTGTGAATTCACTTTCAGTTTTCACGGAGTTGATGAAAACCCCCAGAGCACGGCCAGCTGGGCTCTACAGGCTGCATTTCAACACGGTGGGATGAGCCTGTTGAACCTCACACACAGAAACAGACGGCTCCATATGTTTGAGGCCTCGTCCAGTGGCAGGTGGCAATCAGGAGGTTCAATATTTCATAACACCCTCCCTCCCTCTCTCTCTCCCTCCCTCCCTCTCTCTCTCTCTCTCTCTCCCCTGCGGTCAAGGCGCAGCTCACGGGGACGTCAGTTTGATGTGCCCTCACTCCTTTAATTAGCTGTCAATTAGTGCAAATGAATCAACTCTTCGCCTAATTAAGCAATGCCACCAGGCAGCTCCCGTATACTGGCCATTGTGTGAACAGCATGAGAAAACCACAGCTAGCAAACTCATTTTGGATCACGAGTGCAACTTAACAATCACACTGACAAACTGTGTGTTCGTCGAGCTTTGCGCGCGTGAGCCTCAACAGACGCATGCAAGATTTCACTCCGCTTACCCTGATTTATAATCATTATTACTCAATTTCACATAGCGTACGGTGCAAAAAAAAGAAAAGAAAAAAAAACTAAACTTAAAAAAACTTTTGAATCTCTTTTAGCCAGTTATGTTGACGAGTTATGTTGTTTCAATGGAAGGAAAAACTCCCACAAGCCTTTAAACAAGGAATCGAGGACAACTTGCGATCCTCAGGCCTCCTTTCAGGTGAAAAAGCCTTGTTCTGTGTTTTCGTTTCAGAAAAGTTTCGCTTTTACACGGCAACATTTTGAAAACAATGTCCGTTTACACAGAAATGCTGAAAGCGATGGAGGTAGCATGACTGGCCACTAGTGGGTGCTGTTGTTTGTTTTTGTAATGAAACCACACACACACACATGCATACAGAGAACAATACGCTATAAGCATTAACAAAAGGAGAACACGGACATTCGTATGGACAAACGACGGAATTGGATTGTTATTACAGTGACTGTCAAAATAAAACTACCAAGTCCTAGGAGAGTATAGACTGGAGTACATCCCAATAGTCCCTCCTTTCTCCATTCCTATCTACTTTTCCTTAACCCCGTGACGTCGTCCACGGGGTTAAGGAAAGGTGTTAGGAGGCTTCCTAAAGGTGTTAAGGAAAGGCGATCACGTTGTTGTGACAGTCGGACTGCACTTCCACTAGGTGGCGTAATGATAATCCGACGGCGGTGCAAGTTAGTGACGTCTGCTGTGGTGAAAAAAACTACAAATTTCAGAAAATGGACTACAAAAAGCTCATTTATGACACTTTTCCCTGTGAATCTAACCACTGATATAATCTCAAATATCACAGTTTGAATTGAAATCAAAGGAAAAGAGGCTTGAGGTGAATAAAGAACCAATCAAACTGAAAACAAGCTGAACAAAAAAGTTTACTTTCTGTGTTCGTTTTACAAGATCCGTATAATATTCATAGTTGGGATCTGAGTTTTAGATTATTTAAACTTGTTCAATGCAGATTATTACTTTGGTAACTTGCATGATCTGATTTGAGTCATCCTGAGTTTCCCTGAACGCTCCGATGAGCGGGTCCCTTTAAATGTTGTCGCTGCAAGGAATTGTGGGGCAGCATGATCTGGTCTCCTTTGGTAAAGGATGCATCAGTGTTTCCTCGGCTAAAGGAGGTTCTAAAGGATGCATCAGTGTTTCCTCGGCTAAAGGAGGTTCTAAAGGAAGTACTGAGCCTCCTTCAATGAGCTTATTGAGAATTCCAACGTTCCTTATCATGACCGCCACTTAAACACTTCTGGGGTTAAGGAAAAGGAGATAGGAAAGGAGATAGGAAAGACTATTGGGATGCACCCCAGGAGTCATGACAGCCAAACATTATAGTTATTGTCCATCTACTGAGCATGTGCAGAACAACTATTTACCACGGCCACATGTGCGGTCAGTGTTTCCGCCATCGACAAGGAGACGGAGCCTGAGCGTTTCCACAAAGTTGCGTTTTTTCCCCCCATTTTCACGACAATGGAGTCGGAGTGTTTTCGAAAAGTCCTACCTTGGGAGCCATTTTCAAAAAGTTTAGTTTTCAGTGGTCTCCCATACCATTGTGGTGGAAACGGACACAAATAACACAATAAAAGTTTTGCATTTTCACTTTTCACTTCCATACACACACAGAAATGTTAAGTCACATGGGAACCTTTTTGAGCCAATTTAGAAAAAGATGTACACTACCAATATTGCAGTTGTGTGATAATGAGCCCACAATTACTGCTTGCATATTCATTATTTGCAACTCCATTACTTTTTTATTGTTTGTTACATTATTTCACGCAGGTATGTTGGAGCAGAACATGGGGGCTGGGTTACACTGAATTTATCGAGTGTGTTTGTGAGCATTGAATTTTGTATATTCAATATATTCCAAAAAAAACCATCACATGAGCACTCAGCTCCCCATTTGTGTCTGACTTTATTTTCTAATCCCCTAATGACCTAAATATCTCTTGAGTTTCATCTCTCATCTAAAAGGCTTTTCTGTGGATTTAACAGCAACTTTGCTGAGTGGGCTATAAGTCAACACAACAAGTATGATTCACTGACACCGATGAGGAATTCTGAGTGGCGGAGAGGAAGATTTTAACCACATAAATACGATATTAAGCTCGAGCGTCTTCTATCGGTCGCCATATGTTTGAATGAACGACCTTCATGTATTCATTAGGTTGTTTTCGGTTGTTCCTGCAGTGGGCATTTTGTCATGCAGACCACATTCTTCATTTAAAGTCAGAGAGGAAATGTAATCACTTCAAACATCTGTTCACTTGTAACTACAGCCGGTTTCTTTTTTTCAACTCTGGCACTGGTAGGCCCGCTTTTTGTATATTTATTTAGGTTTTCTGTAAATCTGTTGGCGATATGTTTGATTGAAGTGATTGAAGTGAGACGTCACAGAGTTTAAAGTTTTGGGAAAGCAGAGTCCCTCAGACACAAAAAAGAAAAAAGAAAAGAAAATCAAGATATAGGATATGGATTAGGATTATAACAGGATTCAAGACTTGATATGGGAATGATCGTGACCATTTTAAAAAATTTGGGGAGTTTAAAATGTATGTTGGGACTCTTTTTTATTTATTTTTTTTTACAAAGTTGGCTCTTTATATTTGTGTTTTTCATTCACAAAGAAGTTGATTTTATTTAACAGGTCCTGCAAAAGCAGACTACAAAAGTTCATAATCTCATTGATTTGAAAATATACTGGTGCATCTAAAAGAGTCACTGCAGTAGAGACGTTTAGTTTAGTGAAACTGGAATTCTTTCAGCCTCTTTAATTATCATTTTAGTTTTTAAGTCATAAAAATGTTAACCACAGTATGTCACAATATTAGAATATTTCATTAGATCAAGACTTTTTTCTTTTTTTATTAATATTATCACAAAAAGTAGTTTAGAGTTTACAGCTCCAAAAACAGAAAACAATGCAAAAGTTTATTCTCCCCATAACTGTGAAACTTGTATATTATTTGGATTATTGATTCCATCCAAACTGAGCCACACAGTGTTGTGGTGTTCAGTATAGTTTGGGTCTGGGAGGCTGGCTATGTGGAGTTTGCATGAGCATCTGAATACTCTGGTTTCCTCCCAAAGTACAAATCCACGTCTTTCAGGGTGAGGGAGGGATGTTATTTTATTTAGTTGGCCAGTGATGCGTTCATAAGCAGGATTGTATCAAATACAAATGATCTAAAAGAGAAATATCTTTGTGTGAACATTTCACCTGATAGTTTATAATCTGAAATTTGTGTCAGAAATGTATGAGGTTGTCAGTGTCGACACTGCAGAAGACGTATTGTTAAAATGTGCATGCTCTCACTCTTCCAGCTGACTGTGTGTGTGTGTGTGTGTGTGTGTGTGATCATGTTTAATCACATGGCTGTGAGGAGGCGCAGCTTGTTTTCTCCCTCCCTGCGTTCTACCAGCCACTCTGCACCATTACAGGCTGTAATTGTTATTTAATGGATTAAACATTCATCCTTCCTGTGCAGAGCCCCTCGGGGGTGAATGACAGCATCACCATGTTCGCACTGCTAACCTCCCCCCCCCCCCCCCCCTCCATCTCACACACACACACACACACACACACACACACACACACACACACACACACACAGAGCGACGCCCGTTTGACGGCAGTGTTTGTGCTTAAAATTCAATTACCCACTTATTGATAGCTCTCTGGGGTGCTGGAGGAGTGGACATGGTGCCGGTGGAGGTGTGGATGATTTCCCAGGAGGCCTCCCTCTCCTCCGCACATCTCCAGCTGGATCTATTTCATGGCTTTACTCATCAGCGGCAGACACAGATGGAGCAGAAGCAGCCGTCATACACCTGCACACACCAGCGCACGCAGACACACACACACACACACACACACACACACACACACACACACACACACACACACACACACACACACACACACACACACACACACACACACACACACACACACACACACACACACACACACACACACACACGCACACACACACACACACAGACGTCATTTATTGTGTTGTACATGCTACCAGTGGAAGACTAGTAAAAATGTGAAGTGAGTACTGTTTGGTTTTCAAGGGAAACAAAAATCAGATATCAGAAGTTTATCCTTTTTACATATTATATTAATTATATTATATTATATTATATTATATCATATCATATCATATCATATCATATCATATTATATTATATTATATATTATATTATATTATATTATATTATAATATATTATATTATATTATATTATATTATATTATATATAAAAACTACTGAAATAAATATAATACTTTACAAAATAGGTCTATTTTGGTTTATTAACACATAAGAATGGTCAGACTTAGGAGATAATAATAATAATAATAATAATAATAATAATAATAATAATAATAATAATAATAATTATTATTATTATTATTATTATAATCATCATCATCATCATCATCATCATCATCATCATCATCATCGTCATCGTCATCATTAATACAACATATTATTTTAACAAATGTTTTGCTGTTTTTTTGTTTGACCCAACCCAACCCTGACCCAACTACCATAATGAAATCTGATGCTGGATTTTCCCTCCTACAGAAAAAGCAAATGTTAACTATTGACAGAGTTTGTCTTATGTTCAGTTCATCTTTGTAAAAATGAGGTTTGTATGGTCCAGAATACTTTAACATAACATGTCTTATCCATTAACCCTTTAATAAACCTAAACAAAATACCAAATACCAAAATGTGTTTTGTTATTTTTTCTTCAAAACACTTGCCACATTATGGACGGCACCGCTCTGCCTTCAATGTTGTAAACTGTACAAGAAACCAAAGCAGAGACTCTACGGATGAGGAGACTATATGGGTATAAGGTTGATTTTTAAAGGGTTGAAACTAATTTCACAAACTGTGAATTAACATTTGTTCGTGCTGTTGTACAGTTTCCACCACTGATGGGAGAAAAAAGGTATTTAAAAGCAATCCAACAATTCAAACAGTCTTTTGTCTTCAATGCTTTCAGAGCCACAGGTAGCGCACCACAGGTTAGCCACGCGTCTCCGAGTCCCCCGGGGCCTTGAGGGGGGAATCCAGAAACACTCCACTCGCTGCTGGTCTGATTCCCCGCTAATTACAGCCCTCATCTCCGTCCTCCCGTGAGACGCCGCGGCACTGATGACAACACACTCCAGTTTGCTGCTCTGCATCGCCGGGCGACAGCTGGGGCTGCTGGATGCACATCAATAACCCTGGGGGGGGCAAAAGGAGTCAGGATGGTGTGTTTGTGCGTTAGGGAGGGCGGTGGCAGAGATCCTTTAGATGCTATTTTGGACGCACAGTCAAACCCGAGCCATTAATTGTTGCTTTGCGGTGTTTATTTCTGCTCTGGATTAGAAAAGAACATGAAAGCATAACCCAACAACAAGATGTCTGCGGTCAGATATACAGCAGCACATCATCTAACATGAGACCTGATTAGAAAATAAAGATGAATCTTGTTGTCCTTTTATGTGACAGGGTCAGACTCCAGCTCACGCGTCCCGGCGGAGTACCGCCGATCGATGCGCTCCGCAGATACAGTGCTGCTCCCGGCGTGATTGCAGTGACTGTTCATTAGCAGGGCGCCCGGGCTTTAATGGCCCACACACTTCTGTCCGCCGTAAATCTCCAGACTCCACCCAGGTTTGCTCCCCTGTCTCATCAAAGGGCTGTGAAGAATGAAGTCAGCGTGATGAAAAAGCGAATGAGATTTATCTTTTCCTTCCTCCTCCTCCTCCTCCTCGACGCACCGAGACGAGCTCATGAGCGCCGAGAAATGACAAGTGATACCTCGTCAAGACACACCCATAAATGTGATGATGCCGCTGGATGTGTGGGAGATGCTGATGAGACGACTGGACAAAGACATTACGTCTCTTTACTCGTGAACTCACGTACGGGGAAGCAGAGCAGGTGAGACACAAACTGGGTTCACCCCAGAGAAGAAGAGGCGCAAATACCTGACGGAGTGTTGATATTACTAATAAAACTGAAGACTCTGTTTCATGCAACTACCTGAAACACTTGTTTTTCTCACTGTGTGAGAGGATGTGCTGTTCGCTCATAAGCTGGTGACTGAATAACTAGCCGAGGCCAAGAGGTGGAAGGTGACAAAGTACAATTAGTTTATGGCCGTGTTTGAATACAGCGTGTGTTTCAGGTTTGCTCAAGTCAGTTTCGGTGTGGAAACATGAGCAGACTGACACATTTAAATTCGAATGGTTGAATTTAGTAGACAAAGAGCCAAATGTCAATACAAACAACTTGTTGTGTGCAACACTCTTTGTACTTGCATTTTTCCTTACTTTCTATTTTCACAAAGGATTTTTTTACGTCCATTATCCCGGGTGTGGACGTTCTGGATGAGTTTCATGGGCCCTGATTTGCCGTTTAAGAACACAACAAACCAGATTATGCATGTAAATATAAATGCTATGCATTCAGTGTTTACCACGACGACATTTCAAGTTAAATCACATCGTTTTTTGCACTTTCTTTTCAGAAAGGTTTTGTGTTTACACAGCGACGTTCCAAAAGCGATGTCGTTTTCACGTTGGGCTAGTGAGTTTTGGTAATGAAACCATATACACATGCACACAGTGAACAAAACACTAGAAACATTAACAACAGGAGCATTGAGACTCGTGTGGACGGATGACAAAGTTGGATTGTTATTACAGGGACTGTCGACTATGAAACTACCAAGTTCCAGGAGAATCTGGGGATTCGTGACACTCTGGAGGAAAACATTGTTGTTATTGTCCACCTACTTGTGCACAAAAACTATTTACTATGGCCCTCGTGTAACAGCTGTGTTGCATTTTCGGTGGCGCCAACTATTGTTGTCGCATACACGGACACCCAAAACGCAACAGAGGTTTTTTCATTTTCACTTGAAAACGTTGTCGTGTAAACAGGTCCTAACAGTACTTTCCTTGTGTACCATTTACTGTGTCTGGATCCTGCTTAGTGTTTTTTTTTTTTTTCAAAGGCAATAATTACAGCTGACCACTTGATGACCCTGAACCTAAAGTATCACATACTATTTAAGAGTACTGGAAGAACGATTTAAATTTGACATTTAATTGATTTTTCCTGTCATGTAAACTGGTAAACAACTCAAATTCCCAAAATAGAAATTAAAAATAAATAAATAGCTTAAAAAGGTAAAATTCTTTCTTTATACAAATTCAAACAAAATTAACTAGATAAAAAATTGTTCTTTAATCTACCACAAGGAATCCCAACTAATCAAACAAGGGATGAGGGATCAGACTCACTGAGGCCCAGACATTCATAAAATAACACAAGTTATTATTTTTAAGAAAACTTAAATATGATGAAAATAGTTTTGAAAATCCAAATAAAAAAGTGAGTAAAATTATTGTTGTAAACCTTCATGACAGCACAATTTCTGTGTTAATTCGGTCCCAATTTGAATTTAAAGTCTCAGTCTACCTCTGCTGGACTCTGTAAACCAGGACAGACACTTACTTGGTTCAGACAGACGTGATGGACGATGAGCAGAATCAATTCTTTGTCAAGAAGCAGAGACCCAAGAACAGCATTTAAAAGAAAATCTGAAGAGTAAAGTCAGATGAAAAAGTTGAGGTAACTTTTTGGTAAACAATTGATGAAACCAGACACATTATGCCAACAAACATGACACCAAATTAACAAATGAACCCAACCTCAGGAGCTGCAGAGGAGAGCCTCCATGTGGGATGATGATGGACCTGAAAAATCACAAAGTTTGTCAGTATATATCTTCTATCGATCTTTACATAAAGTCATGAATGAGTTCACACTGTTGTGAACTGAGAAAATATCATTTCATCTTGGGGGTCCTCTGTGGATGAAGTGTGTTTGAAGGAAACATGCAGAGTAGATTAAATTCACACATTTACATCCTCTCTTGTTCTGCCAACACAATATAATCAAAGCTTAGTGATATCGTTTATGACACTTTCTTCCTTTCACGCTGTATTTTCTGACCTCTGTACCTATGCATTATATTGAAGGTGACTCATGTGACGTATTTTCTTTAAAAAATAAAATAAAATAAAAACTTTAACAAAAAATTCCACACACAGCTTTTACATTTCAGCTCCAGACAGCTCGGAGCTGTTCAATAAAAACTACTTCACTGTAACCCGGACTTGTTTGTTTGTAATTTTCAAACACGTTCTCCCACCTTTACGAAGGAGAAGCCCACTTCCGGTTTGGAGAGGAAAGACCGAACTCAACCGAACATATCCGACAATATCCGAATATAACCGAACAGAGCCGAAGTGCAATGGGCGGCCGTATACGAGTCGTAATTTTGTGTTTTTCTGTCAATTTAATTCTTTCCACGCTTATTTTTGTCACCGTTAAGCCTCGCACAAACTGACATTTAATAATACTTGTCTAATTTGTATTCTGTCTTATTATTTGATAGTTTACCTTTTTATTCTTTTTCTATGTATTATGTTCTGTAAAACAAAAACTTCCCTCTGAGGTCAATAAATAATGTCTATTCTATTCTATTCTATTCTATTCTATTACATATCACAAAGTTTAAAAAGTTTCAGAAATGTGACTTTATCAAAATGTTGTACATATTTTGTAGTAAAACTAAGGAAAATAGTTTGAGAGTACATACGTTATAATGAACACATTTTGCTTATTAGTTATTAGTTTAGTTTCCTCCACAGTTGCCAAATTCAACCTGGCTGAAATCAGAATTTAAGGTTCTCACTTTGACCACAAATAAAAGTGGGTGGACGTTTATGAAGACACAGCATACAAAAGAACATTTTCAATAAAAACATGACATTTGGTTCGTTCTGGGTTGGTGTTTGATATTTTAGTGAACCTTTAAAATTTACCATGAGTGTTTTAGAGGAAATGTCTTCAGACTGACAGTCGGATGATGTGGTGGCCAGAGCAGTGGCTGTAGGTCAATGGAGAGTGAACATATTGCTGCTGCTGCTGCTGCTGCTGCTGCTGTTGCTGCTGCTGCGACCCTTTCCCCCTGCACTTCATGAAAAGTAGGTCAGAGAACAATGCACTCTCTCTGCTGGACCATAGCGGGGTGCCCAAACCCTCCACATGACCCCCTCTGACCCCCATCCCAAGCTTACACATACAGCAATACCTCCACTCAGTGTTATATTTGGCAACCTGAAGAAAACAACAACAACAACAAAAATATTAAACAAAACAACAACCAAAAATATCCTGCTGAATTTTCTTGGAACAGCCGTTGGAGATGCACACCATTTGATTAAGTAGGGTCTGACACCTCGTGGGGAGATGTTGCCATTACAGGTATCAATAACTCAAGACGTTAAACACAATGACTGTTTTCACCTAATTTTGGGGGAAGAATCAAACTAAAAAGAAATAAAGTGGATAGTAAATGTAGTATTCACACCATTGCAGCATCCTATATTTTGATTATGTAATCAGTGTAAACCAATTCAAATGAAGTTCAAATACGATTTAGTGTAACTGTTATGACGCTTGTAGAATATATATGATGATTCATCAGATACATCAAATTGACTAAAACGAGTAGAAGTTTTGCACTTTATTGCCTATGGATCCCAACAACAAGGATTATGATCCCATTTTATAATGGGATTTACATTAGGAAGGCTTGCAATCCACAAAACATCAGATACTTGGCATTGTGTGGAAAGATATAATAATGAGGTTATTCTCATCTTCCTACACTTTGTAAATCTCTGGTCTACACTGTAAAACAAATAAGATGCTTCACTTTAAAATACACTAAGGGGGTAAACACTGATTGTTTGTACATGTCTGTGATCTGGGTTGTCTCCTAACATGAACTCAGATAGTCAGGGCACCATTGATATTGATAACGAAAGGCTGACCTCTGCCACCTTTGCATGCACAAACCATCCCAGCTCGTTTGACCGCGACTCTCCACTCTCAGCCCTTTAAACCAGTTTATCACAGGAAAGAGAGATTGCTGGCAGGAGTCGGTCGGGCTCAAGGCCTTCAACCCTATCCTTAAAAACAAGTCCTTCATGTTCCTAACTGAGACAAAGCATCTGCAGGCAGTTTATACACCTTCTTATCTGAATTCAACGTTTTTTGTCTGCTTGAGCTCCCCTCATGAATATACTCCCTCCTGAAGGTCAACTCCTCAGTATTGGGATAGGGACTTCCTCTATGTCCGACTGCTCTAAGACAGGGGTGTCAAACATAGGGTCAATGGGCCAAAAAAAGAAGAAGCTTGCAATAACTTTCAACCAAGCCACCATAACAAATTATAAAAATTTCAGAAAACATTGACATTTTTAGCAAATTTTTTAAGAGTAGCAGACACAACAAAATACTGAGACCCGAGCTGAGAGAGCAGTGATGCTGCAATAAAAGCTGGCATCATTGCAACCAAGCTCCTTAAAGTCATGCTGTCAGGGTGAGTTTGTAAAAACATGTATGATGCAACAGCTGTAGGAGAAGTTTTTTTGTTTTTTTTACATTCTATGTATTTTTCCCCAGAAGGTTTCATTCAAATTATTTTTATGTTGAGATTGTTGTCATTTTAGGTACTAATTGTTATATAGACATTTTCATCACGTGTACTCCATGCCGCAAAAAAGAAACACTTTAAAGTTGAAATTTAAAGGTTATTATTGCTCCATTTTACCTGTCCAGCCCACTAAAGATGAAATTGGGCTGAATGTGGCCCTCTGAACTAAAGTGTGTTTAACTAAAACCTCTGATCTAAGAGAAATAGATAAACTTTTTTTTCTAATAAATTGCTCATTATCCTGGAGTGTAGTCCATTCCTTTTAGCTCCTCTCCAGGTATAATAGTTTGACAAAGGTTATATTTTGAACTGAAACAACAGTTTCTTAATGCCAAAACCACTATTTAAGCTTCTTGTACACAAGAGACACAAAAATTGTGCTCGAATTCTACTTTGGAATGTTTGTTTGGATTGACAGTAGTAGTTTTCCTTAATAATACACTGTAATTAACATGTAAACGGAAAATATATGAAAGTATAACTTGTGCACGAATGGGACACTGTCACTTTAAATAACAGAGCCATTCCTTGAAGCCCTTTGCGTCATGACGTCACTTTAGTTGCATTCATAAACCCATTGAGCTCGTTTGCTTCTCGCCGGGTGCGGTGGCGCGCGCCTGTAATCCAAGCTACCGGGAGGCTGAGGCTGGCGGACCGTTTGAGCTCAGGAGTTCTGAGCTGCAGCGGACTATGCCGATCGGGTGTCCGCACTAAGTTCGGTATCGATATGGTGCTCCTGGGGGAGCCCGGGACCACCAGGTCGTCTAAGGAGGGGTGCACCGGCCCAGGTCGGAAACGGAGCAGGTCAAAGCCCCCGTGCCGCTCAGTAGTGGGATCGCGCCTGTGAATAGACGCTGTAGTGCAGCCTTAGTAATACAGCGGGACCCAGTCTTTTTTACACACTTTCCAACGCTGCTTTTTTTTTTTTTTCTACATAAACATACAACGTGACATTTCTACAGCACAGCAGCTCTATCGACATTTGTTTTTCTCTTAATTACCGTCAAACCGTTCACAATGCTGCTGCTACTTCCTGTCCCACACCGCCTCCTCCTGGAGAACATGTGAACCGTACACTGTGTTTTATAGTGCACGTTTCAGTTTTTTAACTTCTCCTTAAGAATCTTGTTGCACTATTTCTTGCCTATGGTCTGTATTTTCTCATTTATATTATATTTTGGGTGATATATTTGATCTGTACTCTATTTTGTGTGTGTTGTATCACTTTGACAATTACACTGAATACCGAATTCATTCCCATCCGCCTTAACCATAGAGACAGTGGAGAGCAGGAAGGACCTTCACAGTCCACAATCACACGCACACACACACACTGGCTGACTCTCTGCTGTCCTTTGGAAGGAGATTTACACACTTTACAAGCTCAACATAAAGAAAAAAATGGCCATCCACTGGTTCTCACCTTAAATTTTAATTTAATCAGGCCAGCGCCTACCATGAACAAGTCGGTCTTAGTACCAAGTATAGTTGCAGTTGCAGTTCTCACACCGGGAGTACAAAGACTGGAATACCAAACTCCTCCCATGCTGCAGACTTCACTCCTGCAATCATTACAGCTGCAGTCTTTATTCAAGATTTGCATGAATAAAAGTTGATATTTCAGTCTTTGGCAGTCAATTCTTAACAGCCTTTTTATTTCTCTGATTACTTTCTCCAGCTCTGATTTGAGGACAGCTAAAGGCTTCCATGAAGAATGACACAGCATGAATCAGTTCATGTAATTTATTTGGCGAAGTTGTGTTTTTAGAGTTCGTGGTCCTCTGGGTGGTAAAGTTCACTCATCAGTCGGTAGATGTATGAAGGCGCGTGTCCGCCGATGTTGGAGATGAACAGAGTGATGAGCTCAGGTGGGACGTAGTCGAACACGGGACAGTGGACGTTCACCTTTGACAGAATCTCTCCTGAAATCCAAAAAAAAGAAAATAAGATGCAGGAGGCTGTAGTATAGTCTGAAAAAGACGTTCAAATTGTGAGCGTTGTTGGAAATGTTACCTTCAGTGAAAGGGAGCACCTCATGAGGAGAAACAAATTTGTGAAAGGTGTCTTCTTCATTAGGAAACTAAAGATTTAAAAAAATATAAAAAGGAGTTTCATCACCACCTGTTATTAAGCCAAACAATATAAATCTGACGGAGCGGGAGTGTTTCCTCACCTGTGGAGAGAGCTTGAACATGGGAGCGCAAACGATTAGAGGTGTCGAGTGGTGTTTGGCGGCGAGGGCGAGCGTGTGCGTCCCGTTGACGGCCCTCAGCCCGCCGTTTGCCAGAACTGTCTGAGTCCCAATGATGACCTGCGATGAAATCATGAAATTTCAAGCCGCACGCCCTGACACAACTACTACTGCCACTGCCACTTGAAATGATGTGGCCGCTACCTTATTGACGCGAGACATGACGGCAAAGATGGCCGCATCTGCAATCACAGTCGTTTCGATGCCCGCTTCGGATAAACTGGTGGCCATTTCATGTCCCTGGTGGTGGAGGTAAACAAATCAACAGGATAAGTCACTTTCGGCACGTTTACTCTTCCTGAAATGTCTGCGGTGTTGCTGCAGCTACCTGGCAGAAGGGGGCGCACTCTGCCACGATGACGTGGAACTTGCGTTTGCGTGCGGCGTCTTTGAGGAACGCCTCCACCGTGCGAGAGCGGCCGACGGTCATGATGACCTCGTTGGAGTGGATGTGCTCCAGAGCCTGCATGGCGATGTTGTCTGTTGTTCCCTCTGGGAAATGAGAGCGAGACACAACAACCTTTCACTCCAGAGAGTCAATAGATACTTTCTTGACTCGGCGCCGATCTCGACTCCACGACACTCGGGACAACGAAACAAAGATGGCGGGAGTAATGATGGACTGAGACCTGAAAGGCAACAACCTCATTAAGAGAAAAAACTGAATCAGCTTAATACCATATGGAAAATGTTGCAAGACTTAAAGGATTTCTGATCAAACTAGATTCAGAAAAACTTGCTCATGCATTTATTTTGTAAACAGGTCTCAGTAAACAAAAATAAAAAAAGTTGCAGCTCATCCAGAGTCACCAACACAAAGAGGTTGAAACACTTTACGCCTGAGCTCCAGTCTCTGCTCTGGCTGCCTGTGTGTCAAAGGATCGACTTTAAAAATGTACTGCTGGTCTGTAAAGCTTTGAATGGCCTCAAGCCCAAATACAGCTCAGACTTCTGAGGTCCTCAGGAAGACGTTTACTAAATGCTCCCAGAGTCAGAAGAAACAAGGCGAAGCTGCTTTTACTTCCGACGCTCCTCATCTGTGGAACAAACTTCCTGCTGACACTTACTACATTTAAATCAGGCCTTAAATCACTATATTAGTTCATGCTTTCTAATAATCGATAGAACTTACTTAAAAACCTTTTTATATCTTTCTTAATCACTTGGTTTTATAGTTTTTCCTTTATTTCCTTCTAAAACACTGAATTGCCCAGTGCTATAGAAATTAATTTGCCTCGCCTATCATGTTTATCATCGGAGTGATACACTGCTGGCCGCTTGTTCACAGCTCACCGAGCTCAGTCAGCAGCTCATTGATGGCCTCGATGACGTTGGCTTTGAGCGCAGCGAAGTGCTGCCTGAAGTTCTCCTCGCTGAGTCCTCCGGACGTCAGCAGCTTGTGGAGGGACTCCTGCTGGTCGGCTTCTTCACTGCTGCCTCGAGACCTAAAGAAAAGAAGCCGAAACCATCAGACACAACCTCACAATTCCTTTCGGTGATGAACGTTGCGCAGGGGAATCAATCGAAAGGTTTAATTAGAGGAAAACGCCTCACATGATGGTTTAAGTCAATATGCGAGTCAAACTTGTTCTGATCAATAATGATTTCATTCATCAGCGCCTTTGAGGACACCCAAGGTCACTGTAGTAATGTGAATATATTGAAGTACTGTTTAATAACAATAAGGAAGAACCATAGAAATGACTTTAGGAAAACATTTTGGGATTTGCTGCAGAAAAGCTGTTCTAAACAGGCATGAATATGCTTGTTTAAAAGTGAACAATAGAGGAGGTCAATGAGGGATGGAGGAGGTCAGTGAGGGGTGGAGGAGGTCAGTGAGGTATGGAGGTCAGTGAGGGATGGAGGAGGTCAGTGAGGGATGGAGGAGGTCAGTGAGGTATGGTGGCGGTCAGTGAGGTATGGTGGCGGTCAGTGAGGGATAGAGGAGGTCAGTGAGGGATAGAGGAGGTCAGTGAGGGATAGAGGAGGTCAGTGAGGGATAGAGGAGGTCAGTGAGGGATGGTGGAGGTCAGTGAGGTATGGTGGGGTATGGTGGAGGTCAGTGAGGGATGGATGGAAGTAGTACAGATGATGATGTGCGGCAGCGCTTTGGACCAGTGTGGAGTTTATCCCTTGGCACATTCACATCTTTGTTTCCTCTTCTTATCCGTGTTGTGATTACATTTAAAGCTTTAATTTCAACATGTAACAACAGCGATCACCAACTGTTGCACCAAATTTACTTGACAAACAACCTGTGATTAAACATCTATTTGCACTCAATACAGTTCAAAGACGTGTGGCCATGTGTTTTCCTCACCTGGCGTATTCCTCCCTGATGATCTTCAGCACGCGTCGGATCATGTTGCCCACCGTGGTCTCAGAGGGCTGAGCGGCTGTCATTCTCCTCCCCTCCTTCCGGATTATTTCCATCAGATCACCTAAAATGCAGAGGGAAAGTGCTACAATGAGTGACACGATAAATATGAAGCTTAATCCACGATAGTAAACTAAAATAACTTGTTCCATCTCATAAACATGCATACATTTGCAAAATACGTTTAAAGAACTGGTGAGCCATTCATACTCACTGCTACCGTTGGTTTAGGACTTGTTCTCCAAAGTGACTCGCCTTGTTCATAAATATATCAAGTGTAAATAGCTTAAAACAAAGGCTAATTATAAAGAAAAGTCAGAGAAACTATATAAAGTCAAGATCCTTGTTTACCTTGCTCTGATGTGCTTATAATGTTCACCTTAACTTGCTGTTGGGGGTGTCTCTCCATCCATTCCTGTCATTTCATCTACTATATCACCAGTAAACCTTGTCAGTGTCTCTCCTAGTCGCTCTGTGAGGTGACAGCAGTGTGCGTTACCTGCGCTGCTCCACCGGGCCTGGGCGGTGATCCTACGGAGCAGCGCCGTCGTCTCCCGGGCTGTCTCCGCCGAGCCCCGCAGAGGTCCCGTCCCGCTGCCTCCGCGCTTCAGGTCGGACAGAAACGCTTCAAGACGCTCCGTCAGGTCTGTTTCTTTGTACGGGCCCGGCATGGTGGAGTCGAATTCGCTGTGCTGTCAGTTACAACAAACTTGCTCCGGTATTTCCACTGCGGAAGTGTTTCTGCAGTACTTCCGGGTGAGCGTGACTGTTCTGTCATCTGATTGGTGGGGAGCCTCAGTGACGTTGTGTCAGAAACAGAATTTTATTTTTTTTAATTCTACAAATTCCATAAACTTTTGTAGCTTACGTGAAGGGAAAAAAATGTAATCTTTTTTTTTTTTCCATGTCGTAATTTCTCTTGTCTCTGCTCCATTTTCATTCAAACAAAAAAAGTTTTGTTAATGAATGAAATAAAGAATAACATGCGACTCAAGAGCGGGAGAGTTTACTGGAAACATTTGCCAGGCATTGTGACTCACAGATAAAAAATCCCTCACAATTTGAGAGGGATTTTGCAACTTGTACCGTTTATGAAAAACAGTTTGGTAGATGATGAGGATGACTTGTGATATATTTCAGGCTTACTTTCTCTTTCATCGTATTGTTTTATTTTATTTTTTAATCTGTCCACAGCATGACCTGGGAACTGTTTCATTCTTATCATGCGGGATTCGAATAACAAAACAAAATGAGTCTTAAATATTTAAATTCCTGTTAATCCATTTGAAAGCCTCATTCAAAGGAAGATTATGATTGTACTCTCCAGTTCAACACTCTACATCGTCCTGCTGTGATCTTTTGTCATTTTCTCCCTCGGTTGTGCATAACCCTCAACCACTCCACAGATACAAATGTGCACAAAGACTAATGTAAATCCATCCAATATTTTATTGAATAAAAGCCCAACACAAATTTACAAAATTTTTCCGTCAACATAAAAATCATTGACAGCGCACGAGGCGCACGTTCATTGTTAAAAATGTTTCAATGACAGATGCCTCAATTATTCCCCCGTCGGAAAGAATATCTGCAAACACCCACCTTCTTGTGAAACCAGAGCCTCACACACATTTTAAATGATGAGCAGGTTGGATGAATCTCCAAGTACTGCGAGTTGGAAACAGTCAAGAAAAGAATTGTTTAATTTACTAGTGTAAAGAGAGAGAGCGAACAATAGAAAAGAAACTTTAGAAAATGGGACAGCTTTCTCAAAAACTTTGTCCGCAAATATACAAAATGCATCATATGGTGGCTGTTTCATTCATACCATACATATGTTACAAATTCCTTCTTGAGAACAAGGTTTTTGGTTCCTGGCTACTTTTGAATGGTGAAAATGGTGTTCCAAAAAACAAAAACTCCAACGTGCAAGAGCTCACAGAAGTGACCTAAGAATATTACACCGACAGCTTACAGTCCACCCAAAAAATATACCAGTAAAGCAACTAAGTGGCAATTACAATAATGAAAACAAACTAAAGAAACGCTTAAACGTAGCTACCATACATGAATGCAAATCAAGTGACAAAACACGGATGTTCGGTGGTCGCCAATTGTCTCGTCACAACGTAACAACAAACCAATTCGAAGAGCCTCACTTGCTAAAAAGGGGCACCGAGGATCTAGTTTGCTTGGCATTGCAAAAAAATGTGTATATTATCAACAGAAGGGCAAAGGACATTCATTCATGGCACTTCCATTCGAACTGAGCTCAAAATCAAACGTCGCTGTTCAACTAGTCAAAGGTACAGGATCTTATTCGGTAAGCAGTGTGGACAGAAATGTGAACCACGAAGACAGACGCGTGTCACCGGTGCGGTGACACACGACCTCCCACGCGTCAGAGCATTTCTCCCTACAGAGCTTTCCATGTTTCTAAATAAGCAGGGTTAATCTTTTTTCTTCTTTTTTTTTTTTAAATTCTCCCCAGAGGACAACCTTGATGCTCTCTCACTCAGTCTTGAAAATTTCATCTTGCCCCTCGACCCCACTTGTTGTTGTTGTTGTTTGCTGAAGCTAGTCCAAGGAGGGTGGATGTTGGGATGTGTTGGCTGACCGGCGGGCAGCGTCCCTCGGAGGTAAGGAGCCGGGCGGAGGTTGAGGAAGTCGCTTTTACTCGATCAGCTTCTTTGCCTTGAAGAAGCGACGCAAGTAGAAGACCTGCCATGTGGCCAGGCCGATGAGGCAGCACATGGAGAATATGCTGAAGTACAACACACGTGTGTTTGTCGACTCTGCAGAGGGGGGACAGCGACACAGAAGGGTAGTTACTTATGTCCTTCAGGTGAGTACAAATACTAAACTTTAGGTACTTGCTGATGCCGAGTACCGATACAAGTATTTATTGGATGCCATGAAGCCTAATTCATATTCTGAAACTCAAACTTTGATTATATGCAACATCTCTGGTGTGTGAGCCCCCACAACTCTTTAGCATGTAAGCTCAGAGGACAGTCCTCCTGGATCCACTCTCTCTGGAGAGAGATATTTATTTTTTTGAATCTTGGACAAGAAATATGTTTGCTCTGTTTGCGATGTCCGTGGATAGGATTTATTGGTGTTGAACTAAAATGTATTGATCCTGCATGTTTGCGGTGATGCAGGACCTATCAAGATGGATTTAAGACTCAATGACCAATAGAAACAAGACACAAAGTCACATGACTGCCGTAGCCTGACAAGGGAGAAATCAAGTGGAAATACCCACTGAAAGAAATCTGCAACAGTCCTCTGCTCTCCGTTTGTGGCAACCTGGTGCAGGACTACCCAGGAATGTCTGTCCTGTCCTGTCCTGTCCTGTCCTACAGAATCTGCTGTTTGCAGCTTACTCAATGAAGGACATCAGACTCACTCTGCTGGTCCAAATGTCTCTGGTGAACAAACCATCTTTCACCTCCTCTTAATATTTTGTCAGAACATTATTCAGTGTTTTAACTTTAGACATTTTCTTTAACATTAAAGACTTTCCAAACCGCTGACACAGCTCACACTTGTCTACCTGCTGCTGACTCATGATGTCAGGTAATCCTCGCCAGGCTGTATCAGACTCGATACTGGTATCTGTATTTGTGCTGCCCTAAAAATAAATGCTTTCAAGATGCTGATTTATGCATTATGCTTTGTTGTGGTACCATTGGTGTCTCGCATCTCCTCTTCTCTCTTCTTCATATACGCAAAATCATTCACAATGGACTCCGACAGGTCTTCCAGTCGCCTCAGCTCAACCTCAAGAGGCTTCAGCTTCTCCACCTTGGCAATCTGGTAAGAACAAAATGGAAGAAGACGAGGCACGGGGAATTAAATGTTGGGAAGAAGGTTGAGATGTTACACACTTCATCCAGCAGGTGGCACTTTTGAGCCGTTTGAATGAGTTAAACATGATGTTTGCACATGACATCCTGCTCATCCAGTGAGAATAAAGCCATTTGGGCTCCTGTGAGAAAGCAACAGCTGCATCTGAACAGATGGTGAGTCTTTACCCATAAAGTCTAATATGGTTGATTTTGTGACAAAACACACAATTAATCTACTAACGCACAAATATACAGCCAGCAATGTGACAAAGGTGTACTAAACACTTGTTAGTGATGATTTTCCTTCATGTAGGACATTCGCTTAACAGCTATTTCTGTGTATATTTAACACAACCTCCTATCAGCCACTATGATAAAAGTTGTAGTTTGTACAACGTTCTGATTATAACAACTCTACACTACAGTGCCCGTCTGCCAAGGACACATTTTCAAGCGTTGTGCAACAGGCAGGAAAGACTGTCCAGCACTTTTAAAAAGTATCACTACACCTTCTTCTGAACGGTGTCACGTAGGAGAATACAATACAATCTCAGCTGGGAAAGGAATGCCTGCCCGAGCTGTGCCTGAACACTCGCCAACACGTTCCCGTGGCAGAACAGCACGTAGTGTTTGTGTGGATGTGGAGGCGGGGTGATTCTCAGCTCCACAAGACTCCTCCGCTTTGTGTAAAGTGCTGCCTGAGGCAGCAACAGTAGGTGCCAACACCGTATCGTGATGATGCACAATGATATGCATCCACGTAGTAAAATCGTTGAAGCTAAATGACGCAGATTTTGACGTTTCCAATGCTGAGACACCCCGGTCGTTTTGACAAAAGCTGCAATTAGAATAATTCGACGTGGCACAAGCAACCCACTATCAAGACCTGACGTACAACTTGGTGACAATCTCTTGCGGAGCTATAATCATAGGTGACTATCTCATTTCTTAAATTAAGCGCTGAGAACACGTTTGAATAAATAGCACACTGACTTTAGGTGTACTCAAGCCATTGAAGAAATGCCGTATTTGCAAAAGCACAAGACTGGAAATTCCTCTAAGACAATCTTAATTACAATAAACTCAAAACCTAAGTTTTCCCAGAGTTGAATGAATGAAAATAAGAACTAAAAGAAAACCTTCAGCACTAGTGTTGCCCAACATCCACTGATACACTTCACAGGAATGTCCTGAACTCCATCTGTGTCAGAAATTCTTACCTCTTCATAGTTTTTGGCCTCGACTCCATGTTTCATATCAAGATTGACCAGCTGGTCGGGCACCCTTCCAGTTCCTGAACCAAGTAGCACAATATTTCACATTAGGCATAAATAACCCAAAACACTTGCAACACTGGATAAATTATCATTACGATGAAACTTTTTCTGTCGTTAGAGTTTGTTCTTTTAGAGCCATATTCAATTAATACTTCTGAGCAAATGAAAAGCATATTAAACATTTCTAGAAATTTGCATCTTCAAATTTAGAATCATACAAAGTGTGTGTGTGTGTGTGTGTGTGTGTGTGTGTGTGTGTGTGTGTGTGTGTGTGTGTGTGTGTGTGTGTGTGTGTGTACACTTACCCATTGGTGATTTGCTTTCGAAGCAAACCTCAAACATGTCGTAGTCCTCTGTGGTGAACGCAAACTTTCCTTTCGTTGCATCTTCCTTGGAGTAAAGAGTGTGACTGGAGGAGTCTGTGATCTATAAAGTCAAACACAACATGCTTACAGACAGTTTGAACCTAGTTGAAAGAAGTGCTTTGTATCTTCAAGAAGGAAACGGGAAATATTCAGAATGAAGGATTAATGTTTGAAGCAATCATAGTAAATGCAAAAGGAGCAAGATTAGTTTCGGTTAAGGCTGTGATAAACTGTTAATCATTGTCTGGGCTGCCTCACGTTCTTCTCATACACGTACAAAAGTGATTTTTAAGAATAATCTCATATTCCACGCGTCAACTGCACCTCTGTTTAGAAAGTTTAAACTTTAACCAATTTCATGTATAAATGTTGTATATACATGCATATTTATGTATAAATCCATAAATACACCAGAAATTCACTTTGACCCAATGAAAGACTCAAAAGATTAATTTACTACTTATCTCACTTACCTCCAAATGTCAACTTTTTAAATCAAATTTCGCAAACTGTGGAACTCTTTGAAACTGCTTTGTCCCTTTTAAAGGCTAAATCATCTAATCATTTCCTGCACAAACAGGATCTGATTGATTCCGAGTCGATATTTTATGTGATTTATGCGATTGAGGTGACTCTTTTTGATTAATTTGTTTATTTTCTGCTTGTTCTTCGATTTATATTTTCTTGAAGATATTATTTATTGATGAGGAATCATATTTGGGCTTATTTCCTCTGCTGCACAGTTTGTTGTCATTTTGTAATTCTCTAGTATTTTCACATGTTGTGCAAAATGTAAAAAAAAAATAAAAAAAAATATTTTCCCAAGTGATTGAAGGCATAATTAAAACAGCTGACAGCTGCTGCAATTAACGCCACAAAACTATTAGCTGTTAGACATGTAAACAATGCAAACCCGCTTCTGCAAGATTACTTAAGTAGAACTGTACAACTAAAGGCCATGATTTGATGCAATGCAAAACATTTCATGTACATTTCATTGCACAGAAGCTGACATGCAAGAAGCTAACGTGCTAATGTGGCTAACTGAAGGGACGGTAAGTCTGACGTGTAACAGCAGTCGAGCCGAGACGCCCACAGCATCATTAACACGTCGAATTACACCCAATTCTACATAAACACGCACACAAAACGGTAAAACGGCAGGTTATAGATGAAGTCGAAGTGATTCTGGGTCAAAAATCCCCCCGACGCCTTCGTAAGCAGTGGTTTTCGCTAGCTGGCTAATGAAACCAGGAAGAGGGCTTCAGCCGGGCCTTGGTTAGCTGCGATGCTAACAACACAAGTTAGAGAGACACGCCACAGCGGCAGGTCTCATCGTGCTGGAGACAAGCTGAGATTTAGGTTTGTGTCTGTTGGGTCACCTCAACGGACTGGATAGCAGTGAGTTAAACGAGGTTAGCCGCCGGTCCGAGCTCACCTTCAGGTTGGTTTTGGTGTTCGCCTGCTCGCTGATTTCATACTCTCCCGTCACCAGGACGTCTTTGTGGATCTCCTCCCGCAAACACTTTCTGGTGTTGACCGGTAAAAAGAAAGAGATGGAAAATACCGATTCAAACAGAACCGGCAACAGCAGCAGCAGCGCAGCGACTCGAGCCATGGCTACAATCGACCGACCAACCGAGCAGGAGCGCCGCGCCAGCCAACCAGCTTAAGACGCGAGGTCCAGCTCACACTGCCGGCTGCAGACAGCTCAGCAGCACCGCCACCGGCCTGGAGGGAGAACTGCTTGACAACAAGGAACAGAAATCCCTCAAGGAATATGGCAGATTTAATTTAATTTAATTTAATTTAATTTAATCTAATTTAATTTAATTTAATTTAATTTAATTTAATTTAATTTAATTTAATTTAATTTAATTTAATTTAATTTAATTTAATTTAATTATGAGAATAATATAACTTTGACACAGAAATGGCACCAAACTATTAGAAAACTATGAAACACGGCCACTAAAACTGAACACCACAAACACCAAGGAAATCATACTACACATCGACTGATCCATTGGGATGGTGAAATGTTTAGGCACCTTATGTAGTTTACTGTACTGACTGCCTTGCAATTTGTAAATATATATTATAAATATCGACTTTTAATACAGTTAGTATTGTATAGATTTTGAAATGAGCAGTGTACTAACCATTATCTATCTGTCTATCTGTCTACATATCCATTCATCTATCTTACTCTAAATTGGATAAGAAACTAATTAGACAATAGATATCAGTATTTAAAAAATAATAATACAGGGTCACATTATAAAAAAGTGACGTGTGGCATTCAACAAGGTTCTGTATTGGGACCTAAGTTATTTATACTTTATCTTGATATCTTTATGATATCTGTACAGTATTTAATAAATTGAAATGTATAATATTTGCGGATGACACAACCTTATATTGCACAGGACCAGACATTAAAGAACTGTTGAAAAGGAGATGATCAGGTTAAAAGAGTGGCTTGATATTAATAAGTTATCATTAAATGAAAATAAAAATAAATGTATAGTGTTTGGTGGGACTCGGACTAATTGTGACGTTCAGTTAATCCTAAATGGAGTAATCCTAGATGATAAATTCAGTTGGAAGCCACATATAGAATATATAAAATATAAATTATCTAAAACTATTGGTATGATTTATAAAACAAGCGACTTTCTGAACAAGAAAAGTTTGTGCATATTGTATTTCTCACTTATTATGCCATATATGACATATTGTGTTGAGGTTTAGGGAAATGCACATAGATCACATATAGACCCTCATTAAACTTCTGAAAAGAATTATTAGAATAATAAATAAAGCGTCCTATCGAGAAAACACTAATAAACGATTCATGGACTCTTGTACCTTAAAATTCATAGATATTGTATATTTAAAAATGAAGAATAAAAGTCTTCCCACAGCTGTTAAGTTTTGTTTTTTTAATAAAGAAAAAACAATCATAATGTAAGAGGATTGTGTGTATTTGAAAGATGTTAAATATGGATGCGTTTCCTTTCTGGGAGTCATTGTCTGGAATGGACTTAGTGACGACTTAAAATTGTGTAAATCTCTGTTGTGCTTCAAAAAAACTTTAAAAGGTAAAATAATTAATGGTTACAATGAAAAATGACTGCTGTTACTTTTGTTTTACTTTTTCTCTTGTATTAGTTTTGTTGTGTTTTATATGTTTGTTTGTTTTTCTTTCTCTCTTATTACTTCTGTTATGTTTACTTTTTTCAGGTTTTTTTTTTCTCTTGTATCACTGGTGTCCTTGGGAACTTTATGGGTTTTTAAGGGATAAGCAAAAATAAGCCTTGGCTTCTGCCTACACCCAAAAATTCAACTTTTGCACTGAAACCCTTAATCTATCTCTCTAACTGTCTGTCTGTCTGTCTATCTATCTATCTATCTATCTATCTATCTATCTATCTATCTATCTATCTATCTATCGATCGATCTATCGATCGATCGATCGATCTATCTATCTATCTATCTATCTGCACGATGATACACTTTCAATGTAAACATTAAAAAAAAAGGGGGGTTTCTGATATAAATTAATCAAATGCAGACTTTACAAAATTGCCAGATTACTGAGAGTAAGTGTGAGGAAGCATGTACATTGTACCAGTTCAATAAACACAGTAAACACATGTTTTTCTCCTTTTTCATCAAGCACACATGAACTGTGATCTGGTGTGATCCATCATTGAGCATTTCTAGATATTTTGTCAGTTCCTTTGAGATTATTGATCTAATGACCAAAACTGCCTTTAATGTCACTGATTACATAATATGCGATTGGTATATCCAGATTACAAAACACATCAGCCACAGTTTTGGCTGGGGCATTTCAAAAATCCCAAAAGCTATTATTTTTCTGTCCGCAGCTCAGAGATTATCCAATTATATGTGATAGAGCTGTCCAGTTTCCAGGGAAACATCCTTGTTACTGATCCTATGAGACGAGACGAGGACACACGGCTGAGAGGGGAGTCTGGCATGCTAGGTGAACAGTAACTATTGGATAGAGAAATCCCTCCAGTATTGTAGCTTAGTGCGTCAGATAACCTCTAAGAATAGCATACCACCCACCCATCTGTGCTGCCAGATCTTTAAAACTCTGAAACTATGAAAACTTTACGTTCTTGCACCGGAATAATCAGCATTTCAAAATGTTTAATTATCACACCTGGATGATTATTTATATTTTCTTAGTACTTTACAGTAAAAATCTAATTTAAAATACAATTCATGGTGACATTCAGGGTGAAATGAAATGGAGGAGTGAGATGCAGCTTTTTAACTGGTCACATCGTTCGTCACTGATCTTCTGTTTGTCTAATGTTTAACCACCTCCTGGGAAAAGGATGATCGCATGACTTTGTGTGTAATTTTTTTATTGCGTTTACGGCCTATGAATGCTTACAGTGCAAACAAATGACCGGGTTAAAGATAGCAGCCATACAGACTTTGTCCAGTTTGATTTGTCATCGCACAGCAGTGAAAGAACATGTCAGGGTCTGATCAACATGTAACTCATCGATACTGAGTGAACCACCAGCTTCTTAAAGCTTACATTTCCTCTGTCAACACAATTAAAAGTATCATGAAAGGGGCTTGTGTGCAAATGGAGCTGAGCCAGTGTCAGCGCTTGTTGTCGAGGCATGTAGGCGTCTGTTTCATCATCACTGTGCTCACAATTACACCGAAGCAGGGATCTCTCCCTCTCTGTCTGCCTCTCTGCTGTTCTCATGCACTCATCATTTTCTCCTTCCCTCTACCTCCCTTTGCCTCGCTCTTACTTCTCTCTCTCTCTCTCTCTCTCTCTCTCTCTCTCTCTCTATCTCTCTCTCTCTCAGGCGTACTCTGCCTGGTTCCTCCCCTGGGTTGCAGCACCGACGCAGGTTGTCGTCATAGCGGTCTAATTTTACTGCTGTTGATGCTGATGTTAAAAGAAGCAATAGGCACCTGCTATTTCTGCCGTTACCCCATCTCCCGCGGTCTGGCAAAGAGGTATTAATAGACTGAGTTGTTAGGTGCTGCATGGCTGCACATATTAGCTTCATTTGAGGGGAAAAAAGGTTCCTATACTCAGAATTAAAAGTGTTATGCAACAGAACCATTGTGAGCAAAAGAAGAACACTGGTTCAAGATTGTGCTCTTCAAGAATCGTCCAACGAAATAGCCTTTGATACTAAATATGTCAGTCTTTCGATATCAACCTTTGGACTGGGGTAAAGGTGTGGGAGGAGAGTGCTTCTATCTCATGTTGTGTTGCACAAAAAGGGTGTGACCACGCTGGAAGGGCTCAGACGTCAGAGGTAGTTAGTTATTGCAGGGTGGTAGTCTTCCACTGAACAAGATCCACACACACGGGACGCATTTCCTGTGTAAAAATCCATTAAGCAACCGAGCATCTGGTGATCCTATACATGGTGAAATATTGATAAAAGGCTAAATGAGCAATAGAGGTGAGAGGATTATGTGAATAATGTAGGAGGAGGGTGACGCTTTCATTGCACCCTGTGGGGCTATTGGAAGTTTGTAAAGTGGAAACATGTCTTTACAGAACTAACAATGAAGGACAGGTTGAGTTCTAATAAACTCAACAAAAATCACATTATAATCACATATCCATTTGGAAAATAGAGACAAGATAAACCCGGAACATATCCATATAGTCACCCGATTTAATCCAAAAGATGATTTCCTGGACAATTTGCAAACTCGATTTTTAGATCACCGCCTCCCAAACGAGGTATTTACATGTGACCTTTTCAACTGTCTCCAGTAGGACATAGAGCATCAATGGCAAAGCTGTCAAATACATGTTAGTTCAGGGGACAACAGGAATTTTGTCTGTGATTGTTTTGCAGAGCGTCTAAGGCCATTGTAATTATTCTGAATCTTCTACATCAGCTTATAGGGGTTATGATTATCAGAAATACACATGCAACATCCATTCAGTGGTGACAGGATGGTAACAAAAAGGATAAGTTACTAAAAACTTGTACACTGATCCCTGAATATATGAAGTCACTCATACTCGGCAAAGAGAAGCTGTAGCTGCGGTGTTGATAAAGATTTACCTGAGATGTGGGGACATTTACTGGTGACCCGAGTGCTGAGAGCCAACAGGGACGGGATCCAACCTCAACGTGGATGAAGTGGATATAGAAAGTAGATGATAGTAATGCCCATGTGACAACTGGAAGGAACGGAAAAGAGTTTGGTCCATGATTTTATTGGAATTGTTTGATTTTTCCAGTAGTTTCAGACATCCATCCATCATCTATAGTAGGGGTGTTTAGTTCAGAGGCCTACAGCCCAGTTTCATCTCGAGTGAGCTGGACTGGTAAAATAGTGCCATAATAAGCTTTGACTTGAAACTTTAAACTTCTTCTTAGTTGTGGCAGAGTATACATGATAAAAATATTTAGATCTTCACAAAAAAAAGTCGAACAATTACTACCAAAAATTGACAACAATCTCAACATAAAGCCAGTTGTAATGAAACCTTCGAGTGGAAAATACTGTGAAATGTTCAACAATGCTCTCCTATACTTGTTACATTGTGGTTGGAGCCTCTTGCGGGGTGGTTTTGAACCACAGGCCTTATGTTTGACATCCCTGATCAAGAACATTCTTAACAATTTGTGCGGTGTGGACGATTAGTTATGAGTGAATCCTTTCTCATTTATGTGCGTCTATGTTTATCATTCCTGAGGATTCGTTTCGTGGTCTGGCATTCTAACTCAGATGCGTGCTGTGAGGAAGATAAAAAAATGGGTCGAATCTAAATCCTCCAGAGAAACAGAACAAGTTAAACCTGAGTGTAAAGTCGTGACTGAAACGGATCCTCAGACGATTCTCTTGCATAACTGTCGCAGCTGCCCGGCACTCGGTGAACAGGATCGCTTCAAAAACAGGTTTTTCTTATTTCTAAATAATGAATAGAGCAGCAGTAAAGAAAAAAATCACGGGACGAAGATCTACTGCTTTAGCGGAAAACCAAAAGTGTGTGATCGTGCTGCGCGTCTGTTTGCTGCCGGCAGGCAGAAACAGCAGCGAGCCCTTGTCGCGTTCCAAATATGGGCACGGAAGTGAAACGTCATCGCGTAAGGTTTGCAAAAAAAAAAAAAAGGAAAGAACGCACTGACGTAGGAGCCCTGACGTATGGTTAACCTTGGCAACAGGCGGAACAATAAATAGAGCTCGTGAAGGTGCAGGAAAAATACTGCTATATGTTGATATGCAAGATAAATTTAGATTTTTTTTTTTTTTTAATCATCTATGAAGATTTGATCATGTTCTGGTTAAACACCTAGGAATATGTGTGGATATGTCAAGAGGAGAAGCAGAAACCATAACAGACAGGTGGTTGAATTTAAATATCAATATCTTTTATTTACATAGCATACGTCTTTTAGAAAAATAAATTGAAATCTCATAAATTAAAACCACTATTGTTTTCACAGAAAACTTCATACTGGACCACTCAGACCATGGTTAAGACAAAAGCACATCAGTTATTAAGGGTTTCACAAACATTTCACAATAACTCTCACATTCCATTAACCAGAAAAGAAACTAGATAAATAAGGACTATTGCTCTGAACACATATTAATATACAACTGGTCTTGTCATCTAGCACCATAAAGATCTTAAAGGAACTCATAATACGACTAAGGTGGTATTAATTGAAACATGCTTTTTAACTTGCTACATTGGTGTAATAGGCAAGTATATATAAAGGCAAATGAAACCATATATAATTTGCGTCTCGGTACAAGTCCTTTCCATAGCCCTGTGATCTGCACATCTTTCTTGTACATGACGAAAATGTGCGTAATAAGGAAGATTTATTGTTTTTTTGGCAGAGACTTCAGAGGGCAAGCAGTGTTGGTGAGCTGAGAGAATCGGACGACTGGTCATTGCTGCTGCTTTCTCTCCTGTGGGCAACGCCGCATGTGGGAAAGGTGTCTGCCTCTGGGAAGGTAAAGACGAATGAAGACGTGTAGGTCGTGCAGGCTGGGGTGCAGGTCACCACTGGCGTGCACAGGGGCTCAAAGTCATTGGTGCCAGCAGTGGCGTGAAGGGGTTCCCAGTCCTGGCTGGCGTAGAGGGAGCTGGACAGGTCGACCTCAGGCACTGACCGCGCCGTCTCCATCTCCGTCTTTGTCAGCAGATCCAGAGACTCCTCCAGGACGGAGGCCTCCAGGTCGGACATCTTGACTGTGCTGCCAGAGACGGTGGCGGTGGCGAGGATGGGGGCGGCGCTGGAGAAGATGGAATTGGAGGTTGAGGTGAAGGCTGGCTGGCTGGAGGTGACTGTCGAGGTCTCCGGGAAGGTGGTCTGTGTCTTGGAAGTGGAGAGGCAGGGGTGGGCAGGAGAAATTGAGACCACGGGGAAGTCCATGTCCAGCTCAGAAGGGATCTTGCAGATGGGCTGGTGAGCAGCCAGAATAAACTCAAGCCTTTCCTTCTCCTTCAGCAGATTGGCAATATCAGTCTGCAGGCTGGACTTCTCATCCTCCAGCTGATCAGTTTCCTGAGAGGGAAAGAGAAAGAGAAGGGGGTGCATTAGTTGAACTGTTGGATAACACTGCTATTAGCCCTGGCAGTAAATACTTTGATGAGTGATTGTAAAATCTGGTCAGATACTTACAGCTTGGAGAGTGTCTGTAAGCTCACGCCTCCTGTTGCGGCATTTAGCGGCCGCCTGCTTGTTTCTCTCTCTGCGGACTCTTTTCTTCTCTTCTTCTTCAGGATTAATCTGCATGGAAACAAAAAGATAAGAGAAGTTAAAACTCCAGCTCTGTGATACGTTATCAAATAGAAATCACAACTCCTTACATAACCCTTGCGGTACATGATCAAATGATAATTACCTGATCCATCCTGCCTCTCTTTGTAGCCCGGGATGCTGCAGGCCTCATGGCTGGTCTGGAGTAGGCAGCGTTGAGGTTAGAGCTGTATGGGTGAGCTCTGTGAGAAGGGGCCACCGAGGAGATCAAAGGCTGCACCATCCACTGCAGATCCGGGCTTTTTGAGATGGCCGTGACAGTTGGGATGAAGGAGGCACTTACTGCTGTCAGGTCGGTAAAATCCTGGAGGAGAAAATGTAAAGCAGAGTCGGTCAGGACGGCTGGAACACTTTGAGGAGGGGTTGCAGTTTTGCAAGATCTTTATGAATGAAGCAGGGAGCCTATAAAAAGCTGGACGGTTTAAAAATATCCTTCTGATGTCAACTGTGACGTTACACTCTCTCTCTCTGGAGTTTCCAGGTGGATGAATGAAGCTCGCCTTGCACTGTGTGCAGCTCAGGTCAAGCATGGACTATTTCTATATCTCATTCATTCTGTATTTACGATTTATGTAATATTATTTAGTGAATGTTCTGCATCATCTCAACAAAGTTCTTCTTTGCATGTATAAGAGAGCTACTAATCTGATATAATAAAGGTTTAATAAGTGAACAGAACATACCTGAGATTGGGGAGATCCCATGCTGGAGTAAGAATCCGCTGGGGATGGATAGTAGCCGAGGTTGTCAGCCGGCGGAGAGGCTGTGCTGCAGCGGGAGGAAGAGTCGCACTCCGCGTTGAATGTAGTGAACATCATGGTTCCCAGAAAATAAAAGTAGGGAGAGCCAAAGAAAAAGTCTACTGAGAAGAAATGTAAACTTCAGGCGAGGAAATCCCTTTCAGTGGGTCTGCAAGAAAGTCTGTCCCAGTTTCTGTTCCGTGTTGTTGCTGATCTGCTACTGAAAGTTAGAACTGCCAACCCTGAGAAGTGGCACGTCTTTTATAGACCTGGATGACGTGGAAAAGAAAAGGGGGAGTGCCTCGGTGGACAAATACTCAAAAACACTCACATAACAACGCCAAATAACTCTCAAATACGGATTTTTCTTTATTTAAATACACCGAAAGGTGAACTGACAACGCACGTTCACACTATTTAACGTCAAAGCGTCACATTTTAAAAACTGTTTAATACTAAACTCACCCTCTGTGAATGGAATATTCCAGAACGGCATCCCCGAGACGTAATTATCCAAATATGGTGTATCCTGTAAGGGGGGCGGGGCCTTGCTGGGAAACTGAGATTGGCCGACAGTGACATGACGTTATGTGAAACAACAAACAAACCAGGCTGCTGTGAGCTGAGGCGGTGGGATAATGGTCACAGAAAGTGCGTACCACACACCAAAGTAAGACAAAGTTACTATTTCAACTGTTCTATAGACTCAAAGTGAGCACGAGCTTGTCAAACATCTACATTGACATAACTTCTGTGTGGAGCAACACTACAAATTAATTCTATTCTATTCTATTCTATTCTATTCTATTCTATTCTATTCATTAACCTGCGGTTACAGGATTTATGTGAAACTACACAACCATAGTCCTGTTCATTAAAACATATATTTTAATGCTGTTATACAAACACATATGTTATTTTATTTCTACCCTAACATGTTTTCATTCTGTTTAATAACCAGCATTAGTTGCCACGACATTCTATAACTCCCCTGCATTTAGTGTTTTACTATGTTTTTAGTTTTTTCATCTTTTTGCGTTGTGTGTAATATTTGACATTATTTATTGAATTTAGGGTTCTGGCTAGGGTCAGTCTTTCATATTAACATCTCCATTTCCATTGTATTTTTTCTTTGTGTTCTATTATGTGTGGAGCAACTCTTCAAAATAATTTACCTCTAGGATTAATGAATTCTATTCTATTCTATTCTATTCCATTCTATTCTATTCTATTCTATTCTATTCTAGCAAGAGAATGGCGAATATTCCTAATATAGACACATAAAAACTTAAACAACTACCAAAACTCATCAAAGCTGCATAAATACCTGGCAGAGCACAGTGTGTTTCACACCTTCGGGCAAAGCTTGTACTTTGTGTACGCAATCCAAACATGGGCGTGTACTGGAGCAAGGAGGACTACCTGTTCCCCAGGAGTAATTTTCCACAACAGCAGTTTGCTTTAGGAACGCCCATCTAATTCTAACAGGTCTTTCCCTGTGATTTGCGGCAAAGGGAATCCTCTAGCCCCTCAAGTAATGTGGTTAGATTCATCTATAAATGCATTGTTGTTGACACTGAACCAAGACCAACAACAGTTCATATTGTTTTTGAATTCATGGTTAAGATGAATTTCTCTGCTTTCTCCCATGAAATAATCAAAATTTGATTTGTTTCTACAGTCAGAAGACATGCTTTAGAGGCTGAATCAGCTGCAGTTGGGGTATGAGTTTGTGTTGGAGCTGTCAAGGGTGTATGCATCTGGGATTGCCTCCAGCCTTTAAGTGGGATAAAGTGATATGGCAGTTGATTAAAAAGCATGTGCAACACTAGAATAAGAGGCATCAGCAATATTTAGCAGATCGTTCTATTAAAGATGTTTAACATGATATAAGACACACTCCATGCGCAGGTAAAGAAGTATAATAAAATGCATAACAAAACAATATCAAATAGACAAATGTATTATAATCGTCTGCGTCCCACCATCCGTTATGTTAAAAGGCGTTAATAATCGTGTTAGTGTGTTAAAGTTCGCCCTTTCAAGTTAAAGCACCCGTGTGCTCTTTCCCGCGCTCGTATTTTGTTGAACATTCCTCGTCGTCATAGCAACACCCAGCCCCTTCACGGCAGTGACGTCTTTATTTTGCATAGCAACAAAGATCGCTTAGGTTGCGAACGATGCGCCACTAAAACAAAGAAAAGAAAATCTCGTCGTAGTCTCGTCGTAGGTCCTGCGTCATCTGCGGTTCCGGGAAACCGCGTCAGAGTGAGACGTCTGTACATCCCGAGCCTCTCTGGAGCGTCCTGCCTCCGTGTGTCTGCGGAGCAGCGGAACGAAACAAGACAACAAACAACCGTCTACTGGTGGATTGTTTGACTGCTTGGCAAGAGCAACAGCTTCCAATCAACCATGCTGACACAGTGTGTTTTGTTGGACTTTGTTGCTTTCTTTTTAGTTTATCTTTGGAAGTGAGAGTGTAAGAAGAGCTCGCGTGGGAGGTTTTGTTTGATAGAGAAACGATGATGAAATACAAAGTCACTAAATGGTTGTGGATGATTTTACTGCCACACGCATCTAAACTTTTCGAGTTTGTACATATTGGGTTAAATCCTAGAGGAAGTCGTTTCAATTGCTATAGTTTTCGTCAAGTGGATCTAAAAATAAACTCCGTCTGTCTGCGTTAGATCACGCTCAACTTGCTTCTATTAAAGCAAAGCCTTTTCAGAGCTGGGTGACGTTACCTCTGACCTTTGAACCCTTCTGTCCCGGGTCGCCGGGCTGAATAGGCTGAAACAGACCGCCGAGTGATCTGCCGGTAAATGGGCCGGGAGGGGGGCTGTGACTGCCGGGAAGCAGCCGGGAGCGCAGCCCCATCCGACAGGGAGAGAGAGAGAGAGAGAGAGAGGTCCCCCTCTATTCAACATCTATATCTCTCCTTTCAATGGACGTGTGAAGTCATCCGATCCCTAAAAATAGCTCTGTACCAAGCATATACAATCCATTTTCCCATAGGTGCAATTATAGTTTGCGGGAATTTCGCTCACGTGTCAATAAATTACCGCAACTGAAATTACTTTACTCACTCGTTAAGCCACTTTCCTTCAAAAGGATAACGACAGATTGTACGTGTCTGCACGTAATAAGTCGTTATTTCACTACAGACGGTGGGTCAAGTGATGGTATTCCCTCCTCCGTGTTGTTAAATTAGGGGCCTCGGCATGTGCGGTTTTAATGCGCAGTTAATGACGCTGTTATCAGCCACAGATTAGTCTTTTTTAGCGCGTGTTTCACTTTTCTTTTGTGGTTGGTGGTTGAGTGGGCCACATACAGCTGAGCGTCCGTCCGCGCGCCCGTCGTGAGCCAGAGAGCCCCTGCTCTACCCGGAAGCGCCATATATGGTCTGACCGGTCCGTTCAGCGATTGGCTGCATGCGGCACCACAGCGACGGTTCTGTTGCTGGAGCTCCTATTCATATGCAGAGACAGGTGAAAAAAAACACTGATATATATTTTATATATAGACGGCACTTCATTAGCAGATTATAAATAATCACCAGTGTGTTTCAATCTCTGCAGCAATTAAGTCAGGCTAGATTTCTCAATATTTGACACAAATACAAGTTAAGGGCAATAACCTATTGCTCTAATGTGGGAGGTTTGGAGAGGACACAGAGTCCAAAAAACATTATAGTCGGTGTTGTAACACTTTACTCACGTTTAGCTATTAGATTGTATTCCCATATAAAAAAGTGCGTTTTTTTCTTTTTTTGTTATTTTCAATACAATAATACAAAAACATCCAATTTAAGAACATATGAGGACAGAACGGGAACATAATGTATATGCTGCAGCTGCTGCATATATGAAGTGACGTACTTCATTCATGGCGACGTGCACCTTCTTGCAGGCAGGGGTGTCACTCTTTATATATTCTCTATTTTCTTTATATATGAAACAATATAAGACTGGCAAATGCTTCCACTCGGCTGTAATTCAGACATTTTGTCCAACGAAATGTTTTACTGTAAAAGTGAATCAATATCTCCCCTTTTTTTGCTTCTTCTCCCTCCGTGAAATGGTTCAGTCTCGCCACACAGATTTCATTCATAAAATTCCAGCTCACTATAAAAGGCGGGCCTCTCCACTATCTGCACAGTGACCATTTATGAACCTGGCAAATGGAATATAAGTAAGCAGTTGAGGCATCCGTGTTCTGTCCTGTCAAGAGAGACTCAGTCTTTTCTTTTTTTTTTTTTTTAATGCTATTTTAGATGAAAACATGCATCCAGACTCCAACACTGACTCCGACTCATCCTCCAGCTGTAGCACAGCATCGCCTGGCGGGGACACCCCTGGGTGCGAACAACATCCTTCTGACTCGCTTTCATCGTCAATGGACAGCGTCAAGGTACAAGCGGATCTGATCCTCCTGGAAATAACCACCATTCGAAATCTTGCACGATAATTGATGCACAAGTTGAATATTTTAAAAAAAAATGTAAAAAATCCATGATTTCGAGTTGATATAATTGGAAAACATAATGTATGGTACATGATGTTCACAGGGTGTATGTTCAGAGATTCTGCAAAGACAGGGGTGAAAATAAAAATATGTTTGCGATCTTTTATTTAATATTTGTATTTGATATGATTTTCTTTTTTTAATAACCGTAATTGGTGCAACGTTTGAGCACAAAGGTCACCCCTGAACGTGTTTTCTCATTTATCAGATGTGAACCAGCTGTTTTTGACATGCCTGCATCTGCATGCTTGTTCTTTTTTTCTCCAGGATGCCGAACCCAGTGAGACATCCTCCTTTGTTCCGACTGTGACTACAATCTCCACATCGCCGGAGCTGAGGTGGATGGTGCAGCCGGCAGTCATCACCACAACTGTCTCCACGTCGTCGGCTCGCGCAAAGACCAAAACTCACGGCGCGAGCCAGGCGTCCTCCCCGGCAGGTGCGAACAAGTTGAAGCCCTGCAGCAGGAAAAGGCAAAATGAGCAGGTTGGTGCGAGGAAACAGGGTGGGAGGGGGGAACGGTGGTGGGGGGGACTGTGGTGGGGGGGACTGTGATATTTAGTGTTGGGCATTTAATTAACATTTTTGATTAATGCAAGTTGTTTGTGCGTTTTCTCAATCAATTGTTGCCTTCTCTGATCTTCCATCTCTCTCTCTCTCTCTCTCTCTCTCTCTCTCTCTCTCTCTCTCTCACACACACACACACACACACACACACGCACACGCACACGCACGCACACACGCACACACACCCACGCGTGCGTGCGTAAACTGGTTATCGCGATATTTTAGTCAGACACGCGAGAGGGCACAATTAACACTTTCTCTGTTAAAACTATAATATATCGTGGCTCGTGGTGAAAGTCTCAGACAGAAAACAACATTTAGTGCCACTGGATTATGTTTGGGATTTTTTTTTGTATTTGGAGCAAGGAGCACCGCAATGGCACTGGTGGCATAGGAAATTGCATAAAATGCGCGTTCACGTGATTGTCTGGAGCGTGCCAGTGGTGCAGCATTTTAACGCCAGAGCTCAGGATGCTCTGATCGGTATTCCCAGCATACATGGGAAAGATTCTTCTTTTTCCTTTATGTGAAATGGTGTTAAAGAGGCAACAGCCGTTCCGACAGAACGTGGTAAGATGCGCTTTTAAATCGGCGACTTCTGACTGATTTCAGCCTTCCAAAGAAGAGGAGGAAAGGAGGAGGATCAGGAGGGAGAGGAACAAAATTGCTGCCGCCAAGTGTCGTAACAGAAGAAGGGAGCTGATAGATACCCTTCAAGCTGTAAGTATGGTGTCTTTTGAAATCATGTAGAGAGCACTGACATTGGACGTGCAGCATCCAAGTACATAACATGACATGTCATTAAAGATCAGAGGAGCTAAGCAGGGATGACTGTAAATCACCATGGGCAAAGGCTTCTTTTTTTTTTATCTTCTTCCTTTCCCTCATTCTGTCCCTCTTTGCTTCAGGAAACAGATACGCTGGAGGACGAGAAGTCGACTCTCCAGACGGAGATTGCTGACCTGCTGAAGGAGAAAGAGCGACTGGAGCATGTCTTGGCTTCACACAAACCGTCCTGCAAACTCCCTGCAAACGATGATGACATGGAGGAGGCGAACACAGATGATGTTGACACAATGCTGCAGGATCCTCCAGCCTCCCCACAGCTGCTGTCCATCTTAGAGAATGGAAAAATCCCAGAAGGCACCGCCGCAGTTGGCGATACCCCTGTCGGTCAAGACATGGACATTGTCCCTTGCAACCCTGCGGTCGCCATCTTGGGGAACTCAAACATCCTTCTATGTTCGAGCGCAGAAGAAGAAGAAGAAGAAGCCCTGGAGGACCTAAAAGGAGACGACCTGGACGACTTGGTTCCCAGTCTGGAGATGGCCCTGACGTCTGAGGCGGCTGTGTCGGTCCCCGACATCGACCTGAGCGGCCCATTTTGTCTCTCAGACTGGGAAACCCTGTACAAGTCTGTGGCAAACGACCTTGAATCTCTGAGCACACCTGTCATGTCTTCCAGTCCCACTTGTAGCAATTACCGCACAATGTTTTCCTTTAATCACGCCGAGATTGATTCCTTGGCTGAGAGCTGCGAGAGCCTTAAAGGCAGCCTCAGCGCATCTGAGTTAATGAAAGATAGTCTGAACTCTCCAACACTTTTGGCCTTGTGAATGCAAAGATGTTATGCAACAACACTGTATTTGTACTCTAACCAGCCAGCAAGCTATAGTCTCTCTCAAATAATCTTTTGTAGTGTGAGTTTTTGATGTCGTGTCGACCTAAACATCAAAGCTTGTGTAGATGACATGTTTACTGTGACCGTGACAGGGTTGAATTCTTCCATTCTGTTCATGCAATTGTCTGAGATGAGATGTTGTGCTGGTATTGAAATGCATGCAAATACAAGTCATCTGTAGTTCAGTCAGAACTGATATCTTTGTGTTAAAAAAAAACAACAAAAAAAACAAAAACGAGTCCACTCGTGATGTGAAGTTAAATCATCTTGAGTAGCCAAATCTGTGTTTAATTGTTGTTGTAACAAGTGAAAATAGAGGGTTACTACTGTGTAGCGTGTAACATCTTGCTGTGAGGTGACTCCTGACTTGACGTTTTCTTTTTTCCATGAAAAAAAAAAAAAAGCTCATACCATGTATTTTATCAAGATGTATTTTACGATATAGTTTATTTTTATACTTATGAAAGTATCCAGATGCAAAAAATAAATATTGAATAATGCTGGAAATAAAATAAGACAACCACAAATACATTCTTGGCATCATTTGGTCTCCAATTTTCATCCATATACAATATGTCCCATTGCAAAGTTCATGTAATATGAGGCCACGAGTATCAATTCTCTCTGAAGATATGACTAATGAAAGACTTTCACTTTCACACAAGAAAAACAAATTCAATCACTTTTGGAAGCAAGTTTGCAAGAAAAGAATCTGTAGCAAGACTGAATGTTCCAGATCAGTTGACAGGCAGACAGACAATGCAGACACTTAGTTCACACAGTTACAATCGCAAAAAACAAAAAAAATTATTAATACAGTAAAAATAAAATAGGAAATTCCGCCATCACTTTTCCAGAATATCGGATAAGGTGAGACAGAATAGAATAGAATAGAATAGAATAGAAACTCTGAAAGCAATGTTAACACGGTGTTAAGAGCAGTGAAAAGTGGTCACAGCCTTCTCTGTAGCTTCAATAAATACATACATATAAAGATATATACAGATATATAATTCAAGTAAATCACCCAATTATTGTTTTACTCGCATTATCACGAAGTCAAAAATGCCAAAAGGCATGCATGTGGCCTAAAAGTGGAGCAATAGAATCCATAAAACTACATAAAAGGAGGGTGAAGCCTTCAAGTTTGAAGCGCCAGAATCTTATTTCCAGCCTGTAAAGATGTCAGCGGCTCTATTTTTGGCTGAATTACATAAAGCACCGCGTTCGGGGACTGGATCGCGTATAAAACGAGTGGGAAGCAGGTTAATTATTTATTCATAGCGCGTGCTCCGCTGCACTATTGTCACGGTCAAGGGAATCCGATTCCACAGCAGCACAGTGCGTGCTGTGCGTGACGTCGGCACGCCATCGCTCTGACGGCCCGTTTCCGGTCTGACCAAATTTGGCGGGCGGCGGTGTGCAGTTGTTTTGCTCCCATGGCAACGGGTGTCGTGAAGAGAAAAAGAAGAAAAGAGAGAGAGAGAGAGAGAGAGAGAGAGAGCGCGAGAGTAAACACTCTAATCCTTCTCATCAGTTACACAGCGGGGGTCACGTGCATGATGATAATTGGTCTTGGAAGTAATTTAACAGTTGCCAAAAGTGTTTCTCGGAAAAGCAAAACGAGGGCAATAAAGATGGCTGCAACCCGTTTGGAAATGTTTGTAACACCACAAGAATCACTTAATCTAATAACATGAAGGGCTTTGTATGACTTTCCACCTCGCAGAGATTCCCAATGTTTCACACAGCGTAGGACATGTACACTGTATTGTCATGGCGCAACGTGACGGAGCTGCAGTCCTTCCTTTCATCAGTAGGGGGAGATAAAGAGCAGTCACCAAACAGGGCTTCATATTGTGTAAAAGCAACACATGAAAGTTTAAACTTTTACGAATTCCATCCATTAATACTCTACAAAGCATGCAAATGTATGTATAAATGTATTAACAATAAACAATTTCTAAATATATTTCAAGACGTTGTCCACTTATCATCAGACATTCACTCCTAATGAGGAACTTTCATTTACCACTTTGTCCTATCAAGCATCAATTTTTGGCCCAAACTCTGGAACTTTCTGGACAAATCACTTGAAATGCTTCCTCCATTGGCTCTCTTTAACACTAAGTTATTTAATTATCTCTTGTCAAATAGTGTTTCACTGATTCTAAGATGACATGTTGTGACTATTTCCATTAAGTCCTTTGTTTGTTTTCTTGTTGTTCTTTGATCCTTTTTTACTCTTATTTTACTTACAGTAATGCTTATAGATGGGGAGGATTTCATATAAATCTTGGACTTCTTTCCTCTAGAGCAAAGGTTTTATTTCTTGCAACGCTGCATTGCTACTTAATTAATTCCATTTTTAAATCAAATGACATTAAGCCACATATGCAACAGTGACAGCTGTGAGCACAAACAATCCAAGTGACTTTATCACTCTGCATCGTACAAAGTGCAACAACTTCAAATACATTTTGGGAGTCACTTTATGAGTGCAGCTTGCTCAAAATGTTTTAGTAATGTCACACAATGATGATGATGATGATGATGATGATGGATGAACTATTGTGAGCCAGATGCTTCACAAGCCAATCCAAAGCCATCAAGACAGGCTCTATTATTGTTCAGGTAGAAGCTTAGACTGCGACATGCTGTGTTTAATACTGCCAGGCTAAATTAAACACCACATTTAATTATTTTAATTCCAGGCTCTTTGAGGTTAATGTTCAAAGTTAAAGTCTTGGGTGGATTGTTGTCCTCACTGCTATGGCACTTTTTTTTTTTTTTTTAAATATTCAACCACGTGTACGTGATGTCTTGATGTTTATCTATTTCTGAGGGATGATAGATGGGTCTGTCAGCACCTCTGATGTCTCCTGACTCACTTTCTGTTCACTCCGCTTGTTCCTCTAAAGTCTGCGTGTCCTCGAAGATAACGCCTCCCACCTCTATGAACAAGCCTTACACTTATATAACGATAATAATGATCGAATGGCATTGTTGAGTGGGACGAACACAAATGTTTGATTGGAAAAACAAGAAACATGATGATTATGGCTTTTTAACACACATATACTGTACATTTACACCTGTCACTGATTTAGCCTACGTATTTAATTCCATTTAATTCAATTTACTTCAATTTAAATATCATTATTTCTGTGTGGCGTCATTGTAAATAAAATTCCCCCTGGGATTAAAAAAATACTCAGATTTTGATATTAGCAGCTGATATGGACATTCTCACTTCCTGGGATGTGCTACTTTTACTAGAGCGTCAGTTTATGGAGAAATCTCGACAAGAAATCAAAGGAATCTGAATTACAAGATTTAGAAAAGTCATTAAAAGCAGCATCTTATTTAAGATAAAAAAGGAATGAAGTTTTATGGTGTTGTCATGGGAGAAAACTGATGTGAGTGAGAGCGGCTGTGCGGACCTCTCAGACTTCATCGTTTTGTTTGTAGTTTCTTTTTAATGTTTATTTTAAACTAACTGTTCGACATGAAGGGACAGATTACATAACTTTAATCTTCTTTCTGCTCCGTTTCATTCAGTTGTCTAGAAACTTTTGTTTTGAATTAAATTGTTTTTGTCAATGAATGAAAGAAAAACTAAACTAAAATGTCATACGTATTCCATTAGCTGCATATTAATAAAACAGCACAGGATATTATAGTATTATTTTGAATTCCTGAATTTTACAACTCTTCAAGAAAAACTACCTTTTACTTCAGTGATGTGGTCTTGCTCTTGTGTTCCAGGCGCTGGTGAAGTGTGTGGTATCACCGTGACGTAGCCTGTTTGGTATTATGAAGTGGAGGTTTGCACATGTTCATGGACTTAAAGGATGTACACACATCGGCAACCGCTCATGAGGCGCTGCCAGTTATTCTTTTGCTGAATCAAGTTATTTCGAGCTGATGAGGGCATGTCCCGACTGATCCCTTCTCCCATTACATACAGGAGGCAGCGCCTGTGAAGAGACATTTATCTTGATAATGACTGAAATGTCATGTTGACTTTACAGGATTTCCATCAATACCTCCACCAAACTGATCAGAAAGTATAGTGAAGAAATCAAATTACAATCTTATGTCATCTTGGGTATTTCGTTAGGGTTGAGATATGCTGAAAGCTGAAAAGTGGATTAAATCCACAATTAAATCGGTTATCAGCAGCGATGTTTCACATGAATCATTGAAAATCATTTCTATGAAAAAGGCCCACAGCCTATGGTTCCTAACCAGACATGGAAGTCAGGGGAAATTTCAATCCAACTTAACTGGCTGCTGGATGACTTGTTCAATTGATGCACTTATCACATAGTTAAACATAAACTTTACAACTGCAAATTCTTCACATTTTCCAGTACTTTGTTCAAGTCAGAGACATTTAACCAACAGATTTGTCCATTTTACACTGAATAAAAATCCTATTTCACCATTAAAATGTGATGGTTTTGCATAACTTTCTGCTACACTCAAAACAGTAATTTATGTTGAATTTAAGAACTATAAATGAGAACTGTTGACACTTTATTTTTGATTTTCGCTTAAATCATCTTAGTTCCTTTAGCAATGTTAGTTGTTTTATCTGTTTAAGTCGTTTTGGATATTGTATCTGTGTTATGTTTTCAAGCAGTTTGCTCTATATGATCTGCAGATTTGATCAATGCAGTGATTTAAGCCCCCCCACCCCCACTCCCATTGTTTTTGGCTGTTTTAGTCAGTTTATATCTTCTAACTCAGTTGTGTCAAAAGCCAAAATGAGCATCCAGCCCAAAATGCAACAGCTGGGAGACTTTCTTTTTTTTCACATTAAAAAGTTCCATTAAAATTGACTTTATGTTGAGATTGTAGTCATTTCTGGGGGAAATTGTAGAGTTCTTGCAAAAATATAGACATTTACATCACGTATGCTCTGTGCCACAACAGAGAAAAACTTTGAAATTTAAATTTAAAGGGCATTGTGCCACTATTCGACCTGTCCAGCAGATTCATGATGAAACTTTGACTGTGTGTGGCTCCTGAACTAAAATGTGTCTGACACCCCTGCTCTACCTGGCTACACTCTTTCAACAGTCTGTACCAATTCTTCTCCACCCGTGTTGAACAAGATGTAACTATTTGCATCCGCAGCTTTTGTTTCTTTGGAGTCATGGAGATTTCAGGATGCGATTACCTCCAGCTCCAGCAGTACGTGCAACATGTCTCACATTGCCTGCCTCGTAGTTGGATCTCATGTCTTGTTGCTTGCTCAACGTTTCCACCACTGTTATCTCACACACCTTCTGACCACACGGTTTCCTGCTTACTGTGATATTCCCAAGGAAGTGCTATATCTATAGCGATAAATCAGTGTCATGCACATTTGGGAGGGCGCAGTCATGCAAGCGATGCTGTGGGAAACACACCAAAGATGGTGTTGATACATGCATGAACTCATGATGCCATCCATGTTTTATACTATCCTGTTCAGGTAAGGTCGAGCCAACACCCTGGACAGATGGTCAGTCCATCACACGCACGCACGCACGCACGCACGCACGCACGCACGCACGCACGCACGCACGCACGCACGCACGCACGCACGCACGCACACACGCACACACACACACACACACACACTCACATCCATACCAATGGGCAATTTAGATACCATCTTGCGTCTTTGCTTTAATTCCTGCAGAGTCTCATTGTTAAAAAGAAACATTTCCATTTCCTCTTTTGTATAGTTAAAAAATGGGGAATATCGTTCTGTACTAACACAATATTTCCAAATCTGATGCCCTAAATGACAAATGCTCGACTTCTGTATTTTACTTGAATGGGTGCCTCTGGACATCTGGACATTGACAGACGTATTTAGATGTCTACAACCGTCTGGGACTATTGGGAAGGAAGAAAAGAGGAAGGAAGGCAGGAAACAAATTGACAAAAATAAAAAACGGTTAATGTGTGTCTGTATTTTATGTGCACAATGAGTCAGGGTTGTGTCTGGAGATGTCTGGTTCACTGGGTATTTCCCAAAGATGCTACGTTTGATATTTATTTCCGACTAGCTTCACTGATAAACTCCGCATGGTGGTGTAGTCACTAACTCTTTTCTCTCGTCGCTATAATATTCAAGGTGTGATTCTGGGATTGGAGGCTTTTCTGTGTGGTGTCTCACACACACACACACACACACACACACACACACACACACACACACACACACACACACACACACACACACACACACACACACACACACACACACACACACACACACACACACACACACACACACACACACTTCAGTGACCTATGACCCTAGATTTCATTGATAGATTATTTTAACTCAACCTTTTGACAATCATTGTCAAAAATGCCTTCTACTATTAAAATGCATTTTTCCCACGCAAAAATATACTTAATACATTTTTTTTTTTTAAATCAAGAACTTGCTTGTGCCAAAAAATATCCTTACTGTTATTGACGCCACATACTGACCACAAAGCAAGAAGTCTCCAAGAGTTTGGCAAAGTGTCAAAAAACCCACAAACTGTAATTGTCCGTTGTTCATCATTTCGGCAGCTGCTGGAACTACAAACCTAAGATTGTAGTGCCAAGACTGAAAGATTGATAGAGACGAGTTACAGATTTTGATGCTGCCGTGTGCTATATGTGGATAAATAATCCTGAAGATTGAGGGATTTCTGTTACACCAAGGTTACAGCAGCTTTTACCAGTTAATTGCATATTTCATGGGTGTCAAACATGAGGTCCGTGGGCCAAATCCAGGCTGCAAGAGGCTCTAATTCGGCCAAACCACCAAGAAATTTGTAAAACAGAAACCATGTCTTTTTTTAAATAAACTTCTTAAGAGTGGTGGACACAACACAACACTGAGACCCTGACATCATTGCAAGCAAATGAGCATAGAGCCTCAAAGCCATGCTGTCAGGGTGAGTTTGTAATAACATGTATAATGCAACAGCTTTTTAAAAAGATTCTTTGTACTTTGCAGCACGAAGCATTGATAAAATTCGCTTTATGTTAAACTTACAGAGGTAATTGTTTGTTTTTTTCTGCACAACAACAAAGAAAAACTCGAAGGTTTGAGTTTAAACATTATTATGACACTATTTTACTGGTCCGGGCCACTCAAGGTGAAATTGAAGTGTGTGTGGCTTAGGGTGCCATAATGGCCTGGAATGTGTGTGTACATGTATTGAGTTTCATTTCTGCTTTTCTCCTGTGGGGACAAAGGGATCCAGCTGAAGGTGTGGGTCAGTGATCTACCTTCATGAACTCCGTCTGCTCCGTCCTGCTTATCCAACTTTAAACGTCTCCCCCAAAACCTTCACCTATGTTGGGATCAACAGTGACGCACGGTCCGCCCTGGCCTCCGCTCAGATGCGAGACATAAATCAAGGCAGAACCGAATTAGAATCTAAAAAAAGGAACAGAGTGGGGTATTTCGGTGAGCCTCCAATAACTCGGCTGCGTGTTCTGGGTGGAGCAGTGGAGCTGGCATAGTGTGAAAACCAAATGAGCCTCAGATAATAGAAATAGTAGTAATAATACCTGCCAGGTAGTGGAAGCACAGTCAAGAATGACCTTCTTGATTGCATGTCTCATTAGAAGGACATATTAAAAGATGCTTTTCGGACACTGAGAAGCTCGGCAACATAAATAAGCGTGTCACTGTAGATCAGCCGCAGCCTCAATGCTAATTTTATGTAACGGGTTGTGTCAGGAAGGGAATCCTGCAGACCACATGATCAAACGCCAAAATGTAGACACTCTCTCATTTAAAGGGGACATATCATGCTAAATCCACTTTTTTAGCCCTTAAATGCATTTTGTTGTATATTTAGAGTGTTTAGAAGTACAGAAAAGTTCAAAGTAGTCTCTTCAGGTGCTCCGTTGATATCTTTATATTCTGTTTTGGTCATATTTTGCGATCGGTTTCGATTTTTCTATTCTCTATTACGTTTTTTGAACAATGACGTCACAGTATTCTCAGCGGAACTGCCAAATTAGGACATCGACATTTCGAGCAATCCGCCATTTTTGTTTCTCGCTGCGATTTTGTAGTCCAACCGAAGTTACGAGAGGATAAGTGGAAATGTTCGGTTGTTGGATGTAGTAACCCACAAGCTTCGTTACACCGTCTCCCAGCATCAGAACCTTTTCGAAGTGCCTGGTTGAGTTTTATTTTTCACAGAAATGTACCCACATCTGTGGGTAAGGTCATTTTTGTGTGCGCGAATCACTTTAAGGACGACTGCTTCAGCAACCTCCGCCAGTATAAAGAAGGATTTGCCGAAAGACTTGGTCTGATTGAGCGGTCAGTTCCTTCTATCTATGGAGACGACGAACAGAGCACTTCGGTAAGCTGTATATAACGCTAAAAAGTGTGATGATAAGACGTCCCTGTCATTGTTTTGTTAGCATTAGCAGTTGCACCGTCTTCATATGTTAGCGCTGTGTGCTCGTTTTAGATTATAATGTAACTTCTGTGTTAAATAGTCGTTGTAATACAGGCAGTATTGTAGTAGTGGGCATGGATGGAGAAGTTAGTGTAAATATAGTAACACACCATTGCGTTACATCCATATGAAGACGTTGTTCTGTAGGTGCATCATCGTCATTTTCATCTCGCTCCGCCGGGTCCGACTCTGGCTCCAACATGTATGGCTGGATGGACAAATCTTCCGTTGTTGACATTTTGTAAATAATGTGTGAATATAAAGTTTCTGCGCCGCTAGATAATTGTATCTGTTCTATCAAACTACAAAGATGGCCGAACAGGGTGACGTTGAACCGAGTGTCACCTCTGCAACCTGGAGAGGAGGCGGGGTATGAAGTGTCTCATTTGCATTTGAAGAGACCGCCCCAAAACGAGTTGCTCTCAGAAGCGCATCAGAAAAGGGGTTGAAAAGGGGCCTGTGGAGCTATAATAATGAGGAATTCAGACCCAAGCATTGCAGTTTCGCGTTGTATAGACCACAACTGTATGATTTATATGTAAAAAGGAAGGATTTAAAAGCATGATATGTCTCCTTTAAAGTTCGGTGGGATGTAGTTATCGCTGCCCACACTAGAGGGAAGCAGTGGGAGAAGGCAGTCACTCCCTTTTCTGGAAAGTTCTGGACCCACTATGACAAATACTTGACTGAGGTGATGTGTTTTGGGTTGTTCGGTTTCATGAATCGGCGGCGTTAAAGAATGGCTCCAATGAATAAGACCGGATCTGACAACAGCTGAAGCCACATGCTACAAAAGCCCCACAGGATTTACCACATTTACTTAAGCATCAAACTCCCCCTGCCAGCTGAAAATGCGAGATCTTAGCTGGGATATGCCTGTAGACAAATAAAGCTGGGCGCCTCTGGCAGGCTTAGAAACATGTGTAACGACTGTGCCAAGGATCTGATCTGTGCAAACATCTGAGAGCAACTTGGAGGGTGAAATGGCTTTTGAGGGTTAGTGGTGAAAAACAAGGAGTTGTAATGGAAATGTGTCGTGACAGTTGAAATAATCAGGTCTTTCTCCTTTACAGGAATAATTTCATCTCCTTTCTTACATTGAGAAAATCTAATTCCTCTCTGGGCAGAGGATGTATTTAATGTATTGTGAAATACATAGATATTTTTAATTCATTTAATAAAAAAAAACATTTATTTTAACTTTCTTGGGCAGTTCCCTTCCTGGATCAACACTACTGATCTCAATGATCGAGTCGACTTCTACACCAAGATGAACTTTCTGATACAACCTTCCATGGGACTCAAACCCAGACCGCCCAGTCACATGATCACTGCTTTAACCACTGAACCACCGCTGCCCCTCAGTATTACCTTCTCTGAGGGGTAATTAAAGTTACATTGCAAGAGTGTAAATTAGATTTTTGTTTGAACAGAAATGATGAGAGTCACTTTACTCTACCTATGGCGACACCAAAGGAGCATTTCTTAAGATAAGGGAAACATGCAAACTCCTTAAGAAAAAGAGGGTCAAGACACAGTAAGAACATGCAAACTCCACACCGAAAGGCCCGGTTGGTATTTGAACACATGGTTTTCTCACTGTGAGGCTAGAGTGCTAACCACTGCGCCACCAAGAGCCCCACTTCAAACATTAACTTCTTAAAAGGGTTGGATTTAGTTTTGAGCAGTGGTTCCTAACATTTTTGTCGAGGGAGGCAAATTTCAACCATTGTAAAGCTCTGCAACCCCACCACCACATCCTGCACAGTTAAAAAAAAAAAGGTTGAAGGAACATCATAACACACTACTTTATTATGCTTTGCAACAAATTCCTTTTTCTCTGAGGTTTAATTATTTCGGTTCACACACCCTATCTGAGGTGTTTGGTGGACTGGTGCCGCTTCTACTTTAGTCCACCGCTAAAGATGCATTCAGGTCTAATTTTGTCCATTGCTTCTATAAAGCCACAGTCTATGAACTAGTTTTCTTTTTGATCAATTATCTTTAGCCTGACGAGCCGCCATTTCACCCCACTGCTGTTCACGCTTTTAATGTAAATTCTTAAACTTAGTAGTTTTGTGACAAATGAATTAAATGGGGACTCTTATATCTTTCAGACCCAAAAACATGTTATGCACCTTAAAATACAGAGGGCTTCACAAACACCCCATGATGTTTTGGCGCCCCTGCGGTGGTCGGACCCCCCTGGTTGGGAATCACTGGTTTAGAAAGGTTTGTTTTTCTGTGAGATGGTTTCTAGAATAAGTTATTCAAACTTTATTCAAGTGTTTCTTATTTTAAGCAGAATGTTTGGTATTTGCTCATTATATTTAGACGCTGTAAGACGTAATCCGTCCCAAAATAACCCAAAAACAAAACACCTGCAGCTGAGAGCATGGACAGCAGCATGTTTATTTTATGTATTGACTGGTTAACGGGGGTGATCGGATCTCCTTTTCCGTCTGTCCCCATGCTGAAACTTTCCTGCTCTCACTCTGTGTATGTTTTGCTCGGTTGCTATGGGCGGAGTCAAGCGAAGCCCCGCCCCCTCGCATTAATTTCACGCACGCTTACGTCTGTGGCGGCACTTCCGCATTCCTCCGCCCGGAGTACTTAAACGGGGCTGATGCAACGACCTCACTTAGTCCCAAAACCTGCATCCGACTCCGGCGCATTATCACCGCTCCTTTTTGGACGCTCCGCAGGTAAGCGTCGATTATTCATTCCCGCCGTAAACATTTTTAAACATCCGCGACGAGCCATTTTGGCTCAGTTGCAGTGTTGGAAAAAAAAATAAATAAAAAAAGGGGAAAAGTTTTCCGCGCGTGCATCGCGGCGATGTGTTGCCGCCGCCGTATAACTACGCCGTTGTTACAAGTGTTGTGGCAACTGTCGCCGGACTGGACGCTGCTTGCAGATACAGCTCGTGTCAGGAGGTATTTCCATCTCTGGGCTGCTGCTCCCGGTGTTGCTAAACTCAAGTTGTGGGGTAGTTATGTAACTCAGCCTGCTGAAGGAAGGTCCGGTTTTCTTTCAGCAGTTCACTTGGTAGTCTTCATCGATGCTGTAAAGTTGTGCTTCTTAGGAAGATTGCTGCAACTCACCGTTTATTTGACTTCCTCTCAGTACTTAGGTCCTCACAAATGGCAAAGTTAGAGAGCCACATTTGAAAGATTTGCAGGATTTGGGATTGTTTTGTGTGCACGTTTTGTTGGATACAGCCTATCTAACTATAACAGTAGTGACTTTCTCATCACTTAGTGCTGTAAAGTTGTGCTTTTTTAGGCAGATTGCTGCAATTTAGAGTTGATCCTCTACTTTGAAATATTCACAAATAGCCAGATTTGCAAGATCATGGGCTTTTTTTTTTTTTTTTTGCAAGTTTCATTGAATAAATATAATTTAAAAGTAGTAAGCCTACTAAATGTCCAGTAAAAAAATGTCAATCATGGCAATAACTTTGAGTAAATTTTCCACTGTAATAACAAAAAAACCAGATTTTTCTCTCTGCAGCGTCCAAATAAAGTTGCATCATTGACAGAAGAGGACTGACAAGTTTTCTCTGAGTGAGTATCATGCATGCATTTTAAAGCAGATTATCATGTGTTCGATCCAGACGTTCTCTGAAGCCCCTCATTTATTTCGAGGCGCTCTTCTGAGAATATTGCTGTTTGCTGTACTTTTCTTGGCCACCTTGGAACAAAAGTGATGTAAATGAACTGTGACGTTTCTCTGGCAGCACGCGAGCGCGGCCAAGAATGTGAGCTCGCATTAGTTTATGTGTGTATTCTTTGCTTTGGCTCATCGCGGCTCACATGCCCGGTGTGATTTGGCATCTTTTTCTTGATGCACAATCGTTGCAAACTTTTAAAAAGATTAACACAGTAAGATGTAGGCCATCTAATCTGCCCTCAATAGTGTGAAGGTGAAAGGTCAATCGTGGCACGGGAGATATGACTGGAAGGGGTGGATTGCGTGTTTGCGTCAGTGACGCGCAGGTTCAGAGGTTCAGTGTTTTCCTACACAGCTGGCGCAGTGCCTGCTCCCACAAATACACGCCGCAGAGGGGAAACTATGTGCATGCTCTTTATACATGCTTGCTTTGTGTCTGCATCTGTGTTTGTGTGTTGTCGAAGTGAATGAGCGTGCATGTTGCAGGGGGTTTAAATGCCCCAGCGCCTGCCCGGGCACATCCGTGGGATGGTTTCCGCATAAATGGAACGCTGCAGTGGATTAATGGGGAAGGGCTGGCGAGCCGACAAGCAGCACGGGGCCGACAGGGCTGAGAGGCTGGACGTGGGCGCTCAGGGTTTATTTTAAGTAGAAATGCCTTCCAGTGTGTCTCTTGAGAGCGGGAATTGCCAAGCTGCACCCCAGAACACTGAATAGACTGCAGACGCATTGCAGGCGAGAGAGCCAACTATGCAACAGCCAGACTGGAAGTGGTACTAATGCTTATGCTGGGGCAGCTGCTATTCACTGCTGTGGGTATCGCATTCTCAGTATCACATTGTCGTCTCTGTAAGCCTTTCCACATGGTTTGTAAAAACAGTGTGTTCGGAAGCAAATACTCGAATGTCCAAAGGTGTAACAGAGAAGAGGTATCAAAGCCTAAAAGAGTGAAAGGTCTTTTGTTATTTTTTAAGACCGGTACATAGTTATGATATCCAGATTTCTTGAATTGATTTTGCAATTGAAGCCAGCTTTCTTTGTTTACACAAAAAAAACCACTCCTCACTAAAGAAACTGCACCAACCGCCGACCCCAGCCCAGCAAATGGAGTGATTCAACAGCGTGGTGATGACACCGGGGGTTGTTTTAGCCACCCCACTGTCTGTACTGTACAAGTGTCGGCTTGACGTGGGGCAGATGAGGAAATCTCAGAGGACAACGTGTGAGCCAGCATTAAAGTGACGACCACACGTTGCATAAGAGGACTGATTGCTTCAACAGGCGCCATTCAATCAAATATTTCTGGACCTGGTTGGCCAACATCTTGTCGGGAGATTGCGCATAACTCGCCTTGGATTTGTCACTGCAGCAAGCGCCATACATTTGAAAAGGCTTTTGTCTGCGTTTTGTATTTTGACTCATTTAATCCATGTCTGAGCCGAGCCAAAGCTCCGTGCTGTGCAGAGGCTAATCGTGACTTTTAGCGCAGGGAGAAATAGTAACATTATAATAATTCAAGTGGGACCACCCAGATGCAGGACATAGATGAGTGACTGTTTGAATGGCATGAGGCAGGCTGAGCAGGAACCGAGCCAATGATCACACAGTAATGCTCGAATGAAGGCAGTATTCACGCTTTGTGCATACCTGCAGGTGCTTAATATTTGACTCTTTCTGACATATTTCTCATTGCTCAGCTAAAGTTTAGAATGAAATGCAGCAGTTGCAGTCTTCCTTGCACTTGTGTAATTTCATTGCGGGTGGCTGGCAGGCTGCTGAGACGTCCAGACTGAGGGGGAGTTAAGCTCTGCTCACTTTCTGCTGCAGCCGAGGGTCTCATCCTCACTGACGGCTCCAGGAGGTTGAATCTTATCAAATGCGCCGCCGAACTGCTTTGGGAAGATTAATTCGTCTTCACAAGGAGTTTTGAGAGGTTCCTTCTCTCTGTGCTGGCTGTTTCACCGATGGAAGCACCCAAAACAGAATTGAAAAGCTGAAATGAACACAGATCCTGTTTTCTGTTGTGATGAGTCCCACGCCCGCACATGTGACAAGAAGTTAACTGATCAGAGAGCATGCATATCCTGTCTGTGTGCGCCTGCGTCTTGTCTTGTCCCTCCAATGAAAATATTATAAGGGGCGGGAGGAATGTTGATACTGTATATTTGGACTGTCCTGTCCTCAAGGAGAGCCGGTGCCAAATTCCCCGAGTTTCCTCAGAGGATTGCGAAAGCCTGTAACTCAACACACGGGCTGACTGAGTGCAGACAGTACTGATGATCGCTGAGACCTTGGCCGGAGATTGAGCGAGTGTGTCTTGGCCGCAGCCTCTCTGCACGTTGCTCTTTTTTTCAATGCTCGTGTGGCGTTAGAGCTGTAAAAGCTGCTCGTGAAAGTTTTCTTTTTTGAGAGAGAGAGAGAGAGAGATGCTGGAGAGTGTGTGTGTGTGTGTGTGTGTGTGTGTGTGTGTGTGTGTGTGTGTGTGTGTGTGTGTGTGTGTGTGTGTGTGTGTGTGTGTGTGTGTGTGTGTGTGTGTAACGCAAACAACATGCTCTCGTAATTCGAAAGTAGATGATGATAAAGCATGCTGACAAGTCACGCTCAGGTGATAATACACTGGAAAATGTGCATTTCTTTTCTGCGATGAGGATTTAACTTTTTGAGGAGGCGACGGTGTCTGGAGCGGTTAATCTGCTCCCTTGTAAGAAGCAGCGGTGTATATATGTAATGAGAAGACTTTGAAAGCCCCTACAACCTGCCCCCAACCCTTCTCCTTCCCCGTCGCTGTAAGGAATGAGGATAATAGGGCCTCCAGTCGTGCTGCAGGCTGTCGGTAAGGAGCCGAATTCCTCAGTGCTGCTAATTGCTCTCAGGAAATGGACACATTTGGTTGAACTGAAGACAGATGGAGTATAAGCACAGAAGACAGAAAGTGGTACAATATATACATAGGACACACGACCTGTGCATTTAGGACCTGTGGAATGGGCCCTCAGGCAGACCTTCTTCCTGCACACCTCTGGCTAACCGCGGCTCACATGCACTCAGGATTGGTTTTGGGCCACGGCCAGACCCTCTGTCGAGTGCTGTTCTATATTTCATAACTAATACATGACATTTGTGGCGCCCCGCCCTTGGCTGCAGTCTGTCCCCTCTCGGCTCGCCTTGAGAGCTCGCAATGCCCACGCTCTCGGCTGGGCTGTGTAGGTGTCTTTGTCTGAGGCTGCTGTGGGCCTAAAAAGCTGTGGCAATGGCTTTTCTGCTCCACTGCAAAAGCACAGTGCCAGCGTTGCATCATCAAACGCTGACCACTAATCCTCCACTGCAGACTGCTGCTGATCATAGGAAAGAGAAAGGGAGAAGAAGGAAAAACAAAAAATTGTTTTGGCTCTTCTGATTCTAAACATACGTTTGGGAAAAATGACCCACGAGCAACCAGACAGAGGCCCCGTTTACACAACAACGTTACAAGTGATAATGCCCACCGACGTTGTGTAACACCCAAAACGTGAGTCGAGCGTTTTCACTTGAAAGCCTTGTCATGAAAACGGAGCCTCAAATTACAATCTGATCAGAGCAGGTGGTGTAACACTGTTTGTGATCTGATCAGAGTCCATGTAAACGGCACATCTGATCGCTTTCCGCTGTCTGAGACGTCAGTTGCGTAACTTCACCACGTGAAACTTCACATTGACGACTGATTGAGGCAAAAGACAACTAAACAGATTATTGTCTCTTATTGATGAGACTCTGAACAAGGAGAATGTGTCTTTGTTTTTGCAACAAAAAAAAAACAACCCCACATGCCATTCTGGTCCCTTTGTGCAGCGTTTGTAAACGGAACAATCTCGTCTTTCAACTGGAATAAATTATATACACTGACGAAAAAAGATGACTGTCAACTCAATGAGTGAAGCCTTCACTGACACAGAGGCTATAGAGGGGCAATAACCTATACTTATTATGTATAAGCAATAGTTTCATGTGCAATAACTCATTTTGTCAGTTGACATGATGTGCAAGAGTGGAGAGCATTAAAGCCTAAAGGGTGAATCTTGTAATGGTTTGTAACGAGAACGTTTCTTATAAAGGATTGTCGTCTTGCGTCGCGCCTCATTTCACCTTTTTCGTTTGGAGGTAGTGAGCAAAAGCATTTTTGAGAGGGACGGATTCATGTGAGCTGATGCTGTCCAGAGAGATCCGCGGTTTATTTCACTGTAAGCGCGCTCGCCTATGTGTGTATGACGAGTGCTGGCTTCAGCGGCGTGTTTCAACAAGCCGTTACTGAGGAATGGGGGCTTTCCGAGCGCGCCGTCTGACTGAGCAGGGTTCGGTTACAGTGAGTTGAACATGAGCCGATCCAATAGACATTAAATGGGATTATTTCTGAATGACTTCTTTTTTTTTTTTCTGTGTCTGTTTCCTGTGAGAAGTTGGTGTTTATCCAGGTTGAAGCATAATTTGAGTCTGTAAACTGGAGTCTGGTCAGCCAGCGTGGATATCGGATATTTGGCTCTGAAAGTGATTTACTCACTCATTCTTAACCGGCGCTTCAATTCCTGTGGCTGCTCACTCAGTCTGCAGTCAGTTTGGAAAACATCTTTTGAATTCCATCGCAGTTATTGGCCAGCACGAGTCTGTGAGAGAAAGTTCAATGTTTAAGACGCACCATGAGAGCTGCGACTCTGCAACAGTTATCACTGCAGAACCAGAAGGCCTCTTCACCTCCTCCTCCGGAGAGTTCGACAAGGAATTAGTTTGGTCTGGGCTGCCCTGTTCCTTTCCAGGAAAACAAGAGGCTGCTGCCCACTGCAGTGTAAATGGGAGCCGACATATAGAGGGAGGGTGGGAGGAAAGAGAGGGGTAGTCAAAATATTTAAGTAATAAACTGCCTCTTGAGACACTGAACCTGCAGACTCCGACTTGGAGAACAAGTCGAGGGGAGTTTGGAGATGAACCGAGTGTGTATGTAGCCTGATACTCTCTCAATGTACTGTAACACAAAGCGGCTGGAGACTTAATGGTTGTGTAATTAATTCAGTTCTTCACAAGACCTACAGATGAATGACAACATCTCAGACACAAGCTTTGCCTGTGTTTACAATGAGACTTTGTGCAGTCAGGCCAAAATGTTGAAATCCTGTGAAAAGACCAGCCTTCACCCAACTTCATCTAGTTTTTGGATTGAAGATGACTTTAACTTTACCTGCTAGTCCTTCATTAGCACAATGTGTTTTGTGTGTGATACACTGAAGGTTTAGAAACACAGCGTTTCTAAGGCTATTGTGATTACCAATACCGAATGGTCCTAAATAATGTAATCGGCCAGGGGGAGAGGTCAAAGGTTACAGACCCTTGGCCCAGGATTTTAATCATCAGACATACACCTACCATAACCAGTCAGCGGTGACAGGATGGGAATTAAAGCAATACAAAAAACTAACAAGTACACAAAATACCAGAAGCCACTCTTAAAACAGAAGCTGTAGTCGCAGTGTTGATGAAGAGATGTGATGTGACAATTTAAAGGAAATGGAAAAAAACTTGAGGCATGATTTTACTGCTATTGTTTGATTTTTTTTTTTCAGTAGTTCAGGACATCCATCCATCCACATCTCTAGCAGGGGGTGTCAAACCACACAACTATAGTTCTCTATGGGAAGAAACTGTTACTAAAGTACTAAATACTAAAGTCTGAAATTACTCACAGATGCAACAGTCTCATGCTTCAGTATCGATTCATACTTGGTGAAAATGAGCTGATTCGGTCTCGGCCGTGCACGACAGTAAAACCCTGTCCCACTGTAAAAACAGTGTGGGAACAGCCCAAAAGCAGGGTGGAGTACATCAGAATGGAGTTACATAACCAGCTCTCTGCCGCCTTTGTGAGAGAGACATTCTTCCAGCCCTGCACTAATATATATAATATATGTAAAAACTTGGTGTAACTTTCAGTACAATGGGCCTGTCAGCCCGTCACCAGCAAAGTCAGCTGTTTGTGCAGCGCCGCACAATGCACGTCTTTGTTGGTTCTACATCAGAGGGGCTTTGTTCACTTGGTGCAAAACCTGTTGCTGAATGCCGACATGAATTAGGCTATTAATGACAAAGGCATATTGACATCATACATCTGAAGGAAACTCCTCGTCGCTCTGGCGTTTGGAAGCATCAGGAGTTGGCAACGGATCAAATTCGATTCACCATCAATTACTTAGGTTTTTATTTTCCTGCACGGTTTCTGGACAGTTTCTGACTTTTCTACGACCACAACCGCCCGCCTGCCTCTCCCTCTCCCTCTAGGTGGCAGGGCAGAGCCAGTTCACGTTACGCCGCTCTCATCTGTAACATTTGTTCTTTATTTGGCCGTCGGAAGCTTTCCAACTCTTACAGTAATTAGAGACATATTTAATTCTCCAGCCACTTCCTTTGTGCCTGCACAGCTTCTCCCTTTTTCTTCTTCTTCTTCTTGCTTGACTATATCGAAAAGTGTTGCGGTCGAGCTCCAAACTGCCCCAGATTGTTGAAAGAGGGCGGTGGTGGAATGTGTGAGTGCTGCCTGATCTGTTCTCCTTTTGATATCCTTTGAATCCTCTTTGCTAAAAAAAACAACTGAACATCCGACACTGAAACGAAACCGATCACAAGTGTGTGTACGTTTGTGTGATCACGCCGTCCTTTTGAGTGTGTGTGGCTGCAGACATTGGGAAGTTTTTTTTTTGTTTAGTTTTTTTTTTCTAGCCGACTAAGAAGATAACACAGCTGTCAAAGCCGTCAGTGTTTGGAAAAGACAACCTCTAATTTACAAAGATATGCGACAACAGGGACAGAAGATGGTAAATGATCACTGAGGAGGAGTGCCAGTTTAAAAAAAAAAACAAAAAAAAAGTTTTTATCTCCATAATGTTTTATAACAGTTTGATTATTATGAATAGAGCAAAAAAACAAAAGCAACCAAATAAACACGTGAACCAGTCGATAATCTAACGCATCTTTCAACAAGCTTCATTTATTATTATTATTAACAAAGCAACCAACTGATGTACGTCCTTTTTTAATAAATAAAGCAATTTAACATTTTATTTCCACTTTGTTCAACAATGAGAGAAATGTTTTTATTTCAACCCAAACGTTCGATCAGCGGAGGCTATTTGAGCTACTTTGAAAGGTTTTATAGTGAAGATTATAAAAACAAAACTATGGATAGAAATTCTACAAAAACAATCATCTATATGTGCTTAGTTACCAGAAAACTGGATAAGTTAAGTCCTTTAAGCTGAAAGACTTGTTTTTTTTTTTTACTTCATTGTTTATTCATTTATAGAACCAAAGATTTAATTGCTTGTTATTTCAGTCTGGAGGGAAATAAAACTAAAGTCTTTAAAAGAGGTGTGTTCACTCCACTTTCCACTTGAAGGCTAAAAGAAGCTGCGCTGAATATTTTATAGTCAGCAAGTTGTTAGTTTTTTTTAAATCTTGATTTTCTCGCCCTGATCGTCCCCTCTCTTCCTTCCTCTCTCTCTCTCTCTCTCTCTCTGCACAGCGGCGGCGGCGGCCGGGTCGGACATGATGCCGGGACAGATACCTGACCCTGCGATGGCGGCGGGCTCCCTGCCCAGCCTGGGCCCGCTGGCGGGCATCTCGGCCACCACGCTCACGGATCAACTCAAGCTGGCCGACTTCCGCCAGCTGGGCACCATGCTGTCCCCGCTGCACTTCCTGGGGAGGCTGGGGAAGAGGCCGCTGGCCATCAAGACGGAGGTGAGGGGGCGGGAGGAGATGACGGAGCAAAAGAGGAAGCGGCGCAGGGGAAGGGCGGGTGAAAGATGCAACGTCAGGTCGAGGGAAGATTCAGGATGTTTCAAGTCTTTGCCAGAGTTAACTCACTTTGACATCCGTGAAAATGATTCCTGAGGCTCGATGTTTCAGCGACCGAAGCAGTTGTGACCAACTTTTTAGTGAACAGTGTTGATTTGGTTCCAAACAAATGATCGCATCGTAAACGGTGTTACTCCTTTCTCCTGTGCAGCGATTCACGTGTCGCACGACCAGCAGAATACGTCTGGTCCGTCTAACGACGGCCACTGACGGGGAGCGTTCGCTTTCTCCCTCCGCATGAAACACACTTTAACTTTCGTCTCAATGACGTCTTGTCTTTCCAGATGGATGAAGATGAAGAAAGAAGGAAACGCAGGAGAGAGAAGAACAAGGTGGCGGCGGCGCGATGCCGAAACAAAAAGAAGGAACGGACGGACTTCCTTCAAAGGGTGAGCTCACGGCTCCGCCCACTTTCAGTCCTCCAACAGAACAATGCTGAGGTTCTAGTGTCAAACGTGTTTATCTACACATTGAGAGTTAATTTTCTTAAACGTTAAAAAGTAGGATGGAAGATGTATGACCGTTTTAGTTTAGTTTGCAGTGTAACTGATGTACAAAACCAAAGGTTGGACTTTTATTATTTAGCAAACTTAACGGGAAATAAGAAGTTCGTCACTATAAAGTTTTAACGCTGCTCGTATGGAGCGTCCCGAACTGGATTTCATGGTTTTTGTAACGGTGACAATAAATACCTTCAATATATTCCAGTACTTTCAACCTAACTTCAGTGTGAAAATGAGTTTGCTGCATAATACTTCAATATGCAGTATTTTTCTGAATGTAATTTCCCGCCCTGGAAATAGACATGAAGAAGAAGAGTTGTTTTATATTGGAGGTAAAATCTTCAGGCAGGAGATCTGACAAAGATCTGCGGAGTTGCAGGATGAAGCACGTGATTGTATGAGCTTGATATATTTAGCCAAAAGCCGGGAAGGATGAATAAAACTGTCGTATAAGAACTCAACGAGCGAATCTCAACGTCTCTGTCCAGGAATCAGAGCGTCTGGAAATGGTGAACTCGGAGCTGAAGGCCCAGATCGAGGAGCTCCGCCTGGAGCGGCAGGAGCTGATGGTGATGCTCAACCGCCACCGGCCCACCTGCATCGTGAGGACGGACAGCGTCAAGACCCCCGACGGCGAGGTCAACCCGCTGCTGGAGCAGCTGTCCAGCGAGGCCAAGTGAACCCAGGAGCAGCAGGGACACCAGGAGTCCCCGAAGAACCCAGACTAGCACCGCCGCGGCCGCCGCTTCCAATCAAAACCCTCAACTGGCGTTTTTTTTTTTTTGTTTGTTTTTTTTCTCTCGAAACAAGCACTCGAGCTCCCGAGACTTTTTTGGAGACTCCGAGGTTGCGGGTCTGTCCTCAGTCCCGCTACACGAGCTGGCTCTGTCCGTGGGAAGGCTGGGAACCCCCAGCTCCATCTCGGCGACGCGAGTCATTGTCGCCGCCGCCGTCGTCGTCCACACCCGCCGTGCCTGGTCGCTGCTCGGAGCATCTCCACATAAAGGGACCAATGGAGACGGCGCCGAGGAAACACACTGATATCACCATGGTGCTCTGTTACAAAAGCCCTGAGTAGATGGTGTGGCCCGAAGGCTTGGCGCTCTGCAGTTTTCCTATGTATGCTAGCCGATATATATACCGGTGTAGAGTTCTTAGGATGCAATACTCAATACGAATCCACCAGGAGTAGTGTTTTTGTTTTATGTTGATATACTCTGCCTCGACGATGGCAGTTAGCGGTTGATCCGATTTGTGGTGACGCTGGCGTCATGAAAAAGCACATATTCACAAAAAGATGTTTACATGAGGAGTCTGTCCATTATTGTACTTGTTTTTATACTGCTTTGTAATACATAAACCTATACGAAATGCCTGTTGATCACTTGACGTGATCTTTGTCTCTTCCAGTCTGTCGTGTTTCGCTGTCAAACAGCTGCCAGAACCAGCAGGAGTCTCTTCAAGCTGCTCTGCACTTGTATCTCCACTCGTGTTTTACCCTGAATAGATTGAACTTTATTTTCTAACTACATAAAGAAAAACAAAAGAAAAGTGTGTCACTTCTTCTTTTACAACTTGACATATTTTCTCCGGTGGATTCCTCGGCTTTGACACGACTGCTGCCGAGCGGCAAACATTGTGCAATTGTGTTTTCTTCCACTGAGGCCGGTTGCCAAAGTCATACCACACTTTCATTTGCACAACTCTGAACAGGCCATTCATGATTTATTTTGTTCTTCCTCTTGGGCCTGGTTCCTGTAGTGGCCTTTGTTCTAGTCGCTGCACTGCCGATAGTTCCTGATTGAACTTATTAGACCACGCAACATGGCTATTTCTGCTATAAATCACGTATTTATGCTGTATTATTGTATCTGGAAGGGCCGTGCAAAAAGGTTCAAGTGCTTATTCATAAACTATACCAGGGGTTTGGCTCAGGAACCACGTCTGGCTCTTTTGCTAATTCATAGCGGCTTCCTGAAACTAGGTTTGACAAACCTTTTTTTGAAGAAAAAATGGCCCATATTTTTTAAACAGATCTCATTAAGTTTGGCAAGTTTATGGGATTTTATCTAACAGCAAAGGCCAATGGTCCCCCCCCCCCCCCAGCAATTTTTTTTTTTTTATACAAAATATATTAAACTAATACTGTCAATCGTTAATCCCAACAAACGAACATTCGACCCCGAATTGTATTTGCTTCATTTACTATAGATAAACTTTAAAGAGAGGATTTCTTGATTTTTCTCTCTCTCCAGTAGTGTGTGTGTGTGTGTGTGTGAGCAGCCTGGAAAGCCGCCCGAGGAGGCGGGGCTTAGAAGCGATCTGACCAATTACCGATTAACACCAAAGTGATTGACAAAGAATTAAACCAATCAGCGTCATTTCATGTCCGAGACTTGGGGCGCTTTTTTAAATGGCCCCTGGCTCAGTGATTGGCTTAAAGTCAGTTCTGGTTTGTTCTCGCGTGTTTCTACGAGATGTTGAGATGAAGACAAGCAGTGAGTCTCTGATTATTAACTCTGTCACATCTCTTCTAATTTACCGGCTAGAAAAGAGAAATTTGTCTGAAAAGCTGCAGTAGGTTTAACTCAAGTATTTTTAAATGCACACAAACAGAAATGTGTTCAGAATTTTTCAAATATGTCCAGGTTTGTTAATGTTTAGATATGATCCTATATATTAATTTCTGAAAATCTAAGAGCTTAAAAAAGCTGTTTATTTTGCAATTCTTTTTTTTTTTTTTTAGGTTTCTTTCAAAGCATTCTAAAATGCTTCGAAAGACGGAATGATGTGTTATTTGAAAATACCTTTTGTTTTCCCTAAACTCATATTCTAAAAGGGACTAATGAAGCTTCTGCTCGTATTTCTTTACAAGTATGTTAATGAAAGTCTTAATAAGTACTCTCTACTCACTAGCTGTTTATAAGAACTATAATGTTTCACCACTAGGGGGCTTCTCAATCTAAAAAAGGCAAAATTGTTGTAATGTGGTTTATAAACACACTGTATTTAAATTAAGTTAACATTGGCTGAAATCAAATAATAATGAAGATCTTCCGTAAGAAATTTACCTCCAGCCGCCACGGGTCCAAAGCGAACAAATGGCACATAACACACGGAAGATTGAATCCACTAAAATAACTAAAACCTTGCAAATGTTGTTCAAAACTGCTATACCAGCTATGATTAATTAAAAAAAAAACTCTAAAATGGCTAAAGTGGCTCAAAGCAGCTAAAAAACCATGAGAAGATGTGAAAAGGAAAAATGGCGATAATGTTTAAAACACTCAAAATTGTTCAAACAGTTGAAATAAAATGGCTGAAATCCCTTTAAAGCTCCTTAAACAGCAATGAGCCGAAACACAAATGACAAACACACCTAAGATTGAATCCATTAAAATAACTAAAACATGGCAAATATGCTAAACTGTTAAAAAAAAAAGTGTTTTTCAAATTGTAGTTATGAAACTTTTCCCTCCAACTTCCTGAGCTGTGTTCACTTCATTTCAATGTTCAACGTGTTTTGTTTTGTGGCTCCACATGAATTTTCTTCGGCCAGTTCTGCTCACTTCAAGTTGCCATGACAACTTCCAGCTGTTAAACGTCTGCACAGGAAGAACTTGCAAACTCCACAAGGGAAACAGACCAAGTCCAATCCAGAGACAGTTTGTCGGCACACTGCTGTGCAGAATGAGTCCGAGCACAAAGAGACGCAGCGGCTACAAATGAATGATTAACACGTTGCAGATCAGAAGTGTGCAAACACACAGAGCTGCAGATTTTTCCACAATGTGGCACAGAATGAGCGGCGATGTACGAAAGTCCAAACTAAAAGTCGGATTTTCCACCAAATTAAATTTACCTGGAAAACACGTTTAACCTTTAAAACCAGGCGGGCACAGATTCCAAAGTTTCATATACATACAGTAGTTTTAAAGCCAAAAAAAGTCAATCTTGTGTCGGATTTATGAAGTTCCTTTTCAAATTTAGGACGGTGAACATTTCATTCTGTTTTCATCCGTCGATTTGAGTGATTTCATCCTTTTCCAGCATTTTTCAGACGATGTGACATTTTAGAGAAGAATAGAAATACTTTGATCAATCCCAGAGGGAGAATCCTTTAAGCATTGCTCCACTCAGAATAAATAGAAAGTGCAATAACCAATAAAACAGGATACAAATTAAATATCAATATGTTCAAGGCTTAACGGAGACTAATAGCAGCACAGAAAGGATGAAATTAACCAAAACACAGCTAATTATAGGGAGGAAGTCTTAATGCCACAGGAAGGAAAGACATTTTATATAATCAGTTAAATGTTCAACACGTTTTGCGGCTCCAGGTAAATTTGATTTTGGTGGAAAATTTGAAAAAAATAGCTTTTTTCCCTGTGCTACTTAAAAACATTAATCCTTTGCTGATTTTTCACTGAAACAATGAAGATCAAATGGTTTATCACTGATTGATTAAATTATTAATTTCCCTTCAATATATATTTCCCTTCTTTACATTTTTGTCATTTCCCAATTTTTCCAAATTTAAATCATTAATATTATTAATATGATTGTTGTTGTTTTTCTTAATTACTATAATTATTATTATTTTTTTTTTAACCTTTTCTAAAGCTGAGCGGTTTCTTTCATATGTCAGATAGTATTACAAAAAAAAAAGCCCCAATAAACAAAGTTTGTAAAAAGGAAAAAAGAACAAAGTTTGGAGTTAGAATGAGACACTGCAGAGGTTGAAGAGTTTGCTGCAGATTGAGAATATTCCCGGTTAAATGTCGCCATCTAGTGGACATTTATATGGACTGCAAGATTCAAACTGACAAATCTAATAGTGACACGAAAGACACGAGTTTATTCTCAAATTCTCCACGATTTCTTCTCACACAGATGAAACAGATTTGCATTAATAGTAGTAAAGAAAACCAGCCGTTCTAAACTCTAAAGTCCTTTAAGTTCTCGAACCTTGATAGAAATATTCTGGATATTTTTGTCCAGTTTGGTGAAAAGTGGAAAATTGACAAAAAATCATACATTTTACATCGGTTAGATGTGAAGAATACTTTATATTTCGGAATATTATTCTCAGTAAATGCTTGTAAAACACCCCCCAACTTGTAACCATTTATCACAGTTTATGTACATTTTAAATAGAAATGTATAAAAGCCTTTTTAGTTATCAGTTTGGATGAAATGTAGAAATTACAAAATGTTTCTTTCGCAGATGAAATGTTAAAAACATTAAATAATTTTTTGATTTTTTAAAACCTGGCATAAGTGGCGAGCAGTTTTTATATCTTAGGATCAATGCGCATGTTTCTGGCAAAGTGGCTCCATAGCGCCCCCTACGTTTTCACATTTGTAACGCCTACTACGAGCAACATGTTTAACACGTTTCACCAACGTTCACGACACTCGGGAGAAATATGCAATACGTCAAGTGCCAAGCCACACAAAAACATGTCACTGACACTCTGAACCCAACAGGAAGTCGGCCATTTTGCATTATAGAACACGTGAAACGCGATCCTCCTAGAGGGGGAACACCGAGAGAACTGAAGTCTGGCCCGTTTGTCTTCCTGGTTAATAAAAAAATAAAACAACAAGCCTTCCTAATGAAAATGTATCAAAATGTAACTATAGTATTGAAGGGCGTGGCCATGGGCGTGACCATGGGGGTGGTCATGGGCGGGGCCACGGTGCTCCAATTAATATCTGATGGTTCGCCATGAAACAGGAAGTGACGTGTAACTCTGCTCCACATTCTGCAATCTGCCTGAAACGTCACGCGTGTCATCACAGTGCTGCCCTGAACACATCCATACGCTGATGTCCATTCGCGTTCATAGCGCCACCTATTGGTAAGAGGAAGTTTAAGGAATGGCCCCAGACTGAGTGATATCATCCTTGAGACTGGTCGGGGTACGAAGCACGTCAGGACGCACAAAAGTGTCTCAGGATACCAGAGGATTTAATCTGGACAATAATGAACCATCCGAGGTTGATATCGTTCAGTCAGTTGACACATTAGAAAGAATCTAGCAGGTAACATCGTATGATTGAGTTCATGCAAAACCTTCCAGATCAGCAGGTTTTAAAACGCCACTGTGGAACTTTAACCACACAGAAAATTCAATAATCTTGTTTTCATAGCTGAAAATCATGTAGAAATGCACTCTGCCGCACGTTTTGATCCGAGAAAATAGTCAAAACTGGATAAAGAAAAACACCCTTGGATGAAATAATGACCCTGCTTTTAAAAATTCAATGTGTTTCTGATCTAAGCTTCACTCGACTCTTCATTTAGTGCAGCTCGGTAATCTGCCACAGGCAGGCTGCACTTCTGTCCGTTTCAAACCTCGAATTATATTTAACTCGAAGGAGAGGAAGTTGATTATTTTGGCCGGTGCAGTTGAGGTTGGGTCTGAACGTCACTCGGTCAAATCGTCACACTTCACTGGCACTTCCAATCGTGTCATGACTGGAGAAATAGTAGATTATGGATTATAGAGAACAGAAGACTATAAATGACTTGGGCAAGAGCCATCCTACATCAATATCATCAACTGGTCTAAAGATATACGTATAAACAAATACTCCAGACTTTTACAACTCATTCTCTGTGTTATTCAAATAGAAGCAGGTCAAGTTCAAACCAAAGATCATAGACTCACGTTATGATGTAATAGAATTATTACAATATTACGGGGGAGATTATTTTGCCGGCACCTTAATGTAATATTAAAAATGTTTAAGTTTTGGGCTAAGTGTGTTTTTACATTATTGACCAGTTATAACATTTTGGGTTTTATTACATTAAATTTGATAACAATTCAGGTGCAAACTGACACAAATCTCCATGTGGAGATGTGAGGTGAATTATGGCTTAGAAATGAGCTAAAAAGCAGATTATACTCCAGCTGGCAGCTATGGAGTCGCAAATTCTTAAAAAAAAAGAGTTTTATATCAAATAGAAAAATTACTGAAGTTACCCGAGACTGAAGTTACCCGAGACCTTATGAGACAAGACAAAATCTATAATCAAAAATATTAAAATAAAACATAATATATGTTTGAACCAGAAGACGAGATGTTAGAGACAAATGATATTATTTCAGATGAACAGCTGGTCTTTAATCTACAGAATATACAAGATCCTTTAGTATGTGAGCAAAGGTCAAGGATGTGTTGTAGTGGTGAAACATGTTTTATAGCTCAAAGGTAAAGCAGAATAAGTTGGAATACGACGGCCAGTCTTTCTCGACTTTCTCGAGAAACGTTTGTTTACTTGACGACAGTTTGGAGAAGTTGAGGTACGTCAGAAAAGTTTGACCAACCAAAACAACTGCAGCAGTGAGGGAGTGAAGGTTGTCTGGCGTGCAGGAGGGCAACGTACCCGCGGATCAACACCAGCTCAGTTGGTTGTTTCAGGAAGTTTGACGGGAGAAACACAGGATACATAAAGTACAGGTCAGTCTGGATCACCACTGGAGCAAAACGTTTCCCCAGGAACGGAGCAGAGTTCCTCCACACGGATTCAGGAATGAAGATTTATGTCTGTCAGCAACACAAAAGAAGAGAAAAATAAGAAAGAAGAGAAAAATACAGAAAAACAAAGCAACAGAAGTAATACAAAAACTTACTATAAGTTATTCTTTTTAGGCCCCGTTTACACGACAACAAATTTGAGTGTATCCGCAAAACTTTCTTCACTTTTGGGGGGCCTGTTTACACGACTCCAGTGTCTGGATGAACTGTATCTGCAAAGTTTTTATCTCGGCTCCCAAAGTGGAAAGATTCCTTCACGGCGCAAATCCCTCCTGCGGAGACTGATGGAGGCTATAGAGCCTGTTACTGCGCATGCGCAACTCTCCCCCTCCCTCCTGCTCATTCAGTTGTAAACAAACATGGCGGCCGCGCAGTGGTACGACCCGCGGTCTATATTCTAGTTTTATCGTCCATATCAGTAGTTTAATAGTTGAGACTCACCCCTGATATCATCCGATGCTTCATCAGTCCATGCGGATGTCGGGTGCGCTCCATTTTCTTCACGTTTATAGTGTCTTGTTCTCTGCACACACGTCTGTGTAGTTTCATTACAAAATCAAGCAACAGCGCCCTCCTGTGGCGCGGCATACTCACAACATCATTGTCTCTGTGTCCGCTGCTGCAGTGTAAACGCACTCCTTTTTAACGGATTAGGTGTTGTCACGTGAAACATTGTCGTGTAATCAGGGCCTTGATAATTTCTGGTTCAGTCATTTTGCATTTTAACCTGTAATTATTTAACTTTTTTGCATTTTAATGCTTAATTATTTGACCATTTTATCATTTTTGTTCAGTTTTTACACACAGTAATCTTTACTCTAAGTTCACATGTCAACATTTCAATTGTTTTTATTGTGACTGTCAACTATAAAAGTATGAAGTCCTGAGGCCTGTACTACGACGCCAGATTTTCTCTTATGGAGATAACTTCAAGGATTAACTCTGGGTTTTCTGTACTACAAGGCTCGCTCACTTCTCACCAGGATAAATCACCCTGGTAATTTACACTGAAAGTCTATCCTGCTCAGCAGGATATGTTCTCGACAAGAGGTCAGAGCTCCGCCTCCTGACCAATCAGATCTCTTGGAAATTGACCCACCCATTCTTAAATGATGGTGATTGGTACGCAGGTTCGGGGCTGAACTGCAGCGGAGCGGAGAAATTAATTTAGAACGATCTTTTTTGACATAAAATAAATCTGAAGCTTTGAAGGATGTTTTTCTTCTTGACTTGTTCCAGGTCTGTTTATCTCCACGAGGGTTGATCTAGAATAATGAGGTTAATAATATCGCTGATGCTGACAGAACTGCACTAACATTTATTTATGCTTTTATGTTTGTGAAACAGTGATCACAGTGCCGTCCGTTTATATCGCAGATGAATTAATATCGTACAGTCTGATGAAGTCACGCATTAAGAGGGATGTTCTGGCTTTGGCTGCAGCAGCAGTGCTGCTTTTAACCTGCTGGATGTGTTTTAATTCTTCATAATCTCAGAGAATAACTGCTCCTTCGGTAATCTGTAAACTGCCCTGCAGGATTTCCCCGTGTGTGATTGGTCAGACGCTGCAAACTCCGCCCCTTTCACGTGAACGTGCACATGTAGGTCTGGGTTGAACCAGCGAGTTGATAACCTGCTTGGTAGTAACGGTGATCAGGATGAGTCGACCCAGGAAACAGAGAGAGACTCTGGATATGTTGATCAGGGTTGGTGGTTCAGGCCTCAGGAGAATCTGGACCGGGAGTCACGACACCCTGGAGGCAAAATATTGTTCTGGTTCTCCGTCTACTGAGCATGTGCAGAACGACTGTTCACGTTGTGGTGAGGCCTAAATTCACCGTCTTGCTTTTTCAACTGTTTTGGATGAAGTTCCTCTGTGCATTGCGCTGCTCTCTTCACCAAGTTTTTCCTGTGGACCCTGTTGTTTATGCCCCCGGCCACATGTCCGACGCCTCCGTTCTGAATGATCCAAACACAGCGCCATAGTAACGCTTTCTGGTTTTGCTCACGAGTCAGCGGAGGCCATGTCGATCTCACCTCTTTCTCTTTGTTGCAGTCAGTTTGCGTGACGTGAAGAAGATATTTTCCCCTCCCATCTGTTTGGCCTCATAAGTTTCTTTTTTTTGTGTCCGACTGGCTGATTTTCACATTCTCACCTCATTCCACATCAAGTCTGGTCCACTGCTCTGACCTCTGACCCCCAACCAGCTGCACCAACCGAGGCTGCGATTCAGGTCCTCTGCCCCATTCTCTCCGTCCAGAAACAATCTTCTGGTATGACAACAGGACGGGAGGCGGGAGAAGAAGAGCGCCGGCGTCCATATCAAAGGGGCCCGAGGGAAAAGGAAGAATGGCGCCAGATGCAGGCTGGTTGTTCGGCCACACTGGTGAGCTCTGAATGAATCGTCCTGCAGACGGAAAACAGAGGATGATGAATATGGATGCTCACCGTTACTCATGCAGTGCCCTGCGGCGTGGCGTTATCGAGGGCGTGCTGGTGAATTGTCTCAAGGTGTGATTTCCATCAGGTGGTAGCCACAAAGGACACAATAACACACGGCGCCTCCTCAGCCGCATCTGCTCTTTGTCAAGTTTAAACAGTTTGTACCTGCTGCGGTTGTGGGGTCACCGGGGGAGGGGCGCACGCTCCTTTCACACCAACTGTCCAACTCCGTTTGATATATTTATTCCACTTTGGGATTCTGGAGGTTTTCCTGTGATCAGGTTGATCAGGACATACTCAACAATGTTACGTTCATGACGTTGTTCATCAGTTTACGCAAATAACAACCAGGTACATCGGCACTGAAGTGAGAAAGTTTGTGAAACAGTTTAGTAAGGGTAGAGTTTGTCACCGTTTACCAGACAACGGTGCTCAGAGACACTGAAAACGCAACTTTTTTAAAAACGCTGCTAGTGCGCATGACGTATGGAGTAAGTACCGTAATCTCCGGACTATTGAGAGCACCTGAATATAAGCCACACCCACTAAATTTATAAAGAAAAAAAGAAAGGTCAGAGTTACGTGATGCACCTGAACATATCACCAATGTATTGAAGGCATGAAGCCTTTAAAATCTATAAATCCGTTTTTGTTTAAGCCACTGGGTTCAAAGCGTGTGAAAAAAGTAGCGGCCTATAGTCCAGAAACTACAGTAGTTCTTTTTCACATGCGCGAGTAGAATAACTACATTTTTTTCAGCGTTCCTAAAGGTCCTGTACACACCAGCCAAAACAATCTTTTTTTCTCCACGTTGTTCTTAAAAAAATTCCGTCCACACGTCATTAAGACCATGGCTCAAAACAATGTAGTACGTATGCCAGGCCATTAGGTGGTGCTGTAACTGCACCAGAAATACACCAAAAACTGGAAGAAGACAGAAATCCAATATGTGGCTTTATTAAAAGGGTGACATCATCATAGGTGCGTCTTGTCCATCCACACCTCAAAGCCAATAAGCGTTTTAAAAACTTCCCCACTCTAGAAGAAGTTTCGGGCTCCTAAAACGCCGCGCCGTGTTGACTAACATGCGTTTACATGAAACGGCGTCCTCGTGTGGAGGGTCCACAATCTCCGCCTTGCTTCCAGTAAAACTCCAGACTAGTTTATTTCCACCCAACAGGTGTTTAACTTTTATTTCGGCGCTTCTTCACGTGCGGCGACATTCAGCTTGGTCGGGCATCTCAGGCGTCGCACACTAACTCGTCCCCGTAGCGTCACATAACTCACGATAGTTCCTACTGTTACAAGCCTTCCTGTCCTTTATGTGTAAACAGCAGAGGTGGAAAGAGTACTAAAATATTCTGCGCAAGTAAAAGTACAAATACTTTGATAACATTCTACTGAAGTACAAGTAAAAGTTCTGGTCTAAATATTTACTAAAATAAAAGTAAAAAGCAGCTCATATAAAACATAGTCAGAGTAAAAGTTACTTCCCATGTAGTTCCCAAAAGACGTGTAGTGTGCGATTGCAGGCCTCGGGGGTGCACCTCTATTGGGAACACGTGAGTGTAAGTTCAAACATTTTGTAAAATGTGACCGATGACATGGAAGTATTTCTGCAACAAAACGAGGACGACAGGTTTATTGTGAAAGACGATGTCAAGAATAAAATGTCGGGGGGCATGGCGGCTGCTACAGCTTCATAAATTAAATGGCAGTAAAACTGTAAATCAATAAGTCAAAATGGTCGACGTCACAGATGCTGTGACTTTAACCTCGAGTATTCAGGTACCGTCACCATGTTTCTAAGACCAAACTATGTTATTCTTTCATATGAAACTTATCAAATCTACCTGTCAAATAACATGTAGTAACATCGCTGAGCCGATTGCAAGGACTGAACTGTTGTGCTGCAATGCACCATGGGAGTGTTAATGACATTTCACTTCAGTGGCCAAATGCAGTCACGCTTCACCTCGAGTCGGCCGGGCCGGTGAAATATTGCTTTAAATTTACACTTGAAAGTTTTTCTTTGTTGTGCCGCACATGAAACGATGAAAGTGTCTATATTTTTGTAAGATCACACAACTACTAATGAAAATGACGACAATCTCAACATAAAGTCATTTTAAATTAAACATTCTGGTGCAAAATACAGTGAAGTGTAAAAAAACCCAACTCCTATTAATCCTATATAACCTCCTTATGCCTGGTTCACTCGGCAGGATTTTAAAATTGTCGGCAGATTTCGCAAACTTAAGAGACCACACACACACACACACACACACACACACACACACACACACACACACACACACGGTGATAAATAATCCCAGGTTTTTACAGTTCTGGTCGTATAGTGTGTGGTGTGCAGCCACACGGCAACATCAACACACCAACCGATTTCACATCCCCAGATCAGAAATCTCGCAAAACCTCTCGAGATCAAACGCGATTCCAGACGTCAACAAACATGGCTGACGGAGAGGATGTATTGGCGATGGTTTGTGGAGTGTTTTTAATCAGAAAAAACACCTTTTAAAAAGAAGAGCCGTTGGTCAAAGGAGTGGAGTAGCCATCCGCCGTTAAGAAATCAAAGAAGAAGAAGAAGAAGAAAGGAGTGGAGACATCGGGAGCATGGTCGTCGGTCCGGTCCGGTCCGGCGTTTCCTCGCCACTACGTCACCTCGCTTTCTGATTGGCTACACGTCACCGTCAACAGGCTCGTGCTCGTTTTCCCCTCGGGGGGGGGGCACCACAGACCATGAGAGCTCGGGCCAAAACAATCCAACCTGTTGAATATCCCTGATTTGAGATCGGAGCGGTCCCGACATCCTTCTGAGCCGACGAGAGCAGCAACACACCACACACTGCAGGATTATCTGATAAGATTATCTTATGATGATCTGAGCGTCCTTAAGATTGTCGGAACGGGAGAATCGGGGCCAAAATCAGCCTCATTATCCTGCCGTGTGACCCGGGCTTTACTTGGTGTTTTGGCCGGATTGGAGCCTTTTGCGGCCGGTTTTGGTCCACGGGCCTCATGTTTGACTCCCCTGGTGAATTAAAGTGAAAATTGAAAGTGAAGCCGAGAGGACCTACAGACTAGCGCTGCGCTGCAGGAGGATTATTCACATCTCAACACCCCAACAACCCAATATTCTGGTATTCGGGTCCAGCCCAAGTAATTGGGTGGTTTTAATGTCGGCTCAGCTGGAAATTTACCAGGAAAACCTGCCAGTGGTTCACATTCGTCAGTTTTTCTGCTCATTAAGGTGAGTTACAGTTAAAACGTGACCGTGGACGATGATTTGTTCGCTCCTGCCGGGTCGCTGGTCAGAGGTTCTACTGTGTGATGTTGCAACCGTGAGTGAAAAGTGATTTTAGTGAGTTTAAGCTCCTCCTGCCACGGTGTTCCTGTTGGATATTTCAAAATTAAAGCCTCCGACATTAACAGTCGGCATAAGAGGAAGTGCTTAATCTCGATGGTGTTTCGCGGCGCTTGACACAAAACTACATCCAGAGCAAAATTCTCTGAAGACATTAATTTAATAATTAAATTATACACTATTGAAGATGTAGCTCAGGACACTACTTTTAAACAAGCAAACTCAAGTAAAAGCTTCAAACGACCAAAAACGTACACACACAAAAAACTACTCAATTACAGTAACCCAATTAAATGTCGTCCGTTACTTCCCACCTCCGGTAAACGGACATCGTTTTCAAAATGCTGCTGTGTGAATGCGGAACCTTTCTGTAAAGAAAACCCCCGAACAAAATTGGGTTTGGCACCCAGCAGCGGACCTGGCTGGTTCGCCGCCCACGGGGGAAACGCCCGCCATCGGTTTGCAGGTTTGAATCCCTCCGCTGAACCCTTGTACCTCAGGAGTTTCACACTGTAGGAGGCTCCGAGGCTACAGTCACACTACAGGCGGACGCAACGGCAAAATGTGTGAGGGGGAAAAAAATAGAAGAAGCAGACATGAAAGACAAGTGACAAGATTTATTTTGGGGAAAATGGCGAGGTTTTGAGTCAGTGACTCTCCTTCGTCACTTTGACGCCGTTCACACTGCAGTCTGATGGAAGTCGCATCACGATCATGGATCTCGGCAAGTAATCAGAATTGAGCGTCAAGACCTGCAGGGTGAACGTAGCCCCAGTTGGTTCTGGAACATTCCGTGGAACTTTTTCAGGCTCAAACTCGAAGCACTTACATCTCAATAACCGCAACTCGTCACATAATGAGCTTTCATTTTTTTTATTTTTTAACAGACAAGACAAAAATAACAGAATAATTTAGGTAAATTATCTCTCTGATGTTTCCTGACGAAAACAAACAGCCTGCTGCCAATTTCTAATGAGCCATCTTTATCTGAATGGGCACAAAGACTTAAAAACCCACATCTTATTGAGCAGTCCAATTGGAAATTCAGAGATTTGGCCAAATTTCGAAGACAAAACAAAAACCTGCCAACAAGCCCTTCAGATAGCTCTGCACCCGCTGGCACACGCTGCCAATTAACGGGATCACCGAAGCGCTAATGGAATCTTGAGCTGTAGCAAAAGTAAATAATTAAATTAAAGAAGCCCTTGTGTTATTGTTTGCTGTATTCGGGCCCATTAGAACCTCCAGTATTCTCATGGTAATCTAATGCTTCATTTTTTCCTGTTTGCATAATGAAGTCGGTGTTTTCGCTCCGAACAGCGTCGTTGAGACGTTTGTGTAGGTGCTGGCAAGCAAACAAAGACGTACATCCCGGGGCCATTGTTTTCCGCCTGCGATTATTAAAGTAAACAGAAACACTGAAGAGGCATCGTACACAGCTGCGCACACTCGAGCCTGTGTTCGTGGAGTGGGAGAGAAGAGGCCAAGCAACCCTCAAGACTCCGTCAGAGACGATCCCATTATCCGGCGCTCCTCGAGAGGCCCGGCCGGATAATGAGGCTTTGAAGATCCACCGCTGGCACACGACTCGCCGGATCCGCCGACAAAATAAATCTGGCACAAGATAAAGTGTTTCCACCAAGATCGGCCAGGAAGATGCCCGGCGCCTTGAGCCGGCCGCTTTCCCTTTCTGCCGTCACCGTTTTGCCGAGCCACTTTGGAAAAGGCAACCCGGGATGTTTGGTCTGTCTGCTGCAGAGAGAGTGAACCTCAAGTCTTCACTGATATATCCGATATCATTAATCAATAAATTTTCCCGTGACTTAAGCAACTTTTTCCACGAGTAAAAATTCATTTCACGGAACTTTTACTGAGAAGAATCCAACAATTCCACACGAGCCACAAGAGGAGACGGTGGGAAGGAGAAAATGGACCAAACAAGAAGAAACCTGCAGAACCAGACCTTCTGCTGGTCCGGTTGGATTTTAAAACGATAGAGAAGGAGAGGACAGACGGACGGGGTCAAACCCTGAATATGAGTTATCCTGACATGACGTCTCGTGTGTTTCACAGTCGCTCATCAGCGCAGGAAGATTCATAGATTTTAAATCTGAAGGACGGTGAGCAGAGTGAGACCAAGCTGATCGTTCAGACAGCACCATCAGCGAACATTAGAAATACTTTGGTAAACATCATTAGAACTGTTTGCACATCAGGAATATCTAGTTTCTATAATTCCTACACGTACAAATATTTTTGGAATAATAGTCAAGTTTAAAGGGAAATCATAACTTGTTTCAGTCAAAGTCCTTAGTGTATATATATATATATACACACACAAATTACAGACATAAGCTTTAAGTAGATAACATTCTTGAGTTTATTGTTTGGAATGATATAAATATAAAGCATTTCATACACAAGACTGAATAAAAATAGCTCAACTTACCCAAAGAGTGCATTTTGAAAAGCTTTCTTCTCCCAACATATTGCCCAGAGCTCAACAAAGCAACAACAAATTATATAAAAAGAGCAGCTAATAAAAAGGACGAACATGAGTGTATTTGGTAGCGAAATCTATGGGGATTAACCTGAAGAACAATAAAAAACAAGTTGAATATAAACAATCTGAGTTATATCAGACTGCCGACATGGAACTGGTCCGCTTGACGACTAGTTTCTTGCCTTCTGGTTAATTTGTGCAGCAGCAAGACAAGAAAACCTACAAACCTGTGTGAACATCTGGAACCGACCCGTTTGGCTCCAATGAGGGAAAAGTGTCTCAGGAGCCCAAACTGACAAGGAGGGAGGAGGAAGTCGTGCAACCAAACTGCTGCCTGGAATAATTCCCTCTACAGGTAACGACATGCAGTCAAGGGCAAAGTGTTGGAACACCCCCCCCCCCCCCCCCCCCAGCCGTGAAATATGGCTCGTATGTTACATCAAACATCACATGTCTAAAAACAGCACCCGCGGATCTTCAACCACTGTTTTTATCTTGCGTAAGAAAGTGACGGCTTCCCTCCCGTCGATGAGACGGTGGTCGTACGTCAGCGCCACGTACATCATGGGCCGGACCTCCACCTGCCGGAGCACAGTGGTGTCAGAGGTAAGAAGCATTTCAGGTGAATGTACGAGTCTAAGGGTGTGATTCTTCAGTCCTTAGGAGCGAGTGAAATGTTTCTCACCTGGCCGTTGATGGCCACGGGCCGGTCGAAGATGCCGTGCATTCCCAGGATGGCGGACTGCGGAGGGTTGATGATGGGCGTCCCAAACAGGGAGCCAAACACGCCGCCGTTACTGATGGTGAACGTGCCTCCGTCCATGTCTTCAACCGTGAGCTCGTTGTTACGCGCCTGCAAATAAGTTTCCGCTCAGAAACATGATCTCTGGACGCCCCGGTGTCACGTCATCCACCGCATGCAGATTTTTTTTTACCTTTTCCCCCAAAGCATTAACGGCTTTCTCAATGTCCACAAAGTTCATGGTCTCAACGTTCCGGATCACCGGTACAACCAGGCCCTGAATCGAAAAGTGGTGAAAACTGGTTCAACTGATTTGATTCAGGTGCATTTAAGAGTCAGATCGGAAAACAAAAAATTAAACAATCTTACCTTTGGAGTTGCCACAGCAACACTAATGTCTACGTAATCTCTGTAGATGATCTCATTGGTTGACTCGTCAATAACTGTAGAAAAGAAAGGAGAGGTGACTCTGCGTTTGCCTCGTGGCGTGAAACTTTAGGACCCGTTTACATGACAACAGCGCTCAGAGCACCTGGAAAGGCAAATTCAAAAAGAAACGAGGGAAAACCCAACTTTTTAAAAATGCTCCGACTGTCTCCACGTAAACGGGGGTGGAGAATGCAACTTTCTGAAGACAATCTTACTCAGTCTCCATGTAAACGGGGCAAAGCGGAACTTTTTGAAAATGCTTTGACCCCATCTCCATGGAAATGGGGGACAATGCAACTTTTTAAAAATGCTCAGTTTCCGTGGAAACAGGAGAAAACTCAACTTTCTCCATGTAACCATCTCCACGGAAATGGCGGAAAATGCAACCTCTCTGCACACACGTGTGTAGGTTCATCACAATAATAACCAACAGCACCCACTAGTGGCCGAATGTGAAAACTACATCGTTTCAGAGTTTCTAGTTTCGACTGTGTGTGTTGTCGTACCGGCGTTAACAGCAGGCTGGTCCATCAGAGCGTGAGCGGCAGCTTTCACAAACGGTGACATGAAGCCCAGTTTGGCGGCGTGCTTCTTTATGAAAGCCTCGTTATGGATCGTCCTCATCTCCTTAATGTTGCTGCAGCGGAAGGAAAGACATTCGGTACGACGTTTGTGGAGAAACTTAATGAGACGTCAACTGGGTTGAATCCCTCTCACCTCACATCCACTTCGTTGAACGTGGTCAGCATGGCACACGTGTTCTGAGCCTCCTTCAGTCTGTCAGCGATTCTCAACCTCATGCGGCTCATCTTCACCTGCACAGAACAAACTACCTCCATGTGTGGTCGTCTACGGCAGGGGGTCCAACACAAGACTGCCAGGATGAGCTCACGGGTTTCTTACTTAAATACTGGGTATCATGTCATTTATTTTATTTTTTGGGGAATTGTTATTTTACTACTACATAAAACTACATGTATGCATTTTGTTCCCTGTATTTCCTCGTCCCTGAAATCAGTTTGGGCTGATGACCATGAGCCCGACAGCCCTCATCTACAGAATGAGGCTCAATCCTCTTACAGAAGCAGTAAGATGGGGAAAAAAAGAAGACAGATCTGTTTGATGTTACCCTGCTTTCTCCTCTGCTTCCAGCTGCTGCTGGAGCTGCTGCTGGAGCTGCTGCTGCTGGAGCTGCTGCTGGAGCCGCCACCGTGGGCCTCACAGAAGAAACTACACAAGAAAAAAAACACAACCCAGGTGAGAAAGTAACAACCAGTGAGATACAAAATGGCCACACAGCGCCGTGAGTCGCCATGTTGATGTAAACGAGGAGACTCGCCTGGCCTGGCCTGAGGAGTGTGGAGTGGGAGTGGAGGAGGCGCAGCGGGAGTTGGAGGGGGAGGAGGTGGCGGGGGGGCGGCTGCAGCCGGGGAGGGAGGAGAGGCTTTGGCCTGAGGAGCATCTGAGAGGGAAGAAAAGACTTAAACTATATGAGGATAACAAGTCATAAAATACACATTTGATGTCTGTAGAAATCAGCACTGTGATAATATTCAGAAGATTTTCATAAGTGATTTAGAGTTTTGAAACTCGAAGACGTCAGCTTGGCTTCTCATGAACTCCGTTGGATTGTTTTCGATCAATGAGGCGACTCAGAGACGCTGCGCTATCAGGGAAATCATCTTATGGGATTAACTGTTACACATTATGACATTAAGCAACACAACGATGACTCAATGTCTAAATACACCCGGGGAGTCAAACATAAGGCCTGTGGGCCAAAAGCCGCCTGAAAGAAGCTCCAATCTGGAGAAAAAAAACACCAAGAAAATAGTAAACATTTATTCTTTTAAACAGAAGAGTAGCAGACAAAACAACACTGAGACCTGAGCTGGGATGTCGGGGCTGCTGCCATAAAAGATAACAAACTGGTATTAGCCTCAAAGCCACGCTGTCGGGGTGAGTTTGTAAAAACACCCAGAATGCAACAGCTTTTTTTTTTCTTTCTTTTTTTTTTTTTTTAACATTTCACTGTATTTTCCACCAGGTTTCATTAAAATTGGCTTCATATTGAAATTGTAGTAATTTTCCACTGTAATTATTTGGTTTAGTAAAAATAGACATTTTCCATCATGTATTCGCCACAAAGAAAAACGTTAAAGTTCAAATTTAAAGGTTAATATGGCGACATTTCACTGGCCGAGATGAAATTGTTTGTGGCCCCTGAAATAAAATGTAATATTTATTTCTGCCGAGGAGATTTTGAGTAAATGTATTCTGGTTTTGTTTGGATGCTCACATTTCCTACCTATTCATATATCTTTTGTATACATCTGCTGTCCACTTTGCTACTGTGACACTAAAACCTCTCACTTGTGGGATTAATAAAGGTTAATCTAATCTAATCTAATCACACGAACCTCCCTTCCTCAGTCTGAAGAGCGGTGCTCCGGCTTCCACCGTCTCTCCGTCAGCCACCAGGAGCTCCTCGATCACCCCGGATGCTGGAGCGGGAACCGGCACTGAGGTCTGGAAGAAACAGTTTCCCCGTAAGTCTTTTCAACGCATCGACTCGCAGCCGACTTCAGGCTCGTCTTTACCTTGTCAGTCTCAATTTCACACACAATTTCATCCTCCGCCACCGAGTCGCCCACCGCTAAAGAAACGCAAGAAGACAAAACATGTTTATTTAACCAGGTACTGGATATTGAAAGAGGTTATACGGGAGACGTGTTGACAAATACGAACCTCTCTCCCACCTCACATCCCCCTCAGACACGGATTCTGCAAACGCAGGAGTGTTGACCGTGATCAATTCATCCCCTGAGCAAAAAAAATAAAAAGCGTCAAACACCGAGTACGGCTCCGTTAATACTGAAAACGGTTGGGACACGTACTGCGAATGGCAGACGTCTTGAAGTATCTGACGTGGCGGACCTCTGCTTTTGGCAGGAATTCACGCCTAGAATTCACAAATACAACAAAACATGATTATTGTCAAAGCTGATACAAGCTCAGGTCATTCAGATTACAAAAAGGGATAAAGGAAGATCACTTACGCTTTACTGTAAACAAGCCGGCTGCACGCCGAGCGGCCTGAAACGGGAACAAAAATACAAATAAATTTAAAAAAGGGCAGCATCTGGAGTTGTCTGAAAGCTGCAGTTAACCACTTGTCGGCTCCTCAGACTTGTGAACAAGCGTCAGTGATCCTCCAGAGGACGAGCCACTCGTGACGCATGTTTATTTATCAACCGTGGATTAGAGACGGCGGTACAGGTAACGCCACGACAGAGGCTTTGACATCCGGGGAAAAGAAGAAAGAGAAACTCACCGGAGACACTTTGCTTTACGAAAACGTCGCCGGCCTGAAGAGAAACACAAATCCTTCAAGTCCCTCCAGTTTTTGTTCAACATGAAGAGACTTTGTACGGAAACGTTCTGGTTCAATAAGATGACACACGAATGACCTGAATTTTGTTGTAAAGACGTAGAAGAAGATGACCGCGGTGGTCGGTGCCAATTACGACACTACTTTGTGAAAACGGTTCCCAAGGTGCAACTTTTTGAAAATGCGCCGAATGTGTGGCGGAGAGTTCCTGAAAACACTTTGGGCTCCGTCTCCATGGAGACGACGGAAAACCTGCTGCTGTGCGCCAAAACTAAAAATAACCCATTTACCCTTCCATACAGAAAGAAATAGACCAAACATAACTATCGTTGCATTTGGACACCGGATTTAGATTATACGATCAAAAGTGTTTGGTTTATTAAAAGTTTAAGACTGTCATGAGGACATCTTCAAATGTCTGCTTTTGTTTAGATAATCGTCTAAAATGCCACAAAATACATAAGAAAAGGAAGCAATGATGCCAAATAGGCAGTTTCTTTGTTTTTACATTAATACACTTGATACTGATACTGTAATGATGCGGTGACAGAGGGATCATATCTGTTCCTGATTGTTTTCTCCTTCTCAGAAGAAAGTTGTACATTTTGCAGAGTTGCAGTAAAGCCCCTCCATCCGGTCGTATGAGTCATCTGACGGTTGATTTTACTCTGCGGCGGCCGGACCTTCAGAATAAGAGGCTGGTCGAGTTCAGCCTGCTTTTAAAGGGGATGTTTGTCTGGTGAAACCACTCGTGACCGGAGCCGCCCCGGCTGACGAGGGTGAGGGTGGGGCTGGAAGATCTGAACCGAATCCTCAGCAGGAAAGGTTGGAGGCAAAAGGAGGAACCGCAGAGAGCCGACAGTCAATCAAAACTGAAAGTTAAGACCTTTGTGATCTCAGGGAGTCTGAATGCAGAGGACTATATTACACAGAGCTCATGACTGTGTTCGTAAAGACGTGTGCGGAGGGGACAGCTCTGCGGTTGTCGTGTGCATGAGGTCTTTAAGTGTTCCCAGAGTGGGAAGCAAACAAGGTGAAGCAGCTTTTAGTTCCTACGTCGATCATCCGTGGAAGAAACTTCCTGAATGAATGAGCACGGCTGACACGTTCACTTCCTTCATACCAATGACTTAAAACACTGAGATTTACTTCGGCTTTCCATTAAACAATAGATTTTACTTATTTTCTTGTAATTTCTATGTGTTTCTTAATCATTTTTTTTTTTTCATGTTTTTCATAATTCACTTTTCTTGTATTTCCTTGAAATGCAGTGTGAACTGTGTGTGTCTGAATGGTGCTATAGAAATGTATTTACTTTTCCTATATTTGATGTTGTACTAGATCTCAAACAATTAACGCAGAAAGTTAAAGAAATGTGTTTTTATACGTCTTTAACTATGATAACGTTTATGAGAACAGTGTTCTCTGCTCTCGACCTGTAGGGACAAAACACCCCAATATTCTTTCATTTGAAGTAGGTTTCACATATCATTAAGACATGAAAAAGTGTTTTGAGAAGAATTGAAAATGTTTTTCCTTATTTACATCATTGAATGACATCCATGATGACACCCCAACATCAGCCTAACAGGAGGCAGGAAGATAGTTTACTAGTTTATTATCTAGTCAAGTTTACACTGGGAGCAGCTTTTCAAGCTGTGGAGAATTAAAAAGCTGTTTATCAAATCCTGGGATTGTTTTGAGGACATTAATCTGAACTTCAGTAGAAACTTGATATGTCAGTTCGACGCTCCTTCAAGAGGCGACGCCCCGCGTCACTGCTGCGAAACGGCTCATTACAAGTACTGAAATCACTCCAAAGTTATTTCTTTTCATAATATGAAGCTTTTTGTTTGTGCCCAACCTACCTGACACACCGCTGACAGCGACCGGCCCAGAGTCCGGTACACACACCGGGACCGGGACAACGACATGACGACACACCGTCAGCGACTGAGGCGGCGGCTGGAGGGAGGTTGGACGATACCATCCTCAGAGGGCGGGGGGCGACCTGGAGAACGGGAGGAACCACCGCCGCGGGACAGGAGGGGGAGTCCGCTGTGAGGGCGAGTCCACTTCAATCGCCAACAGCTTTCAGCCAAACACTTCGTTAAAGACGCTGGGGCTCCATATTTTAATTTAAATAAGAAAATGATAAATATGAAACGGGATTTGTTTGGGCTCTCTCTGTTAAAAGCACCTAGAAATGACTGTGTTAGGTGCTATATAAATAAAGGTGAATAGAATTGAATTAAATATTAAATTACACCAAAATTTCCGACTTTATTCGCAAAATAATCCCCTAATATATATGTTGGTTTTTTTTGCATTTACAAGCTCTAAATGTTACTGAAACTGTACTGAAGTAGTAGTTTCTGTTTTTGTCAATTATTGCATAGTCATGTGATTTGATGGGTCAATATTCTTGGTTTGATTCCAAGTCATACCATGTTTTATATAGATTTTTAACCTTAAACTATATTCTTATCTCCTATTCTCTTGTACATATATACAAATCATCTTTCTTCTATTCATTCTATTCTTACTATTTCAGATTTTTTGTTATTCTACTATGTTGACGTCTGCTTTTTTTTTTGCACTGCCTGCTTTATGAGCCCTTTTAATTTTCCCCAGGGACAAACAGTCTTTTGAATCTTGACAAAAGTTTGATGGGCTTTCATTTGCATGTTCTTCCTGTGCATTCGTGATTTTTAAAGATCTATTATAGCAGTAAAATGACTCAATTTGTGCATGAATTTTCATATTTCAGCCTGTAAATCTCTAGACAGTTTTGTATGTGCAAGTCATTTTGCTACTATGAGCTCACTGTGGTTTTCTCTGTGTGCAACCAGTTTCTGCCCACAGGGTAAAAAATGCACTGATGAATTATTTGTGACACTGTACATAATTTGAGAAATGCTATTCTTAGATTAGAAACTACATACACCGATATTAAGACAACAGATGCACAGTGTGTCTGAAATTATAATCCTCATTTAACAATTAAAGAGTAATGAGTCAGGTAGGGATGGGATAGGTTGCTATGCTAAACCACACCTCCCATCCTCTGAAGGGGTTCCAAGCCGGACCAGTACAAATAACCAAGTCCTCTTTTCCTCCTACAAGCTCCGACCTGCTGCCTCCTCCTCCGTTCCTCCTGGACAACTAACAGGTGGGTTATCAACTCTTCATATAGCTGCTGTGGTAATTTAAGATCTCAGATGGAAGTTATATTTATGTGTGTGCGACTACGCTTTAGGCAATGTCAGTTAAAAGCACGAATCATCTAATTAGTCCCACATGCTTACTTAAAAGATGAAACTGTTCTCAACAAAATTGGCTGAATTTGAACTTTGCATCATGCGTGATACAGTTGATAACGTTCTTCTTTTCTTTGTTTTTGCCACTTCTTAAAGCATGTATTCTTCAAACGGCTCCCGCCCCGATGGGCACCTTTCCTCGTTTGAACCCGGCAGCCTGCCAGCAGATTTAGACGCATCAGGTGTTTCCTTTCACACAGACGGCGGCGTGACAAAAGCTCCACCGGACGGGGCTTGTCGCAGTGGAAGTGCCGGGTCAAGTCTGCCGTTTTCCAGCCAGATGGGGCTCCACTCATCCGGCGATGGCGGCACAAAAAGTCTCCCGTCTCCCAGTCGGCACGAGTGGAGCCTGAACAGTGGACGTCAAGCGAAGCGAGCCAGGGTAGAAAATATCATCAAGGGTATGACGAGCTGTCCTGGGATCTACGGCGATGGAACAAAGAACCGGGAGTCGTCTTTACGGCAGAAACCTATGGAAGGAAGAGGCTCTAACACCGCGGGCCGAAGCCCGTTTGAGAGACAGTATCTCAGGACAAAGTTCACTCACGGGGATAAAGTAACTGCAACTGGTGAGAAAGACGAGACTCGTCCATGTCACAGCGGCGCTTCCACCGATTCTTACAGCGAGCGTGAAACTGCTTCAGGTAAAGAACATCAAGGATGGAAGAAGCTCAAGTTGATGAACTACTTCCAATCCAAACCGGAACGAATGAAGCTCATGGCGGGCGCCTTGAAGTACGAACTGTCCAGAGCCGTCAGCAGGAGCGTCGACTCCCTTTTCAAAAGCATGCCGTTTTTTCAGATACTGCCGAGCGACGCGGGGAAAGTGGAGACGGACCTGCCTTTTCAGTCGGCGCTGTGCAGAGACGACAGTTTGAGAATATCCTGTCGTGGGGCTGCAGGGGAGATCCAAGATGTTCAGACTGAAGCGCTGTCTCTGGTCGTACAAAAGCCCGAAGTGGAACCATGCAACAAGTTGGTACTTCAGCCCAGGTCGAGAGCTGACCGTCATCTGGACGCCGCTCTGCACGCCGCTCAGGCTCCGGAGAAGAATCCCGGCACCGACCGCCTCCGTGCTCTCAGGTGTCTGGCAGACAGATGCCCTGAAGGCCGTCAAACCAAGTTGGATTCGTTCGAGACGCACTGGAGCGCCGTCAAAATACGATCCAAGGTCAACTCCCGATCCGTCCGGAGCCCGCAGACCCACGTGCCGATGGATGCGATACTTCTGGAAAGTCTGCGTCTCCCTCGCGTGAAGATGGAGTGTGACAGCCTGGTGAAAACAAACCTGCACGCTCTCAATGTATCCTTGAAAAGAATCTTCAAAAATCTTCTCTTGTGAAGAGAGAAAGGCTCTTGTGCCTTTTCTGATTCCACCATCAGTAGAATGTTCCACAGCAGAGACGTGTCCTATTGTTTTCTCTTCTATCACCAAACCCCAACAACCTGTGCAGCAGAACGTCTCCATCTGGTTCTGGGACGGTTCCTTCCCGGCAAAAGGGAGAGTTTCCTCTCCAATGTTGTCTGTACTTGTTCTTTTATGTTTGTTTGTTTTTTCCATTGTAGAGATTTACTGAGATGGCTATGCTGGCTGGGTAATCTGATTGGAATATTTGCTTCTTTGTATTTGAGGTTAAAAAAAAAACCCCAATCATCTGTTCCGTCACGACAAATATGTGTCCAGTGCTCTTTGATGAGACTTTCTCTCTGATGATCTAAACATGCAGCGGCTCCATCTTGACTCACAACTTATTTAAAGTCTCATTTATAAAGAAAAAATGTCTAGTTATGAACAAGATGTTTGATCCTTAACACTGTTAAATTACAGGAGGGTCTGACCACGAACCACCTGAAGAAAGCAAAGCTTGTGTTCTTCTACACTCGATACCCGAGCTCACAGGTACTGATGATGTGTTTCCATGATGTGCAGGTAAGAAAATCGGAACTTCTGTTTTGCCTTTCAAGCATAGTTATGGAGAGAAAAGCTCCTGCAAACACGCTCAAGTTCTCCACGCTTTTATTCCTCCATATGCTGAATGTGTTTATGTTGTTCATGTCACGTCAGCGAGCGTTATAGTCTAGTGATCATAAATAGCTTCATCATCCTAAAACTGATTCTATAATGTACAGACAAACACGACACAACATGGAAACAAAGGTTTTATTCATGTTCTACTTGACGCTGTGAAATACAAAGACAAAAACAATTCTTCCATCTTTACGTGTCATCGGCTCACTCACCTGTCTCGCCCTCAGTTCACGCGCTGCATCACGTCCCAGCTCATCAAGTGGTTCAGCAACTTCAGGGAGTTTTACTACATCCAGATGGAGAAGTTCGCCCGGCACGCTCTCCTGGAGGGAGTGGCTGACGCGAGGGCTCTGACTGTGGGCAGAGAATCAGAACTTTTCAGAGCTCTCAACACGCACTACAACAAGGCCAACGACTTCCAGGTGAGGTGGGAAAAACCCCAGGACTGCAGAGACCCTGCGGTGGGAAACGGCGTCTTAGGCCAACGAGCAGCCGAAACACAAGGAAACATGACATTTATTTTTGGGGAGATGCTGAACATATTGAAACGTGTGAGGGCGGTCACAATCTCAGCATGAAGAGAATAAACGAATGAGCACAGACTAAACGTTAATACGGAGGAAGAGAAGCACAGACAGGGAAGTTCGAGTCGGTGGCTCAGATTTCAGCTCCTGTGACGGACTGAGACTCGTCTACCGTCACAGTCAGTCAGGGTGGACAGCAGCACGCTGAACGGTACGACAGTATGTGAAGACAGACGTGAGCTGCTTAGAAAATAGATGCATCTTGAGCCGAGGTCTGCAACCTGAGGCTCTTTGACCCTTTTGTAATGGCTTCCTGAACTTTCACTTAATTATAGCTAAAATATTTTATCTTATTTTTTATTCTGTTTACAGTCATTTTTAAAATGACCTTTAGCTCTTGGAAGGATAAAGTCTATTAAAAAAAAGGCCCAATTACTAAAATGAGGGAGAAAAAAAAAAAAAAAAAGCTAAAATGACTAAAATTTCCAAAAATGGAAAAAAACAAAACAAAAAACAAACAAAAAAACCCAGCAGCTTAGAAAATACTTAAAATGATTAAAATGTCCTTCTTTCCTGTGACCATAAGACTATAACTCCTTCCTGCAATTTGTATTTGCTGCGTTTTGGTTCATTTCATCCTTTCTGTACTTATATTAGTCATCGTTACGCCTTGAACATAATAGTCAAAATTACTTATTTTTTTCATCCTGTCATTTTTGATAGTCAAGATTCTATTTATTCTGTGTGGAGCAACGCTTAAAGGAATTTTCCTCTGGGATTACTAAAGCATTTCTATTCTATCATAAAATGTCAAAATTGTCAGAAAATGCTTGAAAAGGATGAAACTGTTGAAGTCAACAGCTGAAAATATAATTAAATGTTTACCGTCCTAAATTGTAATTGAAAATTCATAAATGCAACGTCAGATTCAGTTTTTGTTTGTGTTTCAAAACTATTTTATATATGAAACTTTGGCAGCCTCATTTATCAGGTTCAATTAGTTTCGGTAGAAAATCACACAAACTGCTGTTTTGGTCATGAAGGTTTCGGACTCCCGATCTGGAGTTCAAGTTTGAGCTGCGACACGAATCTCAACAGATTTCATGCTTGTTTATTAATGCTGGTATTCTGCTGTTTCAAAATAAAATGAGAGAAGAGGACATGTGGAAGTTTTCTCCCACTTTCATTCCCCGCCAAAGGAAACAGATGGTTTTCATTGTGAAGCTCAAAACAAGAGTGAAAATGGTCGAAAAGGAACTTTTTCCCTCAAAGTAAAAAAATGCTGTGTCGTCATCAGCCCATATCAACTTTACAATCGATCTCCCGACCATGAAAAGTCTGCTGATGTGCTCATCTGCAGATTGTGGTTTCTTCTAGTGAGAAAAGCTTTATAGTTTAGTGTTTCAGACAGGATGAGAGTTTCAGTAACTTACAATCTTGTGGGAAAAAAAATTCTCAGAACATGCGGAAATTGTTCCAAACTAAATAAAGAAAATAAAAATGTTAATATTTCAGTGTCCATCTGAAACAAGTCTTTCTTTCATACATATCGAAGCATTTCAAGGCTTTTTTTTTTTTTTTTTAATTATCAGTAGTTTCATCTGATAAATTAGGAAAAATGATAAAGTATTTCAGATAGTTCTATTTTTCGTCAACTCGCGACTATTAAAATTTAAAAATGCCTTGAAATCTAAAAAAGAATATATTCGCAAAACAACTTTGGGTCTGATCCTGTGTAAATAATCTGATGATTAAAAGTAGATTTTTCCAGTTTTTTGAGGGGGGGGTTATTAACTACACATTTTGACAAAATATTTCACGTCACATTTTTGGTAGGAATGATCGCTTTTTAAATTAGGGAAAAAAAAAAAAAAAAAAAAAAAGGTGGCTCCTGTGAACCCCGAGCCGGTGATTTGAGGCCCAAGGCTCCACATTTGTCCACAGTATTGAAAGTGGGTTTTAAAATCAACAGTGATTTTGAATTCGACTCGCAGGTGAGCGCAGTGCTTCAGTCCAGCTCAGAAAGTTGGCAAAGGTGAAGCTCATTCTGGCACGTCAGCACTTTGAAACAGTAACTCGTGCTTGTCTCACATCTCGGCCTGATTACTGCAATCAAGTACTACTCCACCTTCCTCACACGTCTCCAGTTAGTTCAGAGCGAGCGCTGCTGCTCCAATACTAACTGGAACAAAGACTCCCTCAACTGGCTGCTTGCACATTTTAAGTGGGAATGGTGTCGCCCCGCCTTACCTGTCTGAGCTGCTGCTTTTAGCCCAGCTCGAGACTCGGCTCCTCGGGTTTTCAGATTGTCACGTACGTACCGCACTTTGGTTTGGCTGCGGTTGTTTTTGAAAGCGCTTGAGAAATAAAGTTGAGGAATGACTTAACTCGTCCTTCGCACTCAGATCTGATAGAGCGAGTCCTCGTGTGAGAAGACGTCACGGAGAAAATAAAATGTGAACAGGATAACGGATTAAAAATAAAAACCTTACGTCATATAGAGGTCTTTACTTTTGATCCTGGGGAGAAAAACAGAAGACTGAATGTCAACAGCTGAGTCCACCTCATGAAACAAAGTAAAAAGCTTTTATCTGGACTGAGTCAGAAATATTGCTACATAGATTCTATTATCAAGCAGAAACTTGAGTGTTGTTTTTCATTGCGTACATGACAAGTTGGTTGTTTCCTTTTTTTCACAATTATATAAAGAGTTGAAGGTTCAACACTGCTACTTTATATCCGTCCCCACTGAGAGGTGCAGCTTCTCACTGCTTCAAATTCTAAAGTTTTCTTCTAAACAATCCTGTGAGAATTTTTCTTCATGGTTTCAGGTGATTAGCAGCAGATTTCTGAGTCAACGACATTAAGCTTGATTTGAACTTTTTTTTTTCTGGCTTAACACGCACAGGATGTGCACAGGTCAGATAAAACACCTTTTTTGTTTTCTTTTGGAAATATCTCTCTGAAAGTGCTTTTTTTTTTTTTTTTTTTTTACTGAACTGTGACGTTAGAGGGAAAAGTGTGTTTTAATTGAAAGGTCAATGACAGAAAAACAAGTTATTTTCCTCGGGCAGCCCAGTTATGTGAATCTAAATGAGGTAAATTCACACTCCTGAAGCAGGATCGACATGTTACAAGTGATTTTTTTTTTTTACCAAGTCACACGTCACTGCTGAGCAGCTTCACACTGGTCAAGTTGAAAAATATTCCAGTTCGAAGGCAAATTTGACAAATACAAACTTAAGTTATTTTTCTTCCTTGATGACTTACTTACCTTCACTATGAGACAATTTATTAACTACCACACAATGCGACAGTACAATTGAAGCCACAGGCTGGAGCAACAGCATTCATGGATAAATGTTTCCTTGTGGTATTCACAGGTCCCCGACAGATTCCTGGAGGTTGCCGAGATCACGCTAAGAGAATTTCACATTGCAATTTCGATGGGAAAGGATCGCGATCCGTCCTGGAAGAAGGCCATCTACAAAATGATCTGTAAACTGGACGCCGACGTACCGGCTGAATTCACATGCCATCACTCCGGTTGAGGCCCCAGCAGAAGGGGAAAGTCAGAACAGTGGGCAGAACAAAACTACGGGTCACCTTGTTAGTAAAGTACATGCCTGACTGGTTGTTTTTTTTCTGTATCATCTGGTTTGGACATTGTGGGAACAGGGAGCTTTCATGTTTTTTTCTCCCAATAATACATAGTTTGAATGACTGAAGACGTTTTAGAGAACTTTAGACAGTTTTGAGTTTTTTTTCTCTCTCCTGCAATTAGAACAAAAACAGACACACACGCAGTCAAAAAAAAAAACCCTTTAATAGTGAACATTGATATTTTGTAAAAATGCACAGTATTGTAAAAATTACAGGTTATACCGTCAGTATTTGTGTCTTATAATCCGCTTGTTTTCTCTCTTCCATACTCACTGCATGCGTCTGTTGTTCTTCAGGCGTTTCTCTGTCCGCAGGCAAATTAAAACGGCCTCTGCATCAGGAGCGACGTGCTTTGTTGTAGCTGATGATCCTTTGTGTGTCCTCCCGCGTTCAGAAAAATTTGTGGGGGGGTGAAAATTCTGGATCTCCATGATCTCTGACCTCCACGGATGCAAAGATGTAAAAGTTTCTTATAAAACCGTGAATGTGTCTCTTTCACTGCAGTACATGATACAAACGGCTGCCAAAAGACCAATAAAGTCATCCTAATTAAAAATGAATACCGTGCTCACTTCTTTTAAAGAGATTTTAAAGTTAGGAGTTTCTTTTTTTCCTTTTGCAGAGTGACTGCTCGTGCCGCAGGTTTTCAACTGCGCAGAGCTGCAGTCTTGTGCAAGAATGTTTTTTTGTTTTTTTTTCACGAATAAAGCAGACGATGCAATCAGCAACCTTCCACATTGTATTCCCACACATGCAAGGAATCTGCAAAGGACGGTGACGCTTCAGCCTTGAGTGTCTCAAACTCCAGTTGCAGCGTGAAATTAATCAAAACTAGTCATGTATGCGGTGCAAGTTTGCGCTTTTGTGACGCGAGAGGCTGTTAACTGTCATGCCGGCTCCCGCCACCGCTTGGTGCTGCAGAGCAATCAGACAGCAGTAGAGTTTACATTTGACATTTATGCCTGATTACACATTTTCATTTGAAAATACAAACCTTTCCTCGTGATTTGGGGCATTTGTTAAGACAACAGTAATCCGAGCCACTAAAAACGCGACTTTTGAAAATGCTACGTCTCCGTGGAAACGGGAGAAAAGCGAACTTTTTGAAAGCGAAATCTTCTGTCCATACAAATATCCGTGTAATCCTCACTGTTAATGGATATAGCATATTGTTCTCTGTGCGCATGTATGTGTGGTTTCATTATATAAACATCCAACAGCAGCCACTAGTGGCCCTCCAGGTGAACTACATTGTGTACAAGTGTTTCTGGCATTTTTCCATGTAAATGTGAAACTTTTCTGAAACAAAAACTATGTTTTCACTTGAAATGTTGTGTAAACGGGGTCTTTAAGTTGTACGGGAGAGGCTTCTTGCAAATCCAGTGTGATTTCGTGGTACTTTCAAATTACACAATTAAAACAAGAAGCAAAAAAAGAAAAAAAAAGCATAAAATCAACCACATTCAGGCTCCTGAATATAAACCTGCACTAACTACAGCTGCTCGCGGCATGGACTCGTCAGTCACTAAAAACTGGAAAGAAAACTCTCCAAGAAGTTCACTGAAGATGCCACGATGCTGAGAGTACTGCACGGTTCAGCGTGCCTTGTACTTGAGCAGCAATTAAAATCCTATGTAGATTGATGATTTTGACTGAAAGCTTTTAAGTTGCTCTTAAAACACGTATTTTCAGGCAACGTTTCAAACACGTGAATATAAACATTTACTCATCACGACTGCAAGTCAGTACATCTAACATTCCCACACTTTTATAACTGGACGTAAAGCAGCAGATTATGTAGAAAATGTCTCCTTGTAATACAGTTTTGAGCTTATGTGAGCGACTTGTGATCAACTTTTTCATTTTCTTTGTACTCGTGGTGAAATACAAGACAAAAATCGACAAGCATTCGCTGGATCTACCGAACATTTTGATCCAGATGGTAAAAATGTATTCAACTGACAGTTCTTAAAACTTGAAATGTTTTCAACGACCACTTCACTGCAACTGCTTTCAAACACTCCCACTATTATAAAAAAATAAAGGGATTTAGAAGCAGTTACAGGTTTTCACCTGAGAAAAACTTTTCTCCACTTGGGCCGACCTGAAACAAACCTGAAGACTCCAGCAACACCGTCAGGGTCGAGAATTTTGTGAAACATTTATTTTCCAGTAACAGTTATGCAAGAACACAAAACAATGCTACAGGTATACAACAAGTTGGAAGAGTAAAAAACAAAAACAAGCAAAAAAAACCAAACAAAAACAATATGCGTGACCAACAGCAACATTCAGAGTTACAAACTCATCAGTTAATATCTAGGGGGGGGAGAAAAGCCCCAAACTATGCTGTATCAGTTAATCAACTCAGGATTTGATTGAGGAAATCTATCACCAGCAGTAAAACTTCTGGGTTCACAATCTGGATACCTGTGAGGAGAAAACACATGTTACAGCTTTTACCACATTCAGATTCATCCTCGGTATCAACTTTGTTCAAATGACACAGCAGGATTTCCAGTTCACTATATATGATGAGGTATATTAAAATATTATGATAGCATGCCACAAGTTGTTCTGCAGCACTGTTACAACTACGTATATATTTATTTGGTAGAACTGTAATTATCCAGTCCAAATGTATATTAAAGGTTTACGAAACATTGAAGGTCTGAGGATGGATTAAAACAATATTTCTCAATGTTTCAGATCTTATCATTTCTATTCAGTGAACTTTAACAGCACAGTAAGACAAACGAGGCCAAATGTAAACATAACTCTCCTCAAACCTCGGCACATATTGTTTTACTTATAATAGGGGGAAAAAAGAAGCAAACATACCTTGCAATGAACTTAAAAAAAAAGGAATAAGATCATCTTCTTAGAAATACTTGGTGCGGTTGAGAGCTTTCTGTGCCAGCTTGCCGCTCTCGTCCGTTATTCTCTCCCAGTCCGTTTGACCCACCACAAAACCGATCGCACGCTTTCTATCTGCGTCCTTTTGCTCTTCCAGATCAGCCCATCGCACCTTGAAGAGGAGCACAAGCAGGGCGCTGTGTCATGAGCAGGTAATAAAGGAGCATCGTCTCACATGAATGCAGCTCGGAATAACTACAACTTTCAAGATCTCGACAGACTAAAGGAGGGAATTTACCCTTTTCTTTCCAGGTTGAGACATACGGGTGGCATAGTCGTCAGGCAGCTGAAGGTAGTCCTCCAGGCCTGCCATGTGTTCACCGTCACGCTTCCTCTTCCCACCGCTGCCCAGACCGTCCAGCTTATCTGGATAAATGCAAGAGGACTGTTCAGACCCCTGCTGTCCGTTTAGAAAATCCTGAACCTCATCATCTTACCACTTATCAATCTTAAAAAAAAAGAATTTCTTCTGGAAATGTAGGCCTATTATAACACGTGTCTAATTTTACATAAAACCGACAGCAATTAACAGAATGCGAGAGACGCATGTATGTAGGACTTCTACTACAAATACAGATCTTCACTGTTCCGTCTCGAGAACAAGGTGCAGCATCGAGTCAGGAGTGGAACAAACAGCAGCTCTTCCTGAATCCATTGGGACGGAACATAAAACGCGACTTGGAGGCTATGTAAACCGTCACTCTCACCGACCAACCCGCCTCCAGCAAGTGATCATATATGGCTACAACACCACATAAAACGGGCGTCAAATATAAGAACAAAACTGGCCACGACATTGCTATCATGTCAAACGCTTCATGACGCGACTTGCACAATCTGACCATTTTTTTAATTCCTCGCAGAAATTTGTAATTTCATTGCTTCTCAGATGTTTCTGCTAGAAGAAAAAAGGCTGTTGGTTCATTAAGTCACAAACACTGAAGCAAGAACAAACCTGTGGCTGATTTCTAGCTGCAACATTTTATATGGATATCAAACCGTAACCTCACACCACAAGCAAGCATAACCGCAATTATCTTCAGAGGGATACTCAAGAGAGAGAAACCTTCGGCTTATAAAAGCCAAAGGTCGGCAGCTTGAGCAGCAGTACAGAACAACAGGTCTCAGTATCCACAAATAAATGCACACCAATCACATCACATCATTTAAAGACTCCATTACCTCCACCAAAACCCAATATTTCGCCAATATGATCCCAGCAAACAAAAGAAATACAAGATCTCTCTTCTCCCTCCTCTACAATATCACTCAACCCCAGGACACTCTTACTTCACCTGTATACAACCTCCTTCTGCAGCCAGCATGTCTTTTTTTCACAGATACAATAAACAAAATCCACCAACACCTTGGTACAAACCGTCTCAACATCTCGGCAGACTTTCTCATTCTCCTCTTTCCAGCTCCCCACTCTCTTGGAAATCTCATAATGCAAAAATCCACCTGTCACCTGAACGCCCTCCACACACATCCTCAAATCCTGCCTCCGCTCTCTGGTCCCCTTCATTTCTGGCATCATCCACTCCTCTCTCACTACTGGAACCGTTTTCTCATATTGAAAACCGCTGCTGTCACCCCAATTTTGAAAAAAAAAAAAAAAAAAAAACTTGGTGCAGACCTCTCCGACTTTAACATTTATCATTACGTGTCCAATCTACCCTTCATCTCCTAAATCCTGTAAAAACAGTTGCCTCCCAACTCCACTCTCACCTATCCCACAATAACCTCTATAAAAATTTCCAGTCCAGCTTCCGTCCACTCCTTAGCACTGAAACAGCACTAGTCAAAATATCAAACGACCTTATGGCAGCTGATTCTGGACTCCTCACCATCCTCATCCTCCTTGACCTGAGAGCGACCTTTGATACCATCTGTCACTCCACCCTCCTCAACAGATTATCCTCCATTGGCATCACCCACACTCCATTAGACTGGTTCACTTCTTACCTCTCTGGCACTCACTACACTCAACTTAAATCCTGTAAATCCATCCCCTTCTCTGCCATCATAGGTGTCATCATAGATCTTCTCCTCTTTATCATTTACCTCCTTCCCCTTGGCAATATTTTCCGCAAATTTAACATACATTTCCACTGCTATTCGGATGACACCCAGCTCTACCCTACCAGTAAACCCTCATCCATCCTCACTGATTGTATTTCTGAAATAAAAACCTGGTTCAAGTTTCTTAAATCAAACAGCAATACAGCTGAAATCCTTCTTATTGGCACCAAGTCCACTTTATCCAAAACCAGCAGCTTCTCCATCAACATTGACAACTCCTCCGTTTCACCCTCCCCCCAGGTTAAGGGTCTGGTTGTCATCCTCGACAGCACTTAATCCTTTCAGTCTCACATCAATAACATTACCCAGTGTCCGCCCCTCCCTCACAAATTAATGTAACTCTCTCCTCCCTCACAAATCCCTTCATAAACTGCAACTGGTCCAGAATTCAGCTGCCCGCATCATCAGACCCCTCCATCCACCACATCACTCCCATCCTCCATCAGCTCCACTGGCTCCCAGTTCAGTTCTGCATCCAATTCAAAATTCTCCTCTTATATGAGACGGTAGCAGTCACAGCTTGTATCACCATACCCCACCATCATCAGATATATAAAAAAAATATATATATAACTTCAGATGCGAAAGTGACTCTCAGCCACCACTGAAGCATGAGAGGCTATAACATTATGTGACTCTGACAAACTTGTACATTTATATCAAACAAAAATTTGGGCTTAACCTGAGCATTTTGAATGTTAACTAATTAAGAAGGTAGAAAAGCTTTGGGTGTTTGCTGAGACACAAAAGTTCAACAATCATCGTATAATGCGGACAGGACCATTTTCTTTCAAGGACTTTGCCAAGATTCACAAACATAAAAATTATCACACTTCATACGGCAGCGTTCCAGAGCAGAAGACTCGACACTACAACTATAAAGGGTTGGATCACAAACGAAAGAAAGATGAAGAAAAAGGTTTACCTACCCAGTTTGGCCTCGGACGTGTCCATCTCCCATTTGCTTTTTGGAATGTAGCCCTATATTACATAAAGAAACACTGCAATGGTTACATGTCTGGGCGACACGGGGAGAAGGGGAGGGTGGAGAAAGTGGGAGAAGGGAAGTGGCTGAAAAGAGAAGTTTAGAAGACAAACAACACCAAACAACTGCAGGATGCATGAGCAATATTATTAGACAGACAGGATTCTACTAACACCAGCATGCAGACATTAATGTAGGGTTACTGCAAGAACCTCTGCTTTCGCACTCGGCGTTTGCTCTCAACCAAGTGAGTAAAAAAAATGACAAATGAACTACAGTCATGCACCGCTTCAGAGAATCCAGACTGGATTTAAATTCTTTTAATTCCATTTTAGGGATCCACCATGATATCAGCACAACATCCAAGGCTGATGGTCGTCCCTCCCTCCTTCCCTCCCTCAAGCAGGTCTGCTGGGCGCAGATTTGTTAGAAGTTCTAGAAACTGATAAACTGGTTGTTTGCACTGAATGCTTAATGCAGGTCATGTGAGAAGGAGTTAAAACTCTATTGAGTCCAGGAAATCCATTGCATCCTGGTTCTGGTCCATGTTGCACGCAGATACGTCTGTGCGCCCTGTATAAGTTTTGACAGTGAACGGCTATGAACAGAAATCATTTAGATCAGGGGTGTCAAACATAAGGTATGTGGGCTAAAACCGTCCTGCAAGCAAACGTTTATATCTTTAAAGCGCTGAATAATGACATGGAAAATTTATTTCATCAAGTTAATACAAGAGTCTGAATCACCTGCAGCCCACTAATTCAGATTAAGTCATTCAGGTATGGGGGACTATTTTATGTTCTGTAAAGAGCACTTTCATTATTCCTGCAACCAGAAATGGTTAATAATTACAAAATATTCCATGCCTTAGTTACTGTCAAAATGTTCTGACGGGATTAAAGAGTTTACAGTCGTGCTTTCAAAAGTGTTAAAAAATAAATGTGCTTTCCTTGTAAGTTGCATTAGTTTTCTTATTGGAATTTTATCAGTTGTTATGAAACAAAAGCAGAAACATCAACAAGTTGACAAAAGCAACATCATTTAATTGTGATTTAATGTTGTCTGTAGAGCTGCACCAGGCATGAGTACTCTTACTCGTACTCATAAAATTGCCACCGATACCGCGACACCGATACCACTTTACGGCAGCGTAGGGTTTACACGGGCGGCAAGTGAGGAGCGCGCAGCTTGCTCAAAGCTGTTTAATATTTTTAAATGGCTTTGAGCAAGCAGTGCGCTACTTTTTCGACCATCTTGTTCGAAACTTGAGGAGGATTTAGGCCATTCCTAAATGAATGTAGAGGTAACCCTGCAGTTTCTGACAAAGCTTTATTGAAAGCCATTTTGTTAAATGTTAGTACTCAGTTTATGACAAAGTTTTATTCAAATGTTTTCTTACAGTATATGTGGCAGTGCCATAAAAGAACAAATTTTCGAATGTCAGGACATCACAATGTAGGAATGTTGTTCAAAAAACAGCTGTGGAAAAAAATAAATGTGTGTATTGGCCTACGTACTCGGTGTCGGTGAGTACTCAAATGCAAGTACTTATACACTACTCATTTTGGACAAAAGTGGTATCGTTAGTTGTCTGTATTAAGTACTGCATCAGAATATTGGTATCGGCAATATTTTGTTTTAAAAATATCGGCACGTATCAAATATCGCGCAGCCCTATTTTATTTGGATTAATGTGGTAATGATCATGTGATTCACACATTTTTGATGCTTAGGTATTTGCCTCTCATCTTGAGGCTGCAGCGCTCCTGCTGGTTTAATAGGTTGGACATAGAAGGGTCAAATTAGCTGCTCTTCCATTGTTAGACACTCAGAAAAACCTTTTCGTTAGCTCCAGAAACCTGCAGACACTCCACTATCAACACCAACATCAATGACGACGCATGAAAATATTTGGAAAAGGATGAGCTTGATTATCTATAAAGGTATACAGTTTAAGATTAAAGATATACATATAGAAATGTACTTAGGGTGCTTTGAATGTTTAGATCAATAGAACTCGACTAAAGCTACACATATATGGTGGTTTTCAATTGTGTATTACCAGCATACAATAACAATATGTATTAAAAACATATTTATCATCAATAAAATTGAAAAAAATATATAATTTCATAGACCATATATCTTACAAATACATTCGTAATTTCTTTGGCTTTATTGTTATAGTTCTAATCTAAAAGTGATCATCAATATGAATCCTGATGATCTGTTCCAGTCTCTGTAGCAGGAGGTTCTGATCAATAGTATCAAATGCACCAATGTGATCTAACGAGACCAGAACAGAGACCAGTCCTGTGTCTGAGGCCATGAGAGGATCATTAGTAACTTTGATCAGAGCCGTCTCTGTGCTATGATGAGCTCTATAACCTCACTGAAAAGACTCAAATAGGTTGTTTGTATACAAATGGTCACATAGCCGATTTAAAACAACTTTTCCAGGACGTTAGAAATAAAGGGAAGGTTGGATATTGGCCAGTTACTTGTTAAAACACCTGGATCAAGGGTGTTTTTTTTTTAAAGAAGAGGTTTAATCACAACAACCTGAAAGACCTGTAGTACATCGACTGTTAACTAAAGACAGGTTGTTCTGATCATGTATTGATGTACCAATCGAGGGTAAATGCTTTAAACTGTCTAGTCGGGATTGGATCTAACAACCATGTCGGTTTGGCTGAGAACTCAAAGAGCTCTATATGATGGAAGTCGGAAAACTGTACATCAGGTTCTATTGAAAAATGTATTGACTCTTTTTTAACGACACGTAAATGTAGGAAACGTTTTTTACTTGGCTGAAAATAGAAAAAAAAAAAAGAGTCCATACATATGTATTTAGAACGACAAAATGAACACAATTCAATCCATTGACAAATCTAGAGAAAATGCATATGGTTGATAGATCTGTGACAGCTTTGGAGAGTATGTGGTGTAAAGAGGTTTAAAAAGTCACTACTGCTTAAAGTTCAATGGACAAGAGCTTTAAAGCTTTAAAGGCCTGTCCTCAGGTCAGAGCCAATGCATAAGCACAGTATGGCGGGTCATCATGTCAGAGAAAAAACAGAGGTAAGTGGAGGAACAGACAGGAATACAATGCCAGCCTGACAGCAGCGGCTACGTTTACGGTTGCTACGAAAAATTGCTGATCAAAAACGCAACTTTCTTATGACATTCTCATATCCTTCTGTTAAGGTGATCTGATCACAGCAGAGGGTACCTGGCTGTGTCCCGGGAGAAAAAAAACAACAACACATTTTCATGGGGCTGTCAAGTCCTCCACAGTTGTGTCTCGTTTGAGTTTATGCCGGGACCAGTAGGGTAGTAGGTTTTTAGTTTGTGTGGGAAATATAAGGACTTTCACAAAGTCACAAGAGTAAACAGTGCTTGATTATATGCATTGTTGCGTGTGGTGTGTCTACTCTGGTTGCTATGGGAATTTGGTGTCAAAAACCATGGAAGGGTGTCCAAAATATCAGTTTCAGCTCGTTAAAATCTTCAGAGAAGAAAACTGATATTCTGAACACAGTGTCACAGAATACTGCAGGAGATCAGTGTTTAACACTGAGCAGCCCGTTTTAAAAGACGCCGTATATATATACATATATATAGTGGCATCTGGGTTTATAGATTTTTCTTGTAGAAGTTGTTTAGTCTGTTAAAGATGTGAACCATTCAGATGTTTTCCTGCTGTTTATTTTTCGGCATGCTCCTTAACAAGCACAACGTTTTGTTTTATTTATTTGCAGAATGTTGAAAGCCTGTGAGGACCAGGACTCGGGACTCAAACTGACAGTTGCATTTCTTTCATGGCTTTGGAGTTTAAGGAGTTTCTTTGTGAGAACGCATATTTGAAGGATGTTTACTGTAGGCATAATATAATCATTATATTGAATATCATTATATTATATCATTGATATTGTTGCAAAACTATTTAAGAGAATACCATATTGGTCTGGATACAGGATGACCTTGAGTACTGTGAAAAAGGAGATCAAATCTTATATAAATGCCATAACACATGGACTTAAACAGCTGTTAAATACCGGTATGGGACAGTGGGCGTGGTCAATCGTGCAACTTCTCAAATGGCTTCAGAAGGATTGCTGCTCGCATACTCTGGTTGTAGATGGTCCTCCCATAGCGCAGCATCCTTAATGCAATTGAAAACATTTGCAACGCAGCATTTTAAAGCCTTGGAATGGCCTGTTAACTCCTCATCCCCTCAGTATGATCACAAGTCACTTCTGAGTGTGTGGAATCAGTTCATTTTGTTTTGGAAGCCCCTGTGCCGTTTGTATGCAGAACTGAAATACAATCTTTTGGTTAGTCACAATTATTTATTAGATGCTCTTGATACTGAAAAGCAGTCTGTAAATAGTTTGTTGTTGTTTTTTTTAAAACCAGTCATCTGGACGGTGGAAAGTGTAATGACGACAGCCATCGTGTCAGAAAATGTGATGAAACTGCACACCCTCTTGGATCGTGACTAAAAACAAACCAAAAAACATACATGGCCTCTGACAAACTAGATCTTCATGAACTGAATAACAATGATTACAGAAACTAACTTTGACAGAAATAAAATACTTTCATAGGACAGGATGCAGATAATGTCATTGTTAATAGGTAGAGCTAAGCAGAAATATTGATACTTAGGTTCGTATCAATGGTTTTGAAAAAGACACTATATCGATATTCCAGCCTCTTTGAATCGTACGTGGCTCCGTCTGCAGAACGTGCAATGGTAGCTCCCAGTCCTCATCTCATCACATATCTGAGGACTGGGAGCTGACATCGCACGGTTCCCAAACGAGAGCCATACTGGGAGCAACAGTGTGGAGGTATTGAAAACTGTGGGACATGGCGGGCAAGGCGCCCGCCACTGTCACAGACATTGCGAGCAAGGTGCCCGCCACTGTCACAGACATTGCGAGCAAGGCGCCCGCCACTGTCACAGACATCGCCTCCAACATGAACGGCGCTGCTTGCCGGGATGTTGCATTTGAAGCACTTTGCTCGCACGCTTAATTTGATGTCGCAGCGCATGCTGAAGCTCCCTGCAGCCACGCGCTTGTTGGGAAGAGTGAGACGCATCAAGAGCTTCTTCAGATGCAACTTTACAGCTTCTCTGTGTACTATGACGGAAACAACCGCTACAAACTGTTGACTGGTGTCAGCTGAGAGGAAGCAGCAACCAGCCACAGCTCATCTTATTCATCTTTCTGGGAGGATCAGAGTCACATTTGAGTTCAGTTCATCAAAAATGATGCATCTTATTCATTTGCGCGTGGAGACTAAATGCACTTCTTTTTAATTAAGCTGATATGCATGAACACTGACATACAAATCAGATTGATGTTTGAGGTGTTGGGAAAATTATGCAATTTCTTTTTTAGAAATTGGAACATCAGAACTAATCTAATAGATTTTCGACTCCTTTACCAATATAATGAGATGTACCAGCCTATTAGATTTATTTTTATTATGATAATTCATTTGGAGGCTATATATGAAAATTGTGTCGCACCATGTCTAACAGTATTTGTAACGTATATAGATACGTATCGTATCGTGACTTCCCTGATGATACCCAGCCCTTTTAAGAAGAGAGTGTAAACAACACTATGTGATTGATGAATGAACTCTATAAGATGTGATTATAAAGTTCACTAATCAATTACTTCTCTGCACAGTGGCATTTTATAACTCCAGTACCAAAATGCTTTGTTCAATAGCAGTTAATAGTTAAAAAAAAAAAAGAAGCTATTTTTATTTCAGAGATTTAAAAAAAGATCATTTAGAAATATCACAAACCTGTATACTCAGAAAAGTGCCAGTTTGTTCAGACCGTGTAGTTTTCTAGTTTAAAATCAAGATTGGTGCAAATAACATTTGCAAGATTTGATGCCCTCCTTCTGATGAATGGGTTAGTCATGTACTGCCTTGTATTGAGAGGAAAAGTAAAAGGTGCAGAGGCATTTGGTCTCGCCCAAAATAATGCAGCTAAGCACCTGATTGCTAAAATCTTGACTCTATAATGGGGACTCTATAACTACATAAAATAAAAATGTCAACAAGTCAAATTTGATTTGCTATAAGGCCCCATGAATTTTCAACAGTATCATCTAGATTCATGATATAAAACTAGCTGGTTCGGGTTGATTAAAACACTAATGAGTCATTAAAAAATGATGGACAATTCTTGTGTAACAGATGGAAAACAAGTAAGTGAAAATGAGTCTCACAACTACGTGATCAGAGGTTTTAAGGTTGCCATGTCCTACCATGTCACCCTCTTCTTCCTCTTCTCTCTTGGGTTCTTGGGGCTCGTCATCAGGATTGAAGTCTTCCATTTCGACCTAGAAACACAAGCATGGCTTGATTTAGCAGTTATTGATTAAAACTGAAAAAGGAACTTTGAGTCTTGATGGCCTCACCTCTTCAATAGCAGCATCCTGAAGCAGGGACCGGACATCCAAGCGCACCATGTGACGAGGTGAAGCCTCCCAGTTGTTGGACATCTGACGACAGAATTCTCCATGAGGAAGTGTACACTATGGCCTCGTTTACACAACATTTTCAAGTGAAGACGGAAAGCTTCTATTGCTTCTTGAGTACAACACAACTTTTTGAAGATGGAAATCTTCTAAAGTGCTCAGTGGAAACCGGGGGGAGATGAAGTAGAAGGACGATAACAACAATGTTTCCTCCAGAGTGTCATGACTCCCAGTCCATATTCTCCTGGGACTTGGTAGTTTTATTGTTGACAATCACGTGGAATGGCAATACAACATTGCCAGCGGTACATACGAATACAAGTGTACTCGCCAATGTAAATGTTCATTTCGTAGTGTTCTCTGTGTGTGTGGGTTCATTTCAAAAACAACTAACAGCACCAACTCGCGGCCCCAAAAACAATCATTCTCAGCGTTTCTGTGTAGTAAACAGAAATGCTATTGTGTAAACGGGGCTTGAGCTTCAGATGGAATTAAATAGTTAGCACTGTATATCAGGTCAGACAGCTATCTCAAATACCTTCGTTATATCCTTGGGCGTGCGTCCATGGACATTTCTTTTCCCGCAAGTTTGCGTGTCTGCGGTGATTTCAGCCAGATAAACCTTGAATCACAACAGAAAGCCTCTTCAGCGCACAGAAAACCACAACAATTTGTCAGGTTGTTCAGGGACTCACCTCAAAGCCTTTCGTTTTGGCAGCACTCCAGAACTGGTCAAAATGTTTAACCTTGTCATTAATTGTGTCTAAAATGATGAATGGGAAAAAGCCGTCATCCAGTGTTTTCTTAAAGGTTTTGAGCATGCTGCTGCGGTAGATGTCCTCCATCTCCGGCTCATACTCATACTCAAGAATCTGCAAAGGAAGGTGTTTTTGCATTAAATTCTATTTCTTCACAATATTACAACTACTTTGAGTTACAGATTTTATCGGCGGTGAGTGACCTTTCTTTTGACTCTTTTCCCAGTATCCGGGTCTTTCTCGGTTTTCTCAACTTCGGTCATGAAATAGTCGTCCAAAACGAGCACTCGCGGAGGTGCTCCACCACAGTCAACTTCTTTGTCCTAATTATTGTCAACAAGTTTCAAAAACATATTTTTGATTTAGTTTTATTGCCAAAAAAACTGAAACGGTCTGACACATTATCAGGAAATTCAGATCAAAATTTCATATTGAACTGATCTAGACGTCTGGCATCACTTACCCGAATGAGTTTTGCCACATGACTTTTGCCACTTCCTGGAAGTCCTCTCATGATAATGACAATCTATAAAATATTAAATGAAACCATATTAGACACCATATGTGATGTTGTTACAAGTACAGTTATTATTATTGTTACAATTATATATGAATTAAATATAAATTTATTACCCTCTCAGGCCGAGACAGTCTGCCAGGTGGTTTGAGGATGTCATCAATATTCTTGATTTCTGGCTTTTTCTCGATTCTGGGGGGAGGCTGCGGAGGAGGTGGGAGGGGAGCTGAAGTAGGGGGTCCTCTGTCCTCCGGATAACTTCTTCTTTCGACTGTATGACATTAATTGCAATTAAGACTCCAGTTACACGACACATCACGACACATTCACAAGTGAAAACGGAAAACTATTGTCGCGTTTTGGGTGTCGATGCTCGGAGGCACCGAATATAAAAATGTTTAAAAAAGGCTTCCAAGGTAGAACCTTTTTTTTAACGCTCCAACTCCTTCCTTGTGGAAATGGAAAAAAACGCAACTCTTTGAAAATGCTGCTACTACAGGTGCACACCACGGCCACAGTAAATACTTCTTCTGAACATGTCCAAGCAGATGCAACATCAATCCAATGATGGCCCCCAGAGAGTCATGACACTCAGACCATATTCTCCTGAGACTTGGTAGTTTTATAGTTGAGTGTCATCGTAATAACAATCCAACTACGTCACCTGTCCATTCGAATGTCCTCACCATTGTTAATGTTTATAGAGTAGTGTTCTCTCTGTGCACGCTTGTGTGGGGATCCATTACAAAAATGGCCCACAGTGCCCACTGGTGGCCCAGAATGCTAACTGCAACGTTTTCAGCGTTGCTGCAGTTTCCAGATATGGTTTCCAAAACATTACCCGGTATACACAAACCTTTTCGGAAAAAACTGTGTTTTCACTTGGAACGTTGTGTAAACGGGGCCTTAAATTCTAAACAAATATATATCTAAACAAGACAATCATTGTTAGTGTGTTGACAGTAAAAACATGAAAAATAAATAATAAATGTGTGGCATATTCAACGTACTATAAGGTGAAGAGCTGTGTCCATAACGGTCAGGCCCACTGCGGTCGTGTACAGCGCGCTCGTATGGAGCTCTCTCATAGGCCATCCTTCCATAATGATCGTCGGGATCACGACTGCCACTTCGATCTTTGTCCCGTATATCTCGGTCTCTCTCCCGGTATGCTGAGCGTAGAGAATGCGCCAGTGGAGATCTACAAAGAGAACAAGCATTACCAGTTTAATTCCCCAAACTGAATTTCCGGTTTTCAACACTCAAACACTAATCACAATGCATGACACAATGTGATAGAGTACCTTTCTTCAACCATGGCTTGTGTGCTTGAGTCAGAAACAGACAAATAGATTACAATATTACATATGTAGAGAGGCACCACGTCGTCCCATAGGTGGGAAAACAAAGGGTGTCTGATCCACTGAAAATACACCACACCTGTCATCTCTCTCCCTTGGGGGATAACGATCCCTTTCGAATCGTTCTCTCTCGTAGTCAGGCTTTTCTCTGTATGAATCCCTCTCTCTGGTGTAGTCCCGGCGATCCATGTAAGGGTCTGATCGTCGATCATAATATGGGTCTCTGCTGTAGGAATCTCTGGGACCGAGCAGTTCTAGAAGGATTTAACAGTTTGTCAATTAAAAATGAGCAGGAAATGGAAAAATCATCCGATAACAATTTAAAGAATGATACTTCGTGGTAATGAATCTTACCTTTTTCGTAGCCTCTATCTGATGTCACCGGGTCAGGCCTCAACACTATTCTCTCACCATATGAGATTCGCTCAACAGTGGTTCCAGGCTCTAAAACAAAAGGTGGTTATTAGCCAGAGTCACCAAAAACATTCTGACCAAAACTTTTAAAAAATTAAGATATTTATGAATGCACACACCATGCCCATGTCCATAATCGACAGTCTTTGGAATCACCGGAGGTGCAGCAGTGAGAGATGGTTGATAATGTGTAGCAGCTTTGCTTTCCCAAGACACTGCTTCAGGAACAGTCGTCTGTGAAGTTGCTGTCATACCCTGAGACCGAACAACGGATGTTATATATAGGTTGACTTTGCAACATTTCAATTATCTAGTAATTCATTCATGTAACAACACACACGTACAAAATGTAATAACACTTCAATTGTTTTGTCAGTTTTCATGGTTTTACCTTCAAAACATTCCTAACGTCTGGTGGGATCTCCAGTCCAAGAAGACCAGCAGGGAGCTCCGGCATATTATCAGCTGGAGCAGGCTGCTGTGGTTCAGCACCAGGGGTCTTTGCTTCCTGTAATTCCCTGCGAGTGCAAAATAATGGAAGCTAAATTTAGCAAAAGGGTCCCTTAAACATTCTTAAACAGAGTAAAAACACATTACCTCAGTTTCCCACCTTTGTTATGCTATGTAAATCTGAATTTTTCATTTATAACTTACATGAACATTCAGAAAAAATATATAAATTCGATGTATGTGATAGTGAATTGAACAATTTCTATGATGTATCGCAATCCAGTAAAACTCTGTCTTGAAGCAGTAACTCGTACTCGTCCTTTAAAAAAGTGGTATCGGTGCATTCCTAGTTTACAATTTAATTAAATGTTTAGACATTTATGTTAGCATGTTAATATTTTCCCTACACTGCACTTTATGTCATTTTAATAATTAATGTTGTAAATACACTTGTCTGCTGTGTTCAGACTAAAGTCATGTTTATGATGTTTGTCACTTTTTAAATCAAAAAGCAGGTTAATATTTATCCGACTGCTTGAATTCATGAATGGGAAAACTTAACCATGAACAATTATTAAGAAAAGTGACAATGCAACACAGTTGTGATTGCGGAATCGAAGGATAATTGGAATTTTAATCGAATACTGAGATCAGTGTCCTCTTCCAAAATGAGGACCTCCCCAAATACACTGCCCTAGTATGTGAGCAACAAAGAATTGACGCCAACATGCTATTTGTACTTGCTTAATGTAATGTAATGACCACAGAACAGAAATTACCTTATTAGCTTCAGCTCTTGAGCAGCTTTTAAAATAATCTCATGTTGACGCTGGGATAGGGCAAGCACATTCCCACTCATTCCTTGGGCTTCAGCCGAACTCTCGGGCAGGTTTGTGACAGGTGGAGGTACAGCAGGTCTATCCAAAGAAGGATCGTCTCTATGCTCGCCATAGCGAGGCCTGCTATCTTGATACTCTGAAGGATACCCCCTTTCTGATGGCGAAAGATGTCTGGCACGCATTTCCCAGTCTGGAGGCAGAGGGTAGGGTGGTTCTTCTCGTCGGTAAGGTGAGTCATCCCTGTATTCACGAATTCTGAGTTCCCCTCTTCCTCTATCATGTTCATCATATAAATATGGGCGACCTCGTTCCCTTTCTCTTTCCTCTGGCCAATGACTATCTTTGAAAGCCTCAGGTGGCAGCATGCGAGGAACATGGCCCCGCTCATGAGGAGAACGCTCTCTGTATTCATGGTACTTGGCATCACGCAGATGTTCTTCAGGAGGGTAATCTTGTGGTGCCCGCCAGCGATAACCACTTTCACCATGATTATAATCCTGTGTAAAAGTGTCATTATATTCCTCTTCATATTCCTCACGGTTTGGGCCATGCCGCCACATGCCTCTTGCCATCCCCCGTCCCATTGGTCTCCTCCTCACCCCTCCCCTATCTATTATTTCGTGAGGAGATAATGGAGCGCCTCTGCCTTGTGGCGGTTGCCAACCCAAGTCTTCTTCCCCTCCTTCATCGTGATATCCCTCCTCCATGATTTCATGAGGTGGTGGTGGTGGCACACGGCGCCTGCCTCTTCCAAATTCAGAATGCACTGACTGGATATGAGGGTCATCATACATGGGTTGCCCAGTTGAATCCACGTTAGCATCATCAGCGTCTGCTTCATAGTCCAAGGGATCATCATCCATTGGTCCGTGTGCAGGGTGAAGGGGACGTCCTCGTCCTGGATGCATAAAAGCAGGGTGACCTCGTGGGGGGCGACCCCTGCCAGGTGGAAATGGGGGTCTCATACCTCTCATTGGAGGTCCTCTTTCTCTCCAGTAGGGGTCTCCTTCCTCTGAGAACTCTGCTGAGTCAGGTTCCTCCCACTGCCCGTCAAGTGGCTCTCCTCTTCCCATAGAGGGTCCCCCTCTTCCCATAGGTGGTGCCCCCCTGCCCATAGGAGGTCCTCCTCTACCCATTGGAGGTCCCCCTCGTCCCATTGGAGGTCCCCCTCGCCCCATTGGAGGTCCTCCTCGCCCCATAGGTGGCCCCCCTCTACCCATAGGTGGCCCCCCTCTACCCATGGGTGGCCCCCCTCTACCCATGGGTGGCCCGCCTCTACCCATGGGTGGCCCGCCTCTACCCATAGGTGGGCCTCCTCTACCCATTGGTGGACCTCCTCTACCCATTGGCGGACACCCTCTCCCCATAGGGAAACCTCCTCTTCCTAAAGGAGGCCCACCTCTACCCATTGGTGGACCTCCTCTTCCCATAGGGGGTCCTCCTCTCATCATTGGAGGTCTGCCTCTTCCAAAATGAGGACCTCCCATCGGCTCCTCATAATACTCTTCCTCTGGGATCCAAATATCTTCTTGTGGGACCTCCGAGTCCTCGCCACCAAACTCCTCATAAGAAGACTCCTGCCATTGGTAGTTCTCCTGATCCTCTATCATGTCCATGTCCTCTTCTTGTTGCGCATAGTCATAAGACATGTCCTCTGCCTCCTCCCCAAGTGGTACAGAGTTTGCACCCCCAAACTCTCCACTGCACCTCTGCCCACGTCCTCGTCCATGCATTTGTAGAGGCATCGGAGGCTGACCACGTCCTCGACCAGTGGGAGGCAATGGATGCCCTGGTATTGACTGCAAATGGCCAGCACTTTGTAACTTTACATCAGTTGACTTTGGGATATTTGGTGGCATTTTGCTTCCATCTTGTTTGAGGGCATTCTGAGGAGTGTTTTGTGCCACTACAGCAGAGGTAGTAGTTACAGAAGGCTTATTGTTCACTGCTGTAGGTTTTTCATTACTGTCAGAGGAGTTGTCATCCAAATCTTTTGACAATATGTTTGTTTTTAATGTCTGAGGAATTGGGTCATTTGGGACAAAAAAACCATCAGTTCCAAGTAAGTTGTCATCTGTCATGTCTTCATCGGGTGTGGTTTTATTATCTGATTTGTCATCGGTATCACATTTTTGTTTTTCAGACTGTAGCTGTGAAGCTAATGATACTGATGTCTTTGTGTCCATATTGGAAGGTTTTTGAACAGTTGGTTCTAGTTTGGGTTGGGGACATTGTTGTTGTGTTTGCTGGGGCACTGATGGACATTCAACTCTTGGAGGGCCAGGGTGTCTTGGACCTTCGAACCTAGGCTGCTGCCCAAATCGAGGTTGGTCAAACCTTGGAGGACCATCAAAGCGCTGTCTTGGTTGGTCAAACCTTGGGGGACCATCAAAACGTTGTCTTGGTTGGTCAAACCTTGGAGGACCATCAAAGCGTTGTCTTGGTTGGTCAAACCTTGGGGGACCATCAAAGCGCTGCCTTGGTTGGTCAAACCTCGGTGGACCATCAAAGCGCTGCCTTGGTTGGTCAAACCTTGGAGGACCATCGAAACGCTGCTGTGGCTGGTCAAATCGTGGTGGGCCGTCGAAACGTTTTGGTTGGTCGAATCTTGGCGGGCAATCAAATCGCTGTTGTGGTTGGTCAAACCTTGGGGGACCATCAAAGCGCTGCTGTGGTGGGTCGAAGCGTGGGGGACCATCAAAACCTTGTTGTGGTTGATCAAATCTTGGGTTGCTTCCACTGGAAAAAATAAACCACAAATTTTCAAATTCCAACATAAAACTTAGTTCATGAAACATTTCTCATTTCAAAATGCTCAAAAATAAAATGAAACAATTTCACTCACTGTGGACCACTTGCACTGTTGAAGGTTGTTGGTGAAACACCCTGGAGACCTAAGGGTCTGACTCCCACGCCAGTTGGGCCGCTTCCTCTCACTGGCTGTGCACCTTGGGATGCAGGACCAGTACCAGCAGCAGCAGCTGGGGACTGCTGAACGCCCGTGTTTACCGACGGCTGCTGCATTTGCATGTCTTGTCCAGGGTACTGACTAAATTGCCCCATCAGTCCACTATTATATTGTCCGGTGGCAAACGGCACCATGGCAGAGAGCGTGGCTATCCTTTCTTGTAGATGGGAATTGGTAGCATTCATCTGCTCCTGCCACTGCTTCCATTGGTGCTCATAGTCGTGCAGTTGGTCTTTATGAGGGTATGTCTTGAACTGCTCATGCCACAGAGAAAAGGATCGTTCCCACTCTTGGAATAAAGGTGTGAACTGCTGCTGTTGCATTTCATGGTGCCTTAGCTGCAGTTCAGCCGTCATGGACTGAAACAAAACCATAAAGGATAAGATTAGGTTTAATTTCAACAATGACATTCCTGACACATAAACATCCAAAATGGAACAAAAGTTAGTCAAAAGATGTTTACATACCTGCAAGTTTGTGGGTTGTTGAATCACCTGCTGGTACTTTTCCAGGACCTGTTGAAGCTTTTCGTGCTGTTGCATTAGGGCTTGGTATTGCAGGCCCACTCTCTGCTGTTGCACCTGCTGCCATTGTGCTGCTGCAGCCTGTAGCTGCTGGAGACGGACTGCTTCCTCTGGGTCTTTTGGGATTTCAGGCTTTGAAAAGAATTAACATGTTTGTAGTGAAACAAATTTTGGAATATATTTTGATAGTTTTGGAGATATGACTGGGTGAAGTTTGTAATGAAAAGGATGAAATTATTTCTAAGATGGAAAAGGGACTGAGGGGCATGTGTATGATTCATTAAGAAATAACCCTTTGAATACTGCTCATAGTCTTTAACCTGCAATGTCAATGTTTCTTCTTTCTCTTTTTGATCAGGACAGAAATTTTAAATCACTTTCTGTATGTCAGTTTGAACCATACACTCCCTGTTGCCTACTCAGTCACTACCTGCTGTAAATAGGTTTGAGCCTCAATCTCAATAAAAACAGAGTGTATACTAACTGGTCTGGAGACATTGATAAAGCAGCATGATTCAATTATGTCATTTATATTCAAGTTAGTGAAACTAACTTGATATAAAACATAATGTTAGTTAGCTGGGCCAGCATGGGCTAAACAAGACGACAGACTATATAACTTGGCTACTGTAATAGCATTGATAAGTCCAGTCACAATGACAAGGAGCAAAATTATGAAATAATTCCATAGGGAACGACGAGTAAATATGTTAAGAGTCCCTGGATTTCCAAATGAATCATGACGGGGCAATGATCACATCACAAAAACGAGATAACACGTGACATGACTTACTGTGTCTGTAAATGTAGGGGATTTTCCTACATTGCCACTCTGAAAATACATACAAACAACATATACCCGTTCTTAGATCCAGTGCATTGTTTCTTTGAAAACTGCTTTGTTTTAAAAATGGATTTTGCGCGTTCCTTAAAAAAACTGAAGCAGTGAAGACATTCAGCCTTTTTGTTAACCCACACACCGCCAACAGTAGCAGTCATGCTCATAGCAGGTTGTATTATACGAGTAGCACCTCCTGTAGAATCCCATATTGCTAAACTGAATCACTGCAGATCTTTGTATTATTTTTGTATTAATATAATTTGTATTATTGGGGATGTCCTGGTCTGAAATGTTTGCTGCAGATCCACATAGTACCATTTTTCAAATATTTTGAGCTGGAATGTGGTATACAATGTGTACGGTATACAAAAACATGTTCTTTGTTTACTCCCATTGTTTATCATCTCCCGGATGACTGCTTTCACAAGCTCTGCTGAGCGAGACCCGCAAAATTACCATACATGCAACACTGCTAAATTCAACTGAAAACTTGTCAGAATCAATGGAGGGCGCAGTGTAGTACTGCAGTAACATTGATGGTGTTCACTCCTTGTTTTAAAATATCTTGTATGATGTCACACACTGCCTGGTAAGCCTGTGCCTGAAAGTTTATGTCGAGACAGCAGGACACACCGTGGATCCAAAGGCATTGAAAGTATCACTCTCACAAGAGGATGACAGAATTTAAAGGAATTTTCTTTTTTACCTTTATGTGACAACAATGTTTGCTGTGCATTGTTCATATCTTTTGCATTGCTCATCGGACTACTGAAGTCTTCTCAGCTCAAACTTGTGGCGCACAAGGGGCATTTATGACGCTTTTTAACTAGTTCACACTCACTCAACTCGCCTCAACTCAGTATTGTTCATTCTACATTACAATAAAGAACCACCGCGGTGCAAGTAATCACAACCGATAGAATCTGTATCTTTTGATGCGGAGGAAATTTGAAAGAGGAGTTAGAACTTCGTGTTGGATCGCAGCTCAAATTATTAACATTTCGAAATGTGCATTGTTACGATCATGTTTTATTGTCAAGATGTGCTTCACTGTCCGGTGTTTCGGTTTAACTGGTGCCCCTGTTAACTAGTGACCAACTTCTGCCACCAACTGTTAGCAGCAGCTGATGGTAAAATAAAACAAACGCTACGATACTTTAAACTTTAATGGAAATGCAGTTAAACGGGACGCTTGAGGAAGCCGTTCACCAGTTAACAGGGAAACCAATTAATCTGAAAAACTGGTGGTATCTGGGGCTTGGAAACCTCTCGATACTGCTAGCGGGTCGCTCCGTCTAGCTCCTGCCGAATCTTCTTGGTCGGCCAGCAGACAAAGAAACGTCTGCACCTCGTTGTTGCTCCATGGGGCTGATTTCTGCGCGTTTCTTTGTGAGTGCTCTTGTTGTGATCGGATTTTACAATTAGGCGAGGTGAAGCAGAGGCTCTCCTGACTCGTCTGTGTCGTGACGCGGCGGCCAATCAGCAGCCTGTCATCTGTCGACGTCCCATTGTCTACTCGCCTCATCTTGCTTGGACCCTCGGTCGAGAAGTTACCAGGAAAGTGACTGATATCAGGGACTAACACAAAACAGAAAAGCCTAAAAGCCGAGTCGAGTAGGTCCGAGTGGAAAAGCACCTTTAGTCTGCTAAATACGGCCAGTATGGAAACGCCTGGCATACTCTTCTGCAGGTCGCTCAATAATTTGCTCAATTTCTTGTACATATGCAGCTGACATACAAAGAAAAGCAAATTCTAAAATGTAAAGATCACACACCTTTGTGTCCACAGGTGGCGGAGGTGGTGCTGGAGGCTCCTCTTTAGGAGGAGGTGGAGGTGGAGCGTTTTTTGGAGGATTCTCTGGAGGGGGAGGAGCACACATTTGGCCCAAGGATGGTGGCGGCAGAGCACCACCACTCTCTCTTTGATTCTGTTTGGCTTTTTCTTGCTTCAGCTTTTGTAGATTCTGCAGATGTTGTTTGTACCAAAGCTGCTGCTGCTCCTAGGAAAAACAAGAAGTGGATGTCAGTGACCGGAGAGCTTGAGGTATTACGAGAAACGACGACTGTCATTAAAAGTTGAAGAAACATATGAATACTGCACTCAGAAAAGGACTTTCTAAAAAAGAGCTACTACCAAAAAGGAATCGGCCTAAAACATAAAATTCTGGGGTCTTGGCTTGTCTGCATTGATGCTGCCAATAGGTTATTTGGAATGCTGCAACATGATAATGGAAAACTAAATGACATCTGAAGAGCTTACCTGTTTGTTTTTCTCAATTAAAGTGATGCAACATTTTGACAAACATCCAATACTTTTTTGTACTGTAGTTCAGAAATTGGACTATTCTAAGACATTTGAAATCTTCCAATTTCAGTGTAGAACTGTGTTTCTCAGATTGTGAAAACAGTGGGGAAGAAATGTATGTGGCTTTGTACAAGCAGGCTGAAATTAAATTAAATGTTTGTATATCCTTTCCAAAGTCCAAATAGTAACTATAGCCTGCGCCCCAATGTGTGGAAGAACTTCAGAAAAAAAAAAAAAAGTTTCCTTCAAGGTTCTTGGAACTAAAACAGTTCAGTTTCTCTGTGCAGACATGTCTGAAACAGCCTGGAAATGTCCAAAAGGGGACAAATGAGCAAACATCAAATTGTTTCTGGGTGAAGTAAAAATACATTGACAGAATTTAATTTTTTTGCAAAAACAGAATTTTGTTTCATATAATGACCAAATCCAACAACCTGAAATACTGTTTGTACATTGGAGCCGACTTTCCTTCTCTGACAATGAATTTCAACAAACCTACTTGAAGGGGGATACGTTTTTTCTTTAGAACTGCGTTTGTATGACTGAACACACTGAAGTAACCTCACCTTACAATTAGACAGTCCCTGGTTGGAGGCACTGGCTGGACTTTTACCTATAGTCAGCTGAGATTGGCCATTAATTTACTTTGCTGCCAGATTTGGTCAGACTCAAGAAAAATCTTTCACCAAATCACATATCAATGCAACCTTAAAATGCAGTGTGTAATGAACAATGTACTGTTCAGTGGCATGGGTGGCTGAAATGTCAAGGAGGAGAGCTTGTGACTAGATGAATACTGGTTGAATGTTGGTCACTGTGCAAGGCTTTTTATCCTCTGCATGTATAACATAGTAGTAGTAGTTTACTGTATGTGTATTTGTTTTGCAACATGGACAATACTTCAATGACTGTGCAATGACTATATTGTCTTTTTGAGAATCAATACAAGACTGTTATAGTGAATAATCACTTCCTGACACACAATCCTGACGTTTGTTTACATGTTGAAATGGGTGAGATGTCCTGTATCATAGACTGATTCTGAGGACAAAGAGTTTCTCTGATGATGGCATTAGGTTGGGTAAAAAACATAGATGGTCTGAAGACAAACAGAAGAAATCACCTGTAAAGGTAAGGACTTGTCTTCTTCTGTAGTGGCTGGCTCTTTGATTGCCTCTTTGGCTTTCGGAGGACCGTTGCTGTCCGGTGGCTTCGCTCCCTGGGGCTCTGGAGGAGGCGGTGCCGGCTGAGGGTCGGTGGGCTGCGATGGAGGAGGAGGCTGCTGGAAACCCTGCTTGGGGGCAGGGGGTCCCCCCCGGGTCTGAGCCTCTTGTCCGTAAAACGACTGGGGGCGGGTACCACCTTCCTGGTGACCGGCTCCTTCTGAATGCCACGATGTGCCCGGGAACCCACCGGCATGTCCAGCCCCTCCGTATGCATTCGCATTGTTGCCGTGGAGCAGCACGGACTGTAACTGCTTCTGGTGCAACATCTGCAGCTGCTGCATCTGCTGCAGGTGCTGCTCCTGCAGGCTGGAGAACAGCGAGCCGCCGGACGACGCGGGGGCCTCGAAGCCTCCGAAACCCGCATTCTGATTGCCGACCAACGGCTTGCGAGGACCGGCGCCCCCGAAGTTATTGGGCTGGGGTCCACCGAAATTCCCCCAGCTTGGAAACATGGTGAACACAACAGGGCGGCCCGACGCCTTTATGAACACGCACAACCGCAGCGGCTAACCAAACTAGCGGCTAACGTGGGCCCATCTTCGACGAGCCTCACATCACCATTGTGGTTTCCGGCCTGCGGAATGACGCACGAGATAAAACTGATGTCGCAAGAGTAGCAGCTATCAGTTACAGAAACATACACATCCAGCAGTGTGCGTGTGGATATCGGACAACGGAAAGCGTCGAAGATACTTTTTTCTGAATGGCTGACGATCAAACACAAAACACGAGCCGGCGACGTGATGACGTCAGAGGAGAGGAGAGGTCACGATTCTTGTTTTTCCGTGGAAGCCTGTGAACGGGTTATAGCACCCTCTACTGTTCCGGAGGGCGAACGCCACTACAGTAGATGCAGTCGTAAAGTGTACACACACACACACACACACACACACACACACACACACACACACACACACACACACACACACACACACACACACACACACACACGCTATGTGCAATTTAGGGTCACCAATTAACCTCACATGCATGTTTTTGAACTGTAGGAGGAGACCACAGTACCTGGAGTAAATCCACAAATGGAGAAAACATGGAAACTCCACACAGTAAGGCCTGGCCAAAATGTAGATATTTTTAATAGTAATAAAAAAGCACAGTATTTGAAGCAAGGACATATATTTTAATCCTACAAACAAAGATAATTATTCTCCCTCAATTAAAAGATGTTTACGTTTATTATGGCCAGCTGAAGGTGAACGCCACACTTGATGTGTATGTAAAAAGAATCAGAACCAGAAAAGGGGAAGATAAAATGAGAATTTTATTACCGTCGCCAATGAAAGTCAGGGAAAGGTTATGTTTTTGTCTGCATGTATTTATTACCTTCGCCAACGGAAGTTGGGCGATGTTTTAAGTCTTCTTCTTCTTCTTTTACTTCTTCTTCTTCTTCTTCGTCTTCTTTTGGGTTTAACGGCAGTTTGGATCCATAAAGTTGCATTACCGCCATCTGTTGGTTTTATCTATCTACATCATTTCCCAACGCTCTCTTCGCCCCTGATGACTGTTTCCCTCTATGTTGTTGACTGCATGTATTTATTTAGTATGTATGTATTATTTTACCAACTTTTCACAAAAACTACTCACCCGAATTACTTGAAATCTTCAGCGATGATCATCTTCCAAGGACTAATCAATTAGAGTTTGGAGTGTTAACGGCCAACCATTTCTGAATAAATCTCCCCAAAACTGTGAAAGAATGTCCCTTACAAAGCAGATGGGAGAGTTACCTGCTGAAGGAGCTCAAGATCAGCATCTGTCGCAATGGACGTGGCTTTCGCCAAAAATTATTCACCCGCATTGCTTGAAATTTTCAGGTATGATTTGTCTTTATCCGAGGATGGCCCCATTGATATTTCAGAGCGATTGGGTCAAAGGTCAAGGTCTAGGCCACAAAAATGTTCAACATAACGTGGTCAGTTTTAATTTAAATGTGGAAATGGTGAAGGTATGAGCTCTACCAAGTGTTCGTTGTAGTTCTTTCTGAATAAGATTGACAAGTTGGTAATTGTAAATGTAGTAAAACTGTGTTATTTGCCTTGGTTTATATGTTGCTCAATGTTTATAATCCAGTATTGTCCTTTTCATATAAGTGGCAATGGTTCTTTGGTTTCAGGTTTGTATTTATGTTTGCATATGAAAAAAAAAAGTTTTCCGATGAAGATTTAAGTGGAAAAAAACATTTCTTTTTTGCTGACGTATGAAATTAGAACATGAACTATTATACAGTCCGTGTGTATTGAACATATAATATTTCACACGAGGAGGGAGTGAAATAGAACAATGGTGACTTTGTGTAGTTTTGTATTTTCACCACAAGAGGGAGACATTTACAAACACTTTTTAAATACAGGCGCGATCGATGAAGACAAGAAATTATTCCAGTAATAAATCATTCAAACCGTTTCAACAACAACAACAACAACAACAACAACAACAACAACAACAACAACAACAACAACAACAACAACAACAACAACAACAACAGCAACGTGAACATCCGTTTATATATGAATCATTGTAATAGTTGATCAGATTATATTGGAGTATCAGATTACATTATAGGAGATTTTTTATTTGTCACATACAGTATTGCAGCGAAATCCAACTCTAACGTACCATCATTTGAAGAATTTAAACTTTGTAACGTTATTGAATTTTAAAAATAGATTGAAAACTAAACACGATCAAATTAAAATAGTGAGATTATTTATTTTATTTTTTCCTGTCAGTGTCGTAGCCTCAGACCAACTGTGTGAGTTCAGGCAGTGTGTGAAGACTTTGGGGGTGAGAGCAGTGGGAGGTAAAAGAGCAGCGACTTTAGGTTGCCCTTGAGGTCTGAAACACATAAGATTATTTTTTTCCTTAAGATCACCAGTAAATCTGTATTAATTTTGACCAGAACCACTTAAAAAGAATCGTTAAAGCGGATTAATCAAGCTGGTCCTGTTTAATGTCTCCCGTTAATTAGTTTGTCAGCAGTGTTTTAATATCGCCTAATGACTTCATATTTCACTGATGACATTCAAGGGGTGTTAAAAGAGGGGAAATGGCCCATTCAGGATTCAGTTCTTTCACTTAAGATGCCCTCAATGAATAAGGCAAGGTCACGGAGGCCTAGCCTTTAGGGAGAGATACATTATCAGGGGATGGGGGTGGGAGAAATCCCATAGAGGAAGCTCTCTCCCCTCTAAAACAGCATGACGGGCACAATGTGATACAGTTCTGTCTTAGAACAGTACACTGCACAGGGAATTCATGATACGGCTTAGGGCAGCCTCACTGTATAGAATGGCAGGATAGCCCCACAGTGTACAATAAAACTGACACTGGGGACTAAGGCAATGCTGATTGTTAGACGTCTTTTTTTTTATGGTGTGTTTATACGAACTACAACTCTGTAAGAGCTAATTGAGTCTTATGATATGAGTGATTATGTGAGGAAAAAAAAAAAACACACACACACACAACAGGCTAACAATTTCAAAAGCAGAAGAAGTTGGTACCTTTCCATCTTCATCAGCACTTTTCTAAAGCTTCCTAAGCAAGAACAAAGAAATCAGAAATCGTAAAGTTGTGGCTCACAGTATTGAGGACACGGCATTTTCTCTGTGATGAAAATCCTATGTTAAACAAAATGCTCAATGGAGGCTAATGGATCCCGAACAAGTCCATGCACTGCTTCCAAAATGCTTTGTTTGACAAATCAATTTTCCCATAACCCGGTGAGGAGAAAAGTGATGCGGATTGATCGCCCCCCCTGACTTTGTTTCCAGAATATTGTTTGATGGCTGGATAGATTAATTGGTATGACATTTGAAAGCCTCCTCTTGACTGTCAGCATCCAAGCCTCCATATGCCAATCGAACACGGGTCTAATTGTCTCCCATATCATACCTCAATTCACAAATTAGAGACGCCGCTCCTGTAAACTATTACCAATGTAAGCCCCAAACAAACATCGCACAGCTCCATCAAACATGGGTTTGAATGAGGGTGGGGTGGGGGTGGGGGTGGGGGGGTGTTTGGGGGTGCCGGGCTGATAAGATAAAGTGCATTAAAGGGCATCACCAAAACTGCTGTGCCAGCACTTCTTCCTCTCGGCGCAGGAGATCTGGAATATACAAATCAGATGTCAGCAGCTGTTTTGAGTAAACAGGCTCCACACTCCTCAGCCTGTTAAAAGCTCACATGAGCTGAAGCTTTGTTAAGAGTCTAATTTGAATTAGAGGTATTTGAAAATAGAAACACACACACACACACACACACACACACACACACACACACACACACACACACACACACACACACACACACACACACACACACACACAAAAAAGCGCATCAATGTCCTTGAGCTTGCTGGCTTTCGTAGATCTCGGGCTTGCGATGGAAATACATTTTTTTTCCAAGTTCGTTCTTTGTCTGCAGCTGAAGTCTGAAATCTTATTTATTAACGCACGCAAAGCTGTTAGCCGTCATCTTATCAACGGCCCTTTAGATCAGGGGTGACAAACATAAGGCCCAGGAGCCAAAACCGGCCCACAAGAGGCTCCAATCCGGCCGAACCATCAAGCAAATGGAAAAAATGTTAAAGAAAACACTGATTTTAAAAAAACAATAAATTCTTAGGAGCAGCGGATACAACACTGAGACCTGAGCTGAGATATTAGTGATGCCGCTATGAAACGTAACCTCAGAACACACACTAGTATTGGCCTCAAAGCCATGCTGTCAGTGTCTATTACTAAAAACACCCATGATGCAACAGGAGACGTTTTTTGTGGGACATTTCAAAGCGTTTTGCACCAGAAGGTTCATTTAAATGGTCTTTATGTTCAGACTGGAGTCTTATTTTTTGCTTGGTTTTGCACAGATATGCTGCAAACGACACAAGTGAGGTTCACACAAGGAAAACACTGCAGACACAGAAACGCACCGCCAAAGGAAATACAAGCTGCATATATATAGAAGCACTGCATAAATGGAAAAAAAAAAAAGAAAACGCTGCAACTCCAGTCACACAATGGAAGTGCCACAGGCCTCCGGGGGCAGTAGTGAGCTCTCCCCTGCCAAGCAGCAAAACAACACTGTTGACTTCTTTCGCGTTTTTCAGTTTTTTCTTTTGTGACATAAGTCAAAGAAAGAAGGAGAGCAACCTGATCTAATTCAATTCAAAACACACCACAATAGAGCTTTTTCAGTTTTATTTACATTAATGACAAATAGAACCAGGAAGTTCTGCATGAAATCCAAACATTATTTCTTCTTCTTCTTTTTTTTCTTTCCTCTCTTTAAAACCAAATACAAATCATGTTGCCGTCGTAAATGTTACAGTCACTTTTTCACACAAGGAGCAGCTTTCACTGAACCAGGCCACCGTTGGTATCCTGCCCTCCACATTTTTCATCGCCAATTATTTATCATTCCCAATGACTAATTGCCCCACTTGCCTTCAATCTTGTGGGCCGGGTTCCTCACAGAGCGAGCTGCTGGGACGCCCTCCTCCCTTCACTCGCTGCATGTCCCTATCACCCCAACACACCCACTTGCCTTTGAAAAACTGTAATTGAATGAGTTTATGTCGTCAAATTGATTAATCATATTAATTTGTACTTATTAACGGGATGGTTGAAAGCGATGACAATTAGATTAATGAAATTAGTTAATTCTTTCTACCCACACTCTCAACTATAACGAAGCAAAAGGGGTGGGTGGGGGGTGGGGGGGTGGATCTGCATAGAAAAGGCTCACTGTTATGACAAAATTGGCAATCAAGATTTGGCTGTTAATTGAATGTCTGCTTTTATTAATGATGAGGTTTATATAAAGGACCTTGGGAGAGGAATATTAATTGATTAATCAAAGTGCTTCCAATGAAGTGGGGAGTACACAAAGCAGAGGTGTGAAATTTCCCTTCACATTTGATTGGAAATAATTCACAAGTGAAAACGCGCAACTCCAGCTGCTGTTTGTGTTCCCCTTGAAACGGAGAGTTTGCGTACATTTGCTTGACGTGTGGCATCCTCATTATCACAGCTGTAATTAAAGTGTTACTGTACTACGCAAAGCACAGTTTTAACCAGCCATGGGTGTTCAGAGACGCAACTCATTACGTGACTGGAGCATGTTGAGATGACGAAGAGGCTGTTTTGTGGTGAAACTGTCGGCCAGGCTGAGGCGCCCCAGACTTCACGTCGAAGTGCGGAAGTTGCCCGATCACTGATCAGTTTTTGCAGGGAGCCACACGTGTCCCAGAAGACCACAGCCGCACATTAATCACGCCCGTTTGCCTGTTGTGAAAACACAAAAATCCACATAAATATATGTAAATGTGAGTAAAGGCAGTGCGAGATCCCTCAGGCTGATAGGGCTCTCTGAATTTCATTATGCAACAAGCTGTCCAGCTGTTATAAACGATGCTCATGAAAAAGAAGTGATTGTTCGGCATGATAAAGATGAAATGTAATAGTTTATGCCACCATGAATCTGATTGTAACATCCATACTATTAGAAGGGCCGATAAGAGCATTTATGACTATTTGCTTTGTGTCATAAAGGGAAGTGGGCTGTTTGATTAATACGAGCAGCTGGCCGGCTCCAGATTGTGCTGCCGCGTATAACTTACAGGGGCAGTAATGGAGCGGTTTATATAGTAAAAAGTGGTCTGTCACACGTGCGAGATAAGCAGAATTATGACTAACGCACTCTGCATTTACAAAGTGTTGGGTTTGATATGCACGCTGTGTAAATGCAGGTGAGTAATGATTTTGTTTTCACTCGGCCCGCTGCGATGCTATCTGCTAATGTGCTCTGTGCGAAAAATAAAAAGTGTAAAATTGGTTGGTTTCCACATTCAAAAAAACATATAAATCTTGGTCATACTTACGCTGCGCGGGACAGATTACACCCGGACTATGCCTATTCAATCAATGTATTGGTCAACTCGCTCTGTTTATATGTTTAGTAGAGATATATGTTCAGTGAGGGAGAGAAGCATGTTTAAAGGAGAACAACATCAAATTCACACATAAAAGTTTGGGATTTCTCCGAAGGGTTAATGAACTTTCCTTAATGTCTGATCGTGATGTGAAGCATCGTGTGATATAATTTCAGTACGTTTTGATATGGACTGTCGGCTGAAAGTATGAGAAGGTCAGGAAAAAGAAGAGCCTATACGTTAATGGCGTAAAGCACCAAACTGCATTGATTTTGATTGGTCCAACATCACGGGAGTATGATTTGAGTCATTTCCGCCTCTCCAGAAAACAACATGTTTTAATGTAATTGCTTTTTTTGCATGTGATGTCAGACGAGAAATCATTAATCTTAGATACCACTTCAGCGAAGCATTTTTTTTTTTCTCGAAAGCTGCAACTCTCACCAACGTTCACTCGGTAGTTGACAGGAAGTGCATCGAGTCTGACAATAATTCTGACGAATCCGCAGACAATTGACTGTTTAGCTCTTGAAAGCACGGGCTGCAATTTCTCCTTGTGGAGGAAAAAAAGAAAAAAACCTTCTCTTTGACTGGAAAAGGCTGCTGTGAACCGTTAATGGACCCAAATGAAGTGCAGCTCTTTGTGACAATCGACAATTACATTTGCGGGCGCGGGCGTTTTTTTAAAGTTATGATATCCACAAACAAAAGTAATATTACACGCGGCCCATTAAAACTACTGCAAAGAGGAATGTTGCTTTAAAGATACCTGAGATATGGTGACGCCTCCTCAAGATACAGAGAAATATTTTATTCATAAATCATCTTTGAGAATGCTTAACTTCCAGGTTCTATTTTGGGAAGTCTGTGTTGATGGAGGATACCTATGGTAGAACTAACTTAGATTTTAAGTCATAACAGTCAGCTGCTATATGGTAAAATTCATTTAACTCCTTATTAAAGATCTAAAACACCAACAAATTCCCTTCAAAATCGACAAAAGTCCAAAAACCTTGAGAATATTTCCCCGAAAATAATAAAACAGATCAGTAATTTTACACTGAAAGGCCAGGCATGCAGCGTTTGTCATTATGCATTGTAATGACTTAAAGATGTGATGTTTGGGTAACGCTTCACACTAACCTATCTTTGTGGTGAAGTTTCAGATTGTAACCGGCTGAAAACATGTGGTGACCACTAAACCAAGGTGGAAAGGAGGAGCAGGTGAAGCAATCATTCGACGATCACAGTGGGGATGAAGGGATGTCAGGTCTGAAATGAGGAGGGGAAGGTAAGTACAAGGGAGTGCATGAAATACAAGACTGAACATGAACCTAGACGACGGCATGAAAACATGGAACATCACCACACTGGACGAGACATAACAATTATGACATCATTACGTTATTAGTTGCGTCGAGGACCTTGGATAGCAGCGTCAGTAATTGTTCGCTCACAAAATTGATGTTTCACAGTGAAAAAAAAAATGAAAAAACTGTTTTTATTTACTTTTTTTACTAACCTAAAAACAAAAACCAGACAAAGACAAAAACTGCTTTTCATCAAGAGATCATTCAGAATAAAATAATTCTAAAATAATTGTGCTAATTCTACATGTGGGTTTTTGTGAGAATTAGTTACCCATCATGCACCTCTGCCATAGAGGAAACATAGTTTTTATTTGATGTTCCTGTTTTTAGATCCTTTGAAATACAAACTAATTATAACAGTAGACCCCAGAATGTTACTTTCTCCAATCTATTTGTCATTAATAGCAGGTTTCTTCACATTGAGGTCCAGAAACGGGCTTCAACCACTGTGAACTCAACAATCGGAATCTTTGCTCTGGACACCAGCTGCTTGTCCTTATTGGATCTACATTTGCCAATACCTGTTTGCGACAGTGGATCTCTAGTGACAACGGTCGTCTTCAGCAGCGACAGGGAGAAAGAAACGATTCATAAATTGACACTCTCCTTCTTTACATTTAGTTTTACTTGATCCAAAAAATGTGTCACGCGTGCATTTACAACCGTCAATGAAAGACTTGATCAAATAGAGGCGCTGCCGCCGAAGGCCGGCAGTGGTCAAGGCGTGCTCATCGGCAGAATCCATCGTCTCTATTTACACAGTCCATCCTCTTTAAAACTGCGCTATTGATCTTGGCCTAGGTCATGGAGGTTTGGCATCAAGGTGGGGGAGTGGGGGAGTGGGGGAGGGTGGGGTGGGGGTGGGGGGGGGTACAAATGGGATGGTAAGGACAGAGAAGGAAGAGAATAAGGACGTAGAGGAGGAAGCTTCCCCTGGGTGACACCAGTGCCAGCTTTCTCTTATTTAGCATTTGACCCCGGTCTTGGCTTTATGGCTCAATGCCGCCGCCTTAATTTCAGCACATAGTCAATGGCTGCCAATATTTTGAAAGAAGACTTGTCACTGCTCCTCAACAAAAGCTTAACAATACTCCAAACAAACACACTTGATCTATCTGGAGGGGTCAAAGGTTCTGAGGGTCTCCTCAGTCCTCCTCCTGACTTTTGCCGGGTCGACGTTTCAGTGAGAGGTGGTCGCCAACAATAAGGCACATTTGTAAATTCAGTCGCTCCCGCTTTTCCCCGTGTGACAGGTGTTCGTTACCTCTGCACTTGCTGCTCAGGTCCTGTTGCTGTCATTATATTACTCCGCGCTTCAGTCCATTACCAACACGGCTGCCAGAGCGGAGCCGATAAACCATCTGGCCAGACTCCTGAAACAGATAGCAGCCTCTTAATGGAGTGAAAAAGTAAAAGCAATTAATGTCACATTAGCGCATCGCTAATAAGGCCTGCCCCGCGGTACGCGGCCGTGAGGACGGTGGGTGGGTTTGTGCAGAGATGCAGCTCTTTTGGAGGATTAATATTTACACTTACAGGTCGGCTGGTTGTGAGATAACGTCAAATTATAGCAATATTCTGCTGCAGTGTGATTTAACTTGAAATAAGTCGCGGAGCAGCTCCGACGTGGCCATGTGTTCGCTCTGGGAAGTTTGATATAAATTTATCGTGATAAACAAGAATAAATGTGGGCAGCCGTACATCACCACATGGACCAGTAATCTGTTCTGAAGTGACGGTCCCACTAGAGTCACATGATCCAAACCCACCGCGTGCCCAAAAAGAACACAACCAGCAGTGACACGTACAGTAGATGTCATCCGGTCCTCTGACGAACGCGACACCGACAGTAATTGTGTCGGTCCGCGTGCCTCCGGGCTTTGTTATCGTGACCTCGCTCACTTTCAGCTCTGCCTTTGAGCTGTGATTCAAACTTCGCACAGCATCTCAGGAGCTTTCCCCAAAACAAAACATGTCCTCTCTTGGCTTCAATGAGATTGCGGGGTGTTAAAGATTTGGCTTAATTGTTGTCTTTTCCCGTGTTTAATTATGAAAACACCAAAGCACTGTCACTTGCTGCTGTCTAATTCCGCTATGTTCCGCTAATTATGTTGTGTTAATGGGGGCTTTTTTGTTATAGCGTTACACTCATTAACTTAGCGGTGACACTGCCCTTAATTGCATAAGAGGCCATTAAGTGACTTTTTCTTTGATTAAAATTGTTGCTTCTTTATAAAAATCAGCCTTGACATCAACTGGTTCAAAGCGCATAGTAAGAGGCTGTGGGTCTTTGTTGTGGTGCAGAGGATGTGTCATGAAAATGTCCATTTCTTCACAAAATTAAACAATTATCACCAAAAATGACTGCAACTTCAACATGAATCCAACTTTAGTGAAACATTCTGATGTAAAATACTGTGAAATGTCCAAAACACTGAGCCAATAATATATGCAAAATTTGCCTTTTTGAATACTGTACAACTACAAAGGTGAAAAACTGAAATTATATGGCTGCAGCAGCTTTCTCTCAGTGATCTATTGGTGCAAACCCTCAGAAAGAATTGCTTCAGAGACATTTTTTTTGTCCCCCTGAACAATGACATGGTATTTTCGCTGTTGCTGTAGTGTGAATGCAATATGTGTTTATCTTCTTTTTTTCCCCCATTTGAAAATATTCTCCAGATCTCAACAACTGCTTTCTCTATAATGTAACGTTCGATTGGAAAATATGTTTTTAGTTTTCTTTCCAGTGCATAATAAAACGTTTGCACTGTGGCTTCTTTTCATGTAGATACAAGATCTATCGTTGGCTGCTGCATAGCCTTGCTGCAGGTACAAATACAGTTTGTAGGTTTAATAAGGATCACAAAGCTCCAAAATGTCAGACACTGCAGTATCATCACTCATAGCAAATGGGCTTCTCCTTCCAGTTTCTACCTTTGTGTTTTTTGTCGGGATCCTCCAGGGTCCAGTCAGTGCAGTGGCGAGGCTCTGATCTGATTTACAATCATATAATATACATGACTGAGGAACAACAGATTGCTTTTTTATTTATCTAGAATAATTTATCTTGAATAAAGTAGGTGTGTAGAAATTTAGGCTAAAACATCTCGAAGGAACATCAAGCAAACTCCTGTTAAACATGCGGCCCAGTATAGACAGAAAACAGACTGACGCCACCGCCGCCACGCAATCTGCATTAGACCCCCCGTTCCCATACCCACACATGCCCTCAATTACCCTATGAGCACCACATGTGCAACATCATTAATAAGATCCACTAATAATAGTGGCGAGCTCCATTGGCCGTGAGTGAGATTTGACTAATTACTGTAATTGTATTGGAGTCATGCTCATTAAATATGAAAATTGTGTTCTGTGAAATGAATGGGGCTTCATGATCACTCTTGTATGGACAGGCAAGAAATAAATTAGAGAACGGTCTCTCGTTGTGCAATTAACTATGGCACCGACAGCTACCTGCCACACCCCCAGTCTGCTGATATAATGCGTGTGTGTGTGTGTGTGTGTGTGTGTGTGTGGTGGTGGGGGGGGGGGGGGGGGTTGCCAATTTGCCATTACTTGTTGCTCATGATTCTCTTTATATGTACTGTATGCATGAGCTGCTTGCTTATGAAATGTGAAAATGTTAATAATTGCCAAAGCATATAATTACAATTCTAATCTTTTTTTTTTTTTTTTTTTTTTTTTTTTTGAGAAGTTTCTCTCCCAGATTTTAATTCATTGTTTTCCAATTGATTTGATGTAACTAGTTGCTGCTAAGTGCTTTCTTCTTTCCTGGTATGGCTGAGTTGTGCCCTATAAGAATCCAAACATGCCTTATTTATTTGTTTTTCTGTAAATAATGTAAATCTGATGCCCTAATAAACAATTAGAGAACATGCACTTCAAACTCTGCAGCTTCTTCCTCTGACACAACAGTGGCTCTTCACAGTAACTTGTGTTCAGATTATTATTATTATTTTTTTGTGCCTCTAATCTCCTGGGATTGAAGCAGCTGTCAGGACTCCAGAGCCTCCACAGCAGCATCTGGGAGTGGCTTCGTCCCCAAGGAGCAGAGCAGAGCATCTTTCCTTCCCCTCCCTTGTTTCTGCATGCTCAAGTTGTTTGAGAAATCTTGCAATGCAAATGCACTTACCTCCACCGCCCAGTAACAAAACTGTGCCACAGCCAGAGCTCTGGTTTTTGTCTGAGATATGGAGGTGAGGAGAGCCAGGTAAACAAAGCATAATGTGGAGGTCAAATGCTAATGACGGCTCCATTTATTATGTCTGGCGCACTCCAAAGGCAAAGTAACCACGTCACAAGTACCCAGACATAATAAATCATGCAAATAAATCATCAACTTTAAGATTCATGGTATTTATTGTCCCTCCAAGAAACAATTCTCGGCCAGGTTCTAATTCCTCTCTTGCGCGCTTATTTAAATTGTCCCATTTCTTTTGGCTGAATTCTTGAGACAGCAAGATGCTGGCAACTCCATTTTCGGGCCTTACACCCACCCATATAATTTCCATCTGCTCACTGGTTAATAGGGTAAGACCAGCGAGAACCCCATTATGAACTGTAACTGGCTGCAGCCGGGATACGAGCCATAATGCTGCAAGACTAGAGCAGATGCAATGCCATGCGGGGTTTGCAGCTGTCGCCAGGCCTTCGAGAACCCACAGCTGTCCCCTCTTGGTCTCAAGTAAAAGGAGCCTGAAAGACAGACGTGACTGATGAGGTGATGACAAACCAAAAGAAGCAGGTGGGTGGGGGGTGTGGGTGGGGGTGTGGGGGGGGGTTACAGGTAACAGAATGCACTGTTAAGAACGTGGACGCCATCCATTGTTTGTGTCCTGCCTTCCCCTCCTTTTTTTTTTTGCACTCAGTCACTGCCCGTGGCCACCCATAGATGGCGCTCCATTCATTTTGAAAGAGCACGCTGGCAGTTCACGGGGCTGTCCATCACTAAGTGCCACAGACTGCATGGTGGTGGTGATGAGCTGCAGCAGAAAGGCACCCTTACCTGTCCTTGAGCCAGGCGGGAGTAGGAAAGAGAGAGAGAGAGAGAGAGAGAGAGAGAGAGAAAGAGTACATTCAGCATGTATGTACGCTGTAGCCGGGAGCCATAAATCATGACCTTCTTCAATTTACACAGGGAGCATATTGATGGTTTCCTATCTCCTTCACTCACTTTCACCTAGTTACATTGTCTAAGACAACACCACTCTGGGTAACTGTGACTGACACTTTACAGCCTATTCTCAGTGGACTCTCACCTCAGCCGATGAATAATGTTCACACGAGGAAGGAGTGTGGAAGTACAGGAGGAAGAGGAGGAGGAGGAGGAGGAGAGGCCGGTGGTGACAGTGCAAGGTTGCACTAAGAGCGTGATTATAGATTTAGTGAAAGAGGTAAGCAACAGGATGGGTTGATTAACAGACCGCGGTGTGACAGTGTCACTGCCTCTTCATAAGCACAGACGCACCTGGAGACGGGTTGAGGTGAACAACACCGAGGTTTACAACAGGGAGGGTGTCAAACATACGCCCCGGGGGTCAAGACCGGCTCACCGGAGATCCAGTCAGGGGGTTCCGCACAGTTCCAGGGGTGGACGTAACACACCGCGAGAATGGTGAAGCGGCAAAGCCAGACTGTGAGGGTGAATTTGTGAAAACGTGCTGAAAGCTGCAGAGATTGTGAAGCCCGATTTGCAGCGATCGACACCTTTATTATTTATGTTTTGTAAAAAAAGGTTTCCAATATGCATTTAGCTCCTTTGCGCACTAAAACAAAGGTAAACGTTTGGTATTGTCAATATGTGGTATTATCGTACCGCCCGGCTCAGTGTGTGGCCCCCTGAGCTGAAATGAGTTTGACATCTCAGGCACACAACATGAAAAGCCACTGGCAGGACAGTGGGCTGTGCTCTATTTTCCTTCTGTGTGTGGGAGAGAGAAATAAAGAAATTCTTTCGATTGTTCCAAAGGAGTGTTTACATGTTTTGCCGATCCTCTTTTATTTCCACGTCACTTTCCAGTGATTCATCACCTCGTTCCTGAGGCGCCACCTGCACTTCTACGACACTAAAGCGCCATCAAACGCCTCGGAGAACAAGCTTTAAGTTGATCCACAGTCGTTGTTTGCAGGAATTATACAGAGTGCCGGGTGTAGCCGAGCCAAGATACTAAATAAAAAATGAAAAAGTGACAAGCCCATTTATTTGTCTAATTCAATCTTCTGTTGAGAGATCTTTTTCGCTGGGCATCATAGTTGATTTTGTTTAGGAGAATGGTTTGTGGCAGCCTGATTAAACACCGGCTTACCCCCCGATATCCCCACCCCCCCTCCTTCTACCCCCCCCCGTATTGGCTGAAGTTGAAAGCCCAGTAAATGAAATGACTTCCACAGGATTGCACCACAAAGGAAGGGAGTGTGTCAGATGTGCATTCAGCCAGTGCTCCAGCCAACACAAGGTCAAACGGGACAATGTGTAGACAGTTAACCAACTGACAGTCGGGGGCAGAAAGATGCCGTTACACCCCAAGGCACCGTCTTACCCAACACACATGTGCGCACACAGCCGGGCAACAACCAGGAAACTCTGGGGCTGCACGAGGCAGGAGCACACTGAAAACACAAGATTCAAGCATACAATTTACTGGATTTATCGTCTGAGAGAAACACGGTGATAAGATCAAAACACATTGAAAATGCGTCTACGAACCTTAAAGACAGACGTCTGAGCGCGTTGCCGCTGAAGTTAAATATAATCGTTTGCTGGATTTTTAATATCTTGAATACGTCATATTCTCAGTCTTTCAGTTGTCCTCTTCTTTGGTCACCACAGTGGATCATCTGTCTCCGCCACCGTCCCACCAACTCACTCCATGTCCTGCTTCACACTACATCCATGAAGCGTCTCTCAGATCACAAATATAGTGAATCAGTAGATCAATATATATCAGCTGAGCGCTGCACAGTCCAGTCTGGGCTCTTTCTGAAGGTCTTTATTCAGGTATGTCAAAATTCAAAAACACAGATTTTTGTTTAATTTGTGAATCTAAATAGTTTTCTGTTTGTTCTGTGATGGTATGGTTGATGGAAGGATGTTTTTAGTGTCAGCATCGTCTGGCTAATTTGTAGTTGAACAAAGGATTTGACTGATTGCATCCGCAAAGGCAATTATCACAGGCCTTATCAAAACTTTGTGCATGTGCCAGCCAACTCTCCAGAATCACCGGCACACTGCCGGGTCCTTTGACCGTCCTTCGTTGATGCTTATTTATTGCCTCATATCTCAACTCATTTCAATTTATTCCATCTCTCTATGCTGTGGATGTTTTTAATATTTTAGAATTGACATGGATTTCACGAGGGATGAATATCAACATGAAGCTCACAATGTCAGTCATTGAGACCGGACATGTTGACGTGTCTATTTCAATTGAAATAATAACAAAAAAAAATAAATCTTCCAACGATTACATAAACCATGTGATTTTATTGTCACTGTACATTCAGTGCACTGTTAGATCTGACTCACTCAAAAAAAGAAAAAGAAAAAAAAAAAAGCATATATTTACACATGGGTACAGTCGGCATGAACACAACAAACAAAAGACAAGAAATTGCCACACATGAACCATCCAGTGAAAAAAACCAGCTGTGGTTGGGTTCTTGCTTTGCAGTTCCAACACTTTCACATTAAACCCTTTAATCATCTCAGGACTCTGAACGTATGTGTGTGTGTGTGTGTGTGTGTGTGTGTGTGTGTGTGTTATGTGCGTGTGTGTGCGCGCGCAGACTTGGCCTGTCCTTTCGCAAGCATGGGGTAAGTTCATAATTAAAATGAACCAAAGCTCCCTTTTAACTTGATTCATATATCACAAATGCTAACATATTGCTTTTGAGGGGAGGAAACCTCCTGGGTAATCAGATGTCTATTGTACATACACCTAGCAGGGTCCTTTATACACTGCGGACCAGAACGGCCGGGGAGGTTCCTCCATGTTTTATGTAAATCTCGTCATCTCGGAGTGCACAGAGATAAGGTAAAAGTCTGCAAATGGAACAGCGAATAAGCAGCTTTCTCCTCCGAGGAATGTGTTCCCCAATTGCAGTAAGTTCATCTACATTTTTTTTTTTTTTCCTCTTTAATACCCAGCCAGTGATGTCACTTTATTTCTGTGCCACTGATTCCCCGGAGAAAACCCATGGCCCGCTTCCAAACCCAGTGTAATTTTCAAAATATGAATTGTGGTATAGGGTCTAGACGCGTTCGCTCGCCCCGCGTCCAAAAAAACAAAATCGATGACAACAAAACGAGTATTAAAGGTTTTGATCGCTGAAGACAAAAAAAAAACAAACAAAGAAACATGAAAGGAAAATAAATAAGAGGCGCTATCCCACCGTTTTCGTTAGAAACTGGACCTCTGGACTCAACATTGACTAGTATTTTACACGTACTCAGTGGGCTAATCTGTCATGAAAAATCTATTAAATTGGCAAATTATACATACGATCACATTTCATATCCGTGCACAGCGGTTACAGATTAGTATAGTGAAGTATGCACAACACATTTGTACAGTATGTCCACATTGTAAACAAAGCACAGCTAAATGCCAGTCTGACGCCCCATGACACAGGGAACATACAGTAGATGGCCATATTTGCCTTGCATAGCCCAGTGATCGCGCTCTGTTATGAAACTATTACAGACGCCCATGAAATCGCCCCTTGAAAGGTTTAGACAAACCCTCCCCGCCGTCAACCGAAATAAAACGTCTCCCGTCCCCAAGGTAGAGCCAAAGCTGAAATTTAATTGCTCCATTTCTATTGAGAATTTCAGCTTAAAAGACAATTAGAGTTAATTGGATGGAGTCGAACCGTTTTAGAAGGCTGGAAATAAATTAGGCGTTTTGATTTTATTTTCCCGCATTAATTTGAGAGGGAGAAAAGTTGGGAACTGATCTGCCATCAGGCTTCAAAGTGCATAGAGTGTGTTTATCAATAAACAGAGGAGAGACTGAATTCCTGTTTCTTTTTCGTTTTTTTTGGTTAAGTGGCACCATGTTCATTAATGCTTCACATATTCTGGACCGAGTCACTGAACGCCCCTACCCCTACCCCCCCCCCATCATTTTATCTTTTAGTTCGACAACAAGGTGAACTTTCAAACGACAAAGACAGCCACATATTAACGTATGACAAAAATAAGAGACGACTTCCATTATGTTGCACTGCTGTCATCGTCATAGGTTTGGCGGAGGCTCAGAAGCAGGATGAAACCACGGATTATATACACACTGCAACAGAAATGCGTTCGCTGGCTGGCTCATAATGCAGACGTATCTGGAGACGCTATTGCTTTGGTTTGCTGCTGTGCAGAGGAGATATCCCCCTCCTATCAGCCGGGGGGGGGGGGGGGGGGAGAATTAGCTGGTTATCAGTGGAGGAAAGTGCATTATGGGAATTGTATTCTCTCCTGCATTGGGTTATAATTATCTTTGCTTAACATTAGGGTGAGTCGATAACGTTCCTGTGGGGATCGTCGGCGGTGAACGGTCGCTCGGCGTTTTGTTTTTAGACGCTGATGGCACCCGACACTTCACTACACTCGATCTTAGCCAGGAAGCGATGGCACCTGACACTTTAAGAAAACACTTCAAAGTGTTCACGGGGGACAATAACTGCCTCACTACTATCCTAAGAGCAGCTGACTAATTCAGGATTACAATAATATGTTTTTTTTTTTTTCGTCTAACCTGCTGAGGTTACGAGTCAGGAGTACACTGTTAACTGCATCATGTTACTCTGATTACTTTTCCTAAGGTAATTTGGCAACTGGTTTACCGCTGATAGATATTAATGCCCTAAAAGTCTACTATCACTTCTGGATTATACAGATTTATTAACTTAGCCGGCCACAACGTCCGTCCTAACGAATAGCACCTTTATTAAAGATGTGAGCTGCTTCATATCGTCATATTTCAATTTAAAGGGAATCAACTCATTGTCAGAAACACAAGTGTCGTCATAGTGAAGAATCCAAGTCGAAAAAAAAAAGGCCAAAATCACAACTCATAAATATAAAATATGAAATGAAATAAAGTTTTCAACTGAATTGGTAAAGCTTTAATTTTCTTTCTTCGAATGTTCATGTTTTACCCTGTCGTCCACAATTTTAAGAGTTAAAAAAAAAAAAAAAAAAAAACATTTAAAAAAAAAGAGGTTTGAGTGTGTGATGCGAGCACACAGACTTTGGTATCACGTCGGCGCGACCGTTCATCCTCTCAGTATAGTGACACTTGTTTTTCCCAGGAGTTCAGCTAAAAGGGGAACGGAGGACACAGAGAAAAAGCAAAACCTGCACCAAGTATTCCAATACAAATTCCTGTTAGGACTGCTGCAAATCTGCGTCACTTAACATAACAGAGGTGGCATTTAGTGCAGGTTTGTATTAGATTACATGGAATTATACAGGTTGTGCTGTTATTATGCCCTTATTTTAAAATATGCTTGTTGATTGACCGACAGTCAGACAATTTAGGTCAAAAATGCCTAAATATAGCTTATAATTGATATTATTATCAATATGAAATGCATGTTTCACATTATGTGTGGACGTATGAAAACAGTGAGGAGAAGTGAGGAAGGTTGTTTTAGTCTCTATAAGCTCCCAAAAAAAGGAAAAAAAAAACATTCACTGAGACTCGGATGCTACCAGACAGAGCGAGTCGGTATACGACACACATTATTGCCACGTTATTCATGGACGCTTAGTGCAAACTCTTAGTGAACCGTGATCGCCAGCCAACCACCGTCCTTCTGTAAGCACCAAGTTGACCGAGCCACTGAGTCAGTGAAGCTACTACGAGGTAAATATATCACGAGGAGATGGAGATTCCTACACACCCGAGGCGAGCCGGGCGCCGTCTTATCTGATGATAGATAGAAGAATATGTCCGACACCACCCCCACCCTCACCCCCACCCCCACCCCCCTTCCCGCACCCAGTGCAATTTCACACAATATACAGTACACATATTATATGCAGACCAGTTAGAGACTATTGCTTGAACAGCTGAGATTTGGGGAAAATAATAAAGAGAAAGGAACAGAAACACAGAATGTGGCTACGTAGCTGTACAGTTCTTTAGGACATTTATATTATCACACCTTTTTTTTTTTTCTTTTTTTTTTTGGAGATGAAAATAAGATAAGAAACAAATTCACAGAAGCTTCAGGTGATATAGAGCAATGGATCTCTGGTTATAACAAGACCCCGGTTGCCTGATTTTCTGTACACAACATCTTTATATATATACATCGTCGTGATCCCACGCCACCCGAGATGATCGTCGCCCTTTTTAAAACTATTTGAAGTCCCATTTCTCTTTTACGTTTATTACCGTTTAAAAGTGTTAAAATGACTCAGTAGTCCGAGCTTCATCCGTTTACCGTCAATTGGCACACCAGCTTTATTATTTTCATTCTTTTTTTTTCCTTTTCCTTTTTCTTTTTTTTCACCCGGCTGTCCCTCGCCTTGGATCGGGTGATGCAGCTCGCTGGGTGACGCCCCGACGCAGGTGTCAAGCCTTGGCCTCCAACATCTCGAGGAATAGTTTGTGCATGGGGACTTTGCCCTGCATTTTAATGCTGTAGAAATGCTGCACGGCCTTGGTGGCGGTCTGACGCAGCAGCGGCAGGGTCATTAACAGCTTGCCTGCCCGTCGCGGGTCCTCCGGATGCTGGGAGCCCTCGAAATCCTGCAGAGCCTCGTGTAGGGAGTCCTGGAGCCTCTGGACGGCCTCAATGTTCTCTATGTGCATGGAGTCTGGAGGAAAAACAGGGTCGGGGGAACGAAACGCACGTCAGATCTTTGATATACAAACTAAAGATAAAATGAAATATTCAATCTGCAAAACGTCATGAATGTACAACTTTGCCGCTTTGGCTTTACGCCCCGAAGCGTGGCTTGGCAAACACAAACATTTGGAGTGTGGCTTTTCTCTTGTTAGTAGCTAATGACACTCTTTAAATAAATGCCTACGCGTGGCCGGGACTCTGGGGAGGACAGGAGAGAGGGATACAGTCGGTCTGTATAAATATACAGTGGGACGGGGGAGAAAAAAAAAGAAGAAAGATTCATTTCTTTTGGTATCATGGACCCCGTACATCCCCCTTGCTAATGAATTCAGATGGCTGCATTACTAGGATATCGTTCAGCTGAATGATGGTGGCAGATGGCCTTCATTTCCATAAGAAAGAGCAGTTGGCCCCCTTATGTATAGGCTCTAAAATAAAACCAGTTGAGACTTATTAAAAACTGCTCTCTACGTATAAGTCGAGATGTTGGGGGGACGACGGGCTCGTCCTCCGAAGGACAAGCTGACAGAGCGTTTTAATGGACAAGCAGTGGTTTGCTTTTCAGCCAATTTCACCGTAACACTTTCACAGTGTCAAATCTAATCTGTGCATGCATCACATCCACAATTCATTAATGTACAGACCAAATTGTGCAAAACAAAAAAAATGTGTGCCCGATGCAGTGTTATAATCGAATCTAACAGAAAAAGACAGACCCGTCTCATCCCGGGCGCACAGCATTACTGAGAGGGAGCGAGGCCAGACGTGGCTGCTGATTGAAGTGTGAGTGAATTAGATCGGCTCGGCTATGTGTCAGGGAAAAGTTGCAGAGTGAAGTAAGTCCGTGTACGAACATGTAAATGAGGCAGAAAAAAGGAAAAGTACAAGGCTAATTATGTTCCTAACTGACTGATTAAGTCTCTTTTACCAGTTGCCTTCTGTGTAAATTGCATTTCTATCTTGGGAAATTAACTAGGCTATGTGGACCGCACATGTGTTCCAGCGCTCTTCATTTGAAACCTTCATGTTAATGCTGATCGGATCCTCGTTGGGCTGTGTGTGTGTGTGTGTGTGTGTGTGTGTGTGTGTGTGTGTGTGTGTGTGTGTGTGTGTGAGGTTTTAAATGTGTTTTAAAATATAAAATAAGTGTGTGTGTGCGTGTTCGTGTGCGCGCGCGCGTGTGTGTGTGTGTGTGTGGTAGTCAGGGGCGGAATGCAAAACTAACTTTGAAGAAACAATTTCCATGTAATCCGTCAGCAGCCTGGCGTCAATCCCGTCGATACTTTGCTAATTACAAAATCAATGGCCATGAATTTCCACAGCTGTCACACCCACAGGACCACTGGAGCCGGAGCTCCCCGACTCCATGTTCAAACGAGCCGAAGTTGCCCCCTCGCCCTCCCTGAGCTTCCCTCTCAACCCCTGCCTTCCTCTCTCACACTTCTCCCTTTACCTTTGCAGCCCCCCCCCCCCCCCCCCCCACCCCCCTCCTCCCCCCATGGAGTGTTTGTCATCAGAAGACTAAAGCTCTGGGCTCAGCATTTTTCTTTTCTTTTTTTTTTTTTTTCCAGTCAGGCAGGAGAAAAGACTCCTAACAGACATTGATTAGTGGGGGACAGGCCCCAGCCTCATGAAAAGCAAACTGTCAATACGGGCGCAGCATCTTCACATTGGAACAAACGAGGCCCGTCGCTCCCCGACGCTCATTCCACTCCACTTAACACATTTTATTGACAGCCCCTGTTTTTCTAATGAAATGCTAAATATATCTCCCTCAGCTGCGGCACGCTGGCAGCTACTGTTATGGAGATGGAGAGAATGAGAGCGCAATGTGACAGTCGCACACACACACACACACACACACACACACACACACACACACACACACACACACACACACACACACACACACACACACACACACACACATCTGCGCACAAATTAAAATACAGCCGCACACACACACACACACACACATGCATGCACTGGGGGAGGGTGGAGGTGGGTGTTAAAATAAACAAGCGCCGCTCGTGACCTTAGCGTCCCCTCTTATCAGGGGTCCTTCATTGCGGAATTGATGGTCGCGCAAGATATAGATAACCACTTTTTCTTAAATTTTATATTCTTTGTTTAATTAAATTCCAACAATCTTGATTTATTTCAGATTTATTGTAGAGATGAACCTTTCTGAAAAGGATGTCGGAGCAAATGGCTGCAATTACACGCGATTGTGTACAAAAACACAATCTAATGCGATCAGCGCCACCCTCCCCAAAAGGTTAGTCTCAGAGGTCATACTGTATTTTATAGTTTAAAACCTGAATGAAAAGCTCCTAAAGGTATGTTCCAATAATCTAATGTAATCCCTTCTTAGCCAAAAATCCTTTTGAAAATTACCCTGGTGTGTAAATATAATCAAAATAAGTTAAATGTTTATTCCCATATAATTTTGTAAAAAGCTTCATGGAGCCACTGGAGGAGCCGAGGAGCCACACGAGGCCCTGGAGCTACTGGTGGCAGACTTTCTTTTCTTTTCTTTTTTAAATCTCTTTCAGGGCTTCTTCTGAAAACATCACACAGGCAGAACCTTTGTGTGATTGTTCAGATATTAGGAATGGCATGATTCATGAGGAAAAGTGAAGGTGCATTATTGCTGCACTTTAGTTGTTTTTTTTTTGTGTAGAATGAAACGGCCTATCCAGAACTAACGTTGTAAAAAATATATTTTATTGCCAACTCAAATACATAAATAAACAAAGAGTGTGCATTCAGTGAATTGAGGCTTATTTACTGATGGTTGGATGACTTGTTGACCCACAGGCTGGAGGAGGGCAGCTACGGAAAACTTCCTATTTGAGTCAACAGACTTTAAAATGTTGCAGGATTTTATTGTAAATCATTCACCATCCAAAACCAAACTCGCACCTTCAACCTGTGAGAAACTGCACAGGACTGACTGGTGAGGTGATTTGTTGTTGGGGAGGCAGGTGGTGCCGTTCACACTGACATGAGCGCCGCGTCAGACGACGCAGGTTTATCCGTTCCCGCGGAGAATCAATGAGGCGAGGACCCCGGTTGGACCCTCAAGTTTAGCGGAGAGAGAGAGAGAGTCGGGTTGAAAAGATTAAAATTACCAGAGTTGGCGAGCGCGATGGCTTTGAGCGTCACAAACTCCTCCTTCTCCATGCGCAGCTTCTTGTAGCGTCGGACCAGCGGCAGAATGGCCACGTGGAGGTCGAGCAGGCCCGAGATCCTCGCCTGCTCCTCGTCCACCACGTAGTCCTCGGCGTACACGATCTCGTCCTCGCAGGGCAGCGAGCGAAACACGATGCTCAGCACCAGGATCTCCATCCAGGCGCTCTGAAGTAGACTCATCTGGTCCGCCAGCGAGAGCGTGGAAAAACCTGCGGGGAGGTGTGAAGAAAACATCTTACGTTCAGTCACTTTCGGATCGTTTCAGTTGGCTTTACGCTCACACGTAGAACCGCGCGACGCAGAGAGAGAGACGCCAGCTCATTAACCTCGCTCCAGCCTAATTGGCCCGGCTGAGTCCGGTGTTTTATGGGCGATGTCGTACAATCGCTGCAAAATCCCCAGAGAAGCCCGACTTGAAACGGAGACCGACCACTGCATGTGGTGGCTTAAGGGGAGGAATATAAATCAGTCATGTGTAGAGGCCTTTGAAACATGAGCCTGAGCTGCTTCAGCCGTCGATCGTCAGTCCTTCTGCAACCCCGCATGTGAGCTCAGGAGACGCCGCCGATAGAGGACGAACACACACTGAGCTCACACCACCTCCCAGTCGCATCATGGAAAGACGACGTACATGAAAACTGATTCGAGCTCTTAAAACTCTTTGAACTCGTGGGCCAAAAGTACAAAAGGCACGAAAACTCACATGGATTTTAGATCTATTTTTCTCTCCCCCAAACTGTTTCAAGTCATGTAAAATCAGAAAGAATCTTTTATTTATTTATTTATTTTATCTTTTTTAACCTCAAGCCATAATAACCACAATTAATTTAATTAGCATCCTCTCGCTTTTTGCAGTTTTCACCACAGCAACTTTTTATTGCATCTTCCACCCTTGGACCCTCGCACTCTGTGTCAAGACCTAACCCATTAATCCATTATTATTCCAACTAAAAATCGACCAACAAATCTTGAAACCTTACTGTTTATAGGTTAGGAGTATAGAAATAACTGATTACTTTTCTATTATATTGGTATTTGCTGAAAGCACGTGGCTCACTGAGCCTCACTGTGGCAATAGAATGTGACTTAACGCCTCCTTATAAAAGTAGTTGCTTGGATTTATCTTGTCTATTTATAATGTTATACTACACTATAATATTACATACAGCGCAATTTGATCTCAAATGAGCAGGATTGGTAAATAATAGCTTTATAATATATGAGCTCGGACATTTTGTGTGAAATCTTTTGCTGCTGACGAATATCTCCTTCATTTTGTGTTTTTCATCAAAATCTCATCTGCTTTGACAGTTTTGTGACATTTTTGCAAAAAATCACGTTTGTCAAATCATTAACAAAATTCAGAGCGCGCATATTCCTGAATCTTCCGCATGTTTTGATGTGAAGTTTGAGCAGTTTTTTGCAAAGAAGAAAAATAAACAAGCGTTTAGGATAGTGATCTTTGCGCCTGGCCTCTTAAAGAGACAGGCACACAGAATAACTACCGCTCTAAATATCTGTCTTTGTTTTAGTGCAACAAATATTTATATATAATTAAGAAGTTCACATTTAATAACGTATCCTTCAAAGGCAGAAAAGATTTTTCCACATGAAGCTGGAACTCGAAAAAATAGTCGGTTAGTTCATATTATGATCATAATAATTCTAAATTATCTTTAATGTTGGCATATTTCTACATCTGTATAGTAATCCTGAACTGATTCACCACATAATACAAACTAAAGTGAAAAAAAAAAAAAAAAGATCTGTCTGTGCGCCCCCAGTGGTCAAACAACTATATTGCAGTTAATGTCATAATTCCTCCGATGGTTCTGGCCGTACGTTTGACACCCCTGGCCTGAAGCATAACACGTTTGCCGTAAACACAATCACTTGGATTATATTCTGATTGGCTGAATTAATATCATTAGAGTGTGACACTGCGATACTGTGATGGGAAGACAAAAGCTTCACGTCCAGGATGAAACAGAAAGTCAAACGTAGACCGCTGCTCAGTCGCAGCCTTCTGAACTCAGAGCCGCCATTCATCCGGATCTCGAGGTCGACCCGTCAACTTTCTCCTCTAACGCTCACACACGCCACCTCAAACGGACGGACACCTGAAAGGACCTCCGCTGCCGCGGCGCCTTTCACCAGTCCGCCGTGAATAGGAAGGTGATTGTGGGGTATTGAGCAGGGCCTTGAACCCGCAGCGCCGCTTGCTTAATTTTGAACTTGTATGGATCCGAGCCGGGCAGGTTGACTTAAAAAGAAGTCCTCCCGATGGTTCTTATCAAGCAAATAGAGAAACGGCGGAAAGAGAGAGAATGAGGCAGAGAGAAAAGAGTGCTGGGGGTGTCATTGATTAGTAGATTGTAATCAGTCCACCAAATGCGAAAGGGGGATCGATCCAAGCCTCAGATCTGACAAACAGACAGTTGATGGAGGACATCCGGTACATGTTTAGAGGGGGGAAGGGACAGCTAACTCCAGATATCCCAGCTGTATCAGGATCCCATGAGGTTACCCTCCAATCCTAAAAGACACTTTAGCAAGGTAATACAATGGCTTTCAAATTGTGATTAGAGGAGAGAGACAAGACGGTACGACCACAAATGTATAAAATCTCACCTTAAATCTCTCCTGCAATAAATGCAGGCAAAAGTAAAGCTTCGCATGAACAAAGAAGCATGAATAAATGTGCAGCTATCGGGGTTTTCAATGTCTCACACTCGTCGTCACACTCTCCCTTCGTCGTTCCCCCCCCCCCCCCCCCCCCCCCCCCCCCCGGCCTCCGTTTGTCTCTTTCCACTCAATTTGCCGAGGCGATGCTGCGACTTCCCGACTCCCCGGAGCTTCAGGTGCGTCGCCCGGAGGTGGCCGAGTTAAGTGTCACCGCCGAGGGTGAATCCCCCTGATGAAATATCAATATTTCACCCTACCGATTCACTGCCGTTTGACCAAACATGACACAAATATTGAGCAAAGTGGGGGAAGTCGATGCTCCGTGTGTCTGCGTGGCCACACGCAGCACCGAGTGGAAAACATACCGGAGGTTTCCACGACACTCAAAACAAAAACATCTGTGTCACATTTATGACTCTGCAGAGACAGAAAAAAAATAAGAATATACCGTGCTGACTGGTATTTTTCTTTTTTGCTTTTGTCTGTTGCTGCATGTTAAAGATACAAAGACCAGAACATCAACTTGTTTTTGAGCTTTCTTCTTATTTTCAGGTAGTTTGAAAACAACAAACGACTTTAATGTATTTTCTCACTAACATCTGCTTTTGGTTTGTAAGTACACTCGTCTGTACTTTTGGACTATGAGAGAGAAAATCAGAACGCAGTGAATGTTCGTGGTCTCAGTGTAAAATATACATAACTTTGACTTATGTTTAACTTTTATGGATCGGTAGTACGGTATGTATGTATGAGTAGAGGTAATAACATATTGGATTTTCTCTTCATATGTTTTGTTTGTATTGAATTAATAAAAAGTAAAGAAAAACAAAACACCAACAACCTTTGTTTTTGTGACGTTTAAATTCCTATTTATTACAATCAATGGTTAAATCAAGATTAAGTGTAGGAATCTAAAATACAATTCATTCAAACATATTAAAAAAAAGTGCATGATGTTTCATATTTGTTTTGCTGGCGTGGCACGAGAAGATGAAAGCTACTTTACGAGCACGACGAAACACCAAGGAAATATATTTCTTAATTTAAGTGAAGCAGAGCTGTTACCTCCAATGTGATGAAAGTCAAACTCAACTTTACACTCACGTCGCACTAAGTTGTACATTTCACATACGATACATGACTTCTGTGGACGCCTGCTATTTTCAAACTATTGCTTTCATCTGAGGCTTGTTTTAAGCCAATATTGACAATATTAGATAACTCACAATATAATTTATTAGGACACAAGTTGTTTGCAGGATAACAACAAGTGACCAACAAGTCCAGCTTTGCACGGCCACATTAAGCAAAGGTGATTTTATACACTGATTTAAATATTCTATGAGATCTACTTAAAAGAAAGGCAACTTTTTTCACAATTTATTTATGTTGATCAAGCAAGATTGTTCTTTGTTTAAACTATTTAGGAAATTTAAGTAAAGTAAATTATATCTAGTCTTTGTATATCATTATTCTAAACATCTGTGGTGCTTGAACGCTGATGGCTTATAGGTATTGTAGTATTTCATGTTTCGAAATACCGAAAGAAACAGTAAAGATAAGTGAATTAAAAAAAAAAAAAAGAAAAGGCTTACATTACATATATTATTAATGCTCCAAAAGAAAAAAACAATCACAGTGTGTTTTATTTTGAACAAATATTTTCGTCTCCATTTGAGTAAAGCTACTGACTTGAATTTTTATTGCCGAATTCACATATTCAATTAAGGAAAATGTTCTTCCCCTCAACCCTCTGTGTTGTTTCTATCAAGTACCCAACCCTCAACACACCAAAGGATGTTAGTCAATGTTTGCAGAGTGGAGAAAAAAAAAAAAAAGGTGCTCAGGCCGTGCAACAGTACAGTACAGCCGCAGATCAGGTAACTAATTGAATATCTGTTCAGTTCAGTGAAGAGACTGAGTGGTTAGCAGTGAAGCTTGAAGCTGTCATTGAGAGCTGGGTCTAAAACAGACAGCAGTTCACTCTCTATTCATTTAGTATCATTACAGGCCTCCTATGAGCCCTAATGGGCCTAATAAAAAGACAGAGGTAATAATGAGACTAGAGGGCCCTATACGAGCAGGAGGAGCAGGAGGGGGTGGGGCGGGAGTCAGGGGAACGGCAGAATAAGGAAGCCGGAGAGAGAGTATGCGAGAGATATGGCGGTGGAGTTTCTCTGGCAGGGAAAAATATAGAGGAAGAAAGTGGCGCATTCAATGCGAAGAATGTGGCTGACTTACAATATAAAGGTCCAATGCTGTGTGCATGTTTAATATGGGTTTAAATGGGGGTAGAAAGGAGTGAATCAGTCGTAGCTCTGCTGCAGCTCACTTCCCATTTTCATGACCAAGGTGAATTATTGTTATGACCACATCTTTTTTAACTGATTCTAAATCACATGTTTTCCAGGGACCCGGTCCCGGCGGGGCGGGAACCCGGCCCTCTCTTTGTTATAACCCTTCATCTATCCATCAATCTATCCATCTTGTATCTCGCTTCATCCAACATAGTGACTGACTATGGGTGGGGGCAGGCTACATCCTGGACACACCACCAGTCTATCACACACACACACACACACACACACACACACACACACACACACACACACACACACACACACACACACACACACACACACACACACACACACACACACACACACACACACACACACACACACACACACACTCTATCTGCTTTTATAATGATAAAAATATAGATGACAGTGAGTTGCTGTGAGTTTAGCAAACATTCAGATCTTGACAACGAGGCTGCGACACAGTGAACCGCCTTCACGTTTCCTCTCAGCTCTCCACATCTGGCTGCTGAAGGACTTTTACATTATTGGAGCGATCTGTGCTAATGACTCTTATTACCTCATCGTTAGGGCCATTTGTGCAGTGGGCTATGAGTGTAATGGTGGGAGTGGACGGTTAAACTGGAGGGACCCCTTTTGTCTTAATCGTTACTTGGTGACACCGTGACCCGGTGGCCCCGGGTAAAATGTCCCCAGAGTGTCGCATGCCCCTTTAATAACTCTGTCAAGTCTGGATTTAGATCGTCGCAGCGGACAAGATCAATAGTTATTCATAGAAAATGTGTGGAAATATCACGGTTAAAGTCCTTTCTGTTCTGATACTGGCAGATGGACTCTAATTAGCATGATAAAATAGTTAAAAAGATAAGTTGTTCTTGAGAGGTCGGAGGAAGAAAAAATGTCAGGGATGCTTCTTTTGCTTTCTTTCAAGCTCCAAAGTGGTGAGACAGCGCCGTCACTCCTCCATGCTCCATCAGTTTTGAATTAAGTGGAGTTTTGTTTGCTTTAGTGGACAGGTGACTTCCATCACCAGGTTCCTGTTTCTAACACGAGGCGATAATGGCTAATAGTGTTGTTTAAGATGTGACACTAAATTACACAAACTACTATCACATTAAAGAAGAACTTCCTTTTTATTTGTCAACCAGTGGCACTGTGACATTTGTCCACCGTATCTAAATGACTCCGGGGTTGAGGGGGCGAAATTTACAGTCACAGGCTCGCTAATATTTAGAATCACGTGAAACACAAAACACATCCTCCTGCTTTTCACAGAGAGGAAAGAAAGAAAGAAGTAAATGGTTTTGTGTATGTCTGTGTACCCCCCCCCCCCCTCCCCCGTGGTGTATTCATATCTGTGTGTGTATATATTGCATCTATAATTCCTTTAAGTGTCTTTGCCAATCTTTTATGAAGCATTTAGAATTATAACGTCAGTCTAAAAGGTGATGAATGAATCTTGAATGTTGATGAACCATGTGTGTTTTCTAAACTCATTCAAGGCCCCTGAACAACTCTGAGTTGTTCTATCCTGCGCAGGAGGGAGCCTTCGTTGCTGAAAAGTGCAGGTTTCATGCCTGGGATTTCTTCTATTTTGTTTTTATAATCTCCTCTGGCCCAATTAGAAATGAACTATAGGCTGCAGTTAGTCTGCAGACCACCTCTTCTGCGATGTAGAACACTGAGAAACTGCATTTGGTGTGATTTATAGAATCTTATCATTTCACAGCCAGCGACATCGTATGATATGAGTGTAATTACGTCGGGCATGACATTAAGTTTGCTATATGCAGATTGCACGGTGGAAGAGCAAGCTGTGTGCAGCCAGTGAATCGACGTGATTGCGCAAGAAAAAAAACGTCATAACTGTGCGACTTCCATCCACGAAAAAAGAAACCAGCAAAGAATGAATGGACCACTCGCTGCGGCATATATGTTCTCTACCAGGCCGTCTTCTTTAAGATGTGCTTTGCCATTGTAGCCGCAAAGCATCTATTTGTGTTTAGCACCAGTGTGGCGCTGATCAGTACGTGATTCCATGCTGCATTTCTACTGGTTAGTTAGTTGAGGTCGCAGGAGGAGTCACCATCGCCCCGAATTTCTGACACTGCCAGAATTTGATCGCAGGTTGTCTTTGGTCGAAACACAACGGCCGTCCTTGAACCGGTCTCAACGTAGGACCACTGATTTAGAGCCACGATTCTCTCACCATTGTTATCTTTCGTCTGGTAGAGCCGAAAAGAAATGCACAGTGTGTAGCCGGCATTAGGTAGCAGGAATCACATGGTCTGTGTGTGTGTGTGTGTGTGTGTGTGTGTGTGTGTGTGTGTGTGTGTGTGTGTGTACACGTGAATATAATGAATTTGTGTTTTTTGGAGTGTGAGCAGCAGCATCCTGGTTCCAACATACCCCTGATGATGAGTCAGTGATGAGGGGAAACCCTGTGCAGAGGAAGCTCAGGACTGAGTCAGAAATAATTGATCCAACTGCATCTGCATGCATTTTGCATCTACCTACACACATTTAGTTCAATTTAACGAACGTGCCTTCTTCTTTCAGTTAAAACTCACTGAATGTTATGTTTGACTTCGTTTCCCGATATCTCTGTATCAGCTGCTAAATACGAGGAGACCAGAAAACACTGGCACAACAAGTCTTATTTAAGAATTCATCAGCGAGTAGAAGGGAAATCCGCCAGCATTTCCCTAAATAAATCAATTTCACCACACACTTCGTGTAGTCCCCTTAAGTAAGTAAGAGGATTGCTTTCTTTAAGTCTGGGATTGAAATGGAATACATTGACATAGGGGCGGATCCCAGCCCTCTGACTCTCCCACCCCACCCAGTCGAATCAAAGGTTTCAGCTGCTCTTTATTGATTAGATTTTAGAATATGGGACTCGCTTCTCCCTTAGGTGTAGATGAGTAGCAGATGTTAATTATCCTGTGTGTGCGTGTGTGTGGGAGGGGGGGTGGGGGGGTTATGTATAACAGTCAGTGAACTACTTAAGAAATCTTAATATTGCACCGTGACGGCAAATCACAGTGCTTTGAAATAGTACATACAGTTTTATATATAAACAAGCAACATCTCAGCCAAAGCAAAGCATTTCATGCGGTTGAAATTTCAGGAATAAATGACTCTCTGGCACAGCGACGTCTCTCTACCTGGGATGTGTTTGGCCCAGCCGATGATGACCACCAACTCGCGGTCGGCCAAGTCGCACAGCGTGGTCAGGGCCTTGATGTCTCCGTCGGGCATGGTCGGGTCGGGCATGGCATAGATCTTCTCTGGCTCCACCACCAACAGATGGGAGACGATCTTCGTCACTGAGGGCGGAGAGTTCGAGTGCAGGGATGAGGACATAGAGAGGGGTGGAAGAACGGAACGTGAACGTTTTTAGGCAACATTGGGCCGAATGACTAGAACAGATAAAAAGTCTGTCCACTGAGGAATTCCATTTTTACTGATCTGTAACATCCACACAGCGTTGCTCACCTATACCTCAGTTACTTAATTTGTACTTGGAGTTTTCCTAATGAGTTAACCCCGTCGCGACTGGATTGATTGGCCGTATTTTGGTTTTATGGCTGTGGATTTGTCACAAAAAAAAGGGTAATGAGTGAGAGCTTCATCCACTTTTTCCAAGAGAACTTTAACTTTCAATATTTCCCAATATTACCTTGTGAGCTTGACTGTTCATGTTGTAAATGTTTGACTTACAGTGAATATTGTCTGTGAACGGTCCCTCTAATATTCAATATTTCCTACACTTCACATTTAAACGTGGAGTTACAGTGAGGCCAGATTCTACGGGATAGGAATGTGACTGTTCGGCACCACCGTACTATTTAAAAATGACTTCTCGGTGAGGTGCCAGCTAAACATTTCAACAGATTGAGGTAAAAGTCAATAAAAGAAGACTCACGAGGCTTTTTGGCAGGAGGGGGGAGGGAGAGACCGAGATAGGAGCTGTTCTCTGCGTCCAACCTCCGCTTGTACTTCTGTCGGCCCCCTCTCACCCGGTCCAGACGCACACCTGCAAAAAACACAGACGTTGAGTATTAAAGTACCCTAGATTGTGCGTAGAACCCAAGAAAAAAAGCTCAACATTGTATGTGTGTATATGACCAAAGTTTCTACATCGTGGACGACCGTTATGTAGCATTACACAAAACAAACACATGACCTATTTTGTTGAGTCAAACATTTATTTTGAAATTGTGATGTACGTCATCCAGCCAAACGGAGTGTTTCTGTGGTATTACATACAGCGGCGTCAGGATTTTTATTCGGTCGAAGCATATTTGTGACTCTAAATGTTTTTGCTAAATAAACAATTAAAGTATTTAGTTTCTGACTACATTCCTATTCTGTGCATTAAGTGCTTTATCGATTTATTCGCCACGATTTGACTATAAAGCAGGCGTGTCCAGTGTATGTGTAAGCGTAGAGACGTGACACATGTGGGATTATCTTCAAAGCCATCGCAGAGGACACGGGCGAGGGGCGCGTTGAATTTACGCGCCCGTATGAGGAGCTGTTTGGGCACCGAGGGAGAGCAAACAGATTTTACATGGTCAAGTGGAATTGAGTCGTGTGAGATTTTTTTTTTATTTTTTTTAGTGACTCGTATAAATTCCTTTGATTCCCCTGGAAACAAAAGAATCCGATTAGGATGGTCTTTCAATTTCCTGACACCGACTATCCACTAACCTAATTACCCACCGTGCCCAGAGGGAGCTCATTCTTCCCAGCAAACACAGTGAGATCATTTTATGCCTGGCAGATTGAAGCTAAATCGAGAGCCCCTCTCCTAACACAGCTTTCCATTTGTACGCCTTAAAGTAATCAATACACTTGCAAATAGACTTCTTGTTCTTTGAACACATGTGGATGCGGTTTTAATTAGTCAGCGAGGCAGCGAGGAACTGGGTTTGCGATAGATGGAGCTTGAGTAGCTGCTCGAGCCATTACTCTTATTTAAGTTAAATTTAAGATTACAAATGGTGCTTGAGGAAACTGTGTGCACGCACTGCAGATATTAAATCAATTCAGTAGCCTTCTCTCTATTTAATGACACACACAGGCCTAATAAAAGGGACACGCTGTTACTAAAGGCTCGTGTGAGGATAAAATGTATTGAGCCGAATTCTTGTATGTATGTGTCGGGCTAAGTGACAGTGAATTGTTGCTACTTTTGTGCTCTCTCTCTCACTCTCTGTCTCTCTCTCTCTCCCTCTCTCTACTCCCTCTCTCTCTGCTGGGTCATGTGGCTGCAACAAGCGACAAGTGACCAAACAGCCGGAGTCAGGATTCCAGGATCTGCGGGGGCTGTTTGAACTGGAACATCCAACTGGCCCATAATTAATAGATGCTGACAAGAATTAAGAGCTCAGCGCTAACCAGTTTCAGTTTACAGCTTAGCGGCGCTGCAAACAGCACAGGCCCGAGGCAGGAGGGCAGAGGGAACTGGAGAAAGTGGGGGAGAAAAGAGGGAATAAGACGATGTGGCGCAATGGGAGCGAACAAGCCTGTGGCTCAGGGTTTTTCTTTTTTTTTTTCTATACCCCTCTCACTTTTCCTTCCGCCTGTCTCTTTTTCACTCCTCCCATTGAGCACCGGGTGTACGTCTCCTCCCTGACAGCCCTGCTCGTCCCAGCCAGTGCCTGATCTCAGCAGACCGGGATTATCTCCCCCCCATGTGATATGGAACAGTACCGAGAATCTGACCACAACAAGACAGCTGGATGAGGCCCGTCGTGGAATGGGTGTCTGTGTGTGTGTGTGTGTGTGTGTGTGTGTGTGTGTATGTCGTCCTTAGCACGTCATTCCACACCTCAAACACAAAAACTGCATCAGCCGCAACGAATCAAGTTTAAAGCATTCATATGCATTTTCTTTTCCTTATGTTCGCTGGATGTATGGATGTATATTAATGTGGATGAATGTGATGAAGTTGGGTGTTAAGAAATGAGTAAGATCACACATAACCTTGAGCTGATGTGTCTGTATAAAGATGACAAAGAGGCATATTAAAAATCATTTTAAAAGTATTTCTGTTCTATTCTATTCTATTAGGGGAATCTAATGACATAAATGCATCAACATGTTACGAAACCCAAAAAGTAAATTGTGAAAGGCCCTTCAACAACACTGATAGTAAAAAATTAATTAATTAAAGGTATTTCAGCCAATAAAAGGGTTAAATCAGCATTGTGTGTGGCACCTGCTGTTGTCCCCTGGTGTGTTGATTTATTTTAATAACTCAAGTGTGTTTATATGGACGATGACACGGTGTGAAAAATGCATCTTAAAAACACAAAAAACAATAAAATACGGGAAAAGCAAAATATATAAGGTTTAAAAGAATATCTAGAATTGTTATTGAAGGAAATAAATTGCATAAGATTTCAATTATGTGATTAGAGGTTTTGGATAAAATGTATTTGAACATGTGTCTAAATGTGTATTACTAATTTGTTTAATAATGATAATAAAAAGTAAAACAAAATACTTGATTGAAAAATATATTGACTGAAATTACTGCTTTTTTGACACCCAAACAAGTTAAAACTCAGAATTGAATTTAGATTAAGCATGTTAAAATAATCTTCTATTGTGTATAAATTTTACTTTAAAAATCAAACATTAAAAAATAGATAATTTGTTAAAAAACAAGGAAGAATAAAATCTGGACAATAGAAAATACTTTACAGATGATGTGTGTGTGTGTGTGTGTGTGTGTGTGTGTGTGGTGTGTGTGTGTGTGTGAGTGTATCTCATGGAACTATATTCAGCCCCTCACCTGTCAGAGGCGCTTCTTTCTAGAGAATGTGTCAGAATTGGCTGGCTGGCTCACGCTGCCAGAGGGAGATTAGGAGCTACCTATTTTAGCTGGGAAAAATCAGAGGGATGCAGTGTGTGTCGGTGTGTGTGTGTGTGTGTTTGTTTATGTTGTGTGTGTACCCGTGTGTCCGTGTGCGTGTTCGTTTCCTACACGACTGTTCACCCTCTACAAAGCACAGCGACTTTGCCCTTCGAGAGCTGCCCCTCTGAAGGCAGGGTATTCAAGCTGAAGGGTCACGGAAAAAAAAAAAGGGGGGGTGGGGGGTGGGGGGGGGCTGCTTGAGAATAGTTGCTCCACCTGCTCAAAACTGATGGGCTGAACAGACGAGGCTCTCGCATATCAGCGCACAGGGGTATCACCCTCTTTATTTTGTTTTAAACTTTTCATATATCTGAGCTGGCGTGTCCACACGGGGCATTACGGGGGGTAATACAGAGCCACACATGTAATTGAAAACACCTGCAGGCCCGGAGACGTCTCGTTCGGTCCGGGATCCCCGGTGTATCGGCGTATAACGCAGGCATTCGTTTAGCTGTATCTGCCCTGCGATGCAGGGCTGCGGGAGCAGAGGACGCCAGAGAACGGCGTCGGCACATGGAAACACGCACCTCAAGGTCTGATTCAGTGTCACTTGTCAGTGGGGGGTGATATACATTTGACATGAATGTGTGTTGTGTGTATCGGCGGGTTGTAAAGAGGTCAGCACTCGGCTCAATCCCCCGTCTTCAGAGGAACATGTGTTCGCCTCCGTGTCTGATCTATCACCTGCTAGACAGTGAGGACAGGCCCGTGACGAGCCTCTGGGTGGGCACCGACCCTCAGCTGCAGCCTGCCTGCTTCTCTGACACCCTAAAAAGCAAACAAGGCCTCCGTGCATGTGGCGCTGGATAGACAAGTTTGCGGTGTAGGGTGGGGGGGGGAAGAGGCAGGAGGTCAAGTCAACTGTAGTTGTGTCTTTCCAACGACGCCGAGACAGACGTACGAGAGCCACATTCGCCAACGAATACTTGAGAGAAACCCATACAGTATAGACTTTGCGTATATCTTTATTTTGATGATGTAATCTTAGTGTATAGATTGGTTTCTGATCTAAGCCTATTGATTGGAGAGGGACCTGACAGTCTGTGATATTGGATATGGCTTTACTAATCTTTTGTGTATGTGGCCGGAGGAAAATAAGGCTGTAACATTACCCTGGTAGCCACGTTCGCTCAGGAAAGACTGCTGATCCCTATCTGTGGTCGGGCGCGGGCGAGACAGCGGTGTAGGTTGCCAAAATAGTCTGGCAGCTTGTATGCATCCACCACATTACAGCGGTGTCAGAAAATCCCCACAAGCAGAGAACACACCACAGAAAACACTGAAGCAACACCAGAACGTCGAGCAGGAACACCCACGGAGCAAACGCTTCAGCGTCCCAGTTTCCGAGACTGGACTCGTTCTGCGTGGCCGTACCCTCCCGTTCCAACGGGACACGCTTCTCCAACACGCTAAGCTGTTAACATGATGATGTCATACTTCTCCAAAGGCTTGCGTCTGATTTAGACGCAGGCTTTGACAACACAACAGAGCTTGTTTTCTCAAGTATAGATATGAACAAACGATCGGATACAGAACAACCAAGAAAAAAATGTCCTGCATCATTTAACACCGTACATTAATGCTATGGGGTATTAGCACTGCTATTAGCTGCAGGCTCTGACTCCTGGCAGGAGTGACTGACACCATACCTTCCGCGAGTTGTAATTACGTGAGAGTTTTTCCATTGGACCTGTGACCTTTTATCAGCCTCAGCTGGACATTTAAGGGGTCAGCGAGCCGGGCGAGTTCCCTCGAAGTGCTGCGAGCTGCTGCCGCTCACCAAACTTCAGGTGCTCAGCTATGAAAGAAGCCCGCTATCTTCACTATTATTAATATAATTTAAATTATTGATATTAATCCAATATTTCCATTGGCTTTCCCTTCAGACAGAGAATGCACAAAACCATATCAAATATAACAAAATATTATCATTAATTATACAGGTGAATAAAACACAACCATAAATGATAAATCATCTTATGTTACAATATATTACATAATAAGAATATTATGAGAAGTAAAGTGCACAAGATGTGTCATTTGAGTTCAGGGGACACATTCAGCCCTATTTCATCTTGAGGGGTCAAATAGGGCCATAATAAGTTTTACATTTTAACTTTAAAGTTTTTATTTGTTGTGGTGCAGAGTATGTGTGTTGATTAAGTCTATATGAAATTATTTGTTTTTAACTACAATCTCAACATAAAGCCGTGCAAATGACTTGCCTCTGCCTATCAGACAGGCCTCTTCCCCGCCTGTTTTTAAAACGCATCTTAAAACTCGCCTGTTCTCTTCGGCCTTCAACACCAGCTGAGCTCTTCTCTTAGAGCTTTACTAATCTTTTAATGTCTATTATAGTACACATATCCTTTTATCTGTTTCGTTTTATTTGTATTATATGTACCATACGCATGCGCTTTTACAACTTATTTATTGTATTGTAAAGGATTTTGGTCCAACCTGCTCAGGTCTCATTGTTGTGTTGTGTTGTGTCCACAACGCTTAAGAAATTTGTTTGAAAAAAACAATGTTTTCTTTGAAATGTTCACATCGTGCTTGGTGGTTTGGTCTGGATTGGAGCCTCTTACGAGCCTGTTTTGTTCCATGGGCCTTGTGTTTGACACCTCTGTCCTACTTCCTGCGTCTCTGACCTCCTCCTTCAGAAGACAATGAAGTCCAAACACACCTGAAGCCCCCAAAAGGCAGTAAAAACCTGAAGTCAGTCGAGTAGCAGGTGATCCAGTGGAGGAGGAGGAAGAGGAGGAGGAGGAGGAGGGGTTTTCCCCACCCGCCGATGGTGGTGAAAAACGCTGGCAGCTGGCACTATATAACTCAGGATGGCATGCTTGGCATGAGGCAGAGAAATATTAGTTACTTTTAGAACAACTCATCACGACGTCAGGTTCTCACAGCATCCTCGGCGAGGCGTTTCTTGTGACGGCGCCGGCGCTGCTACTACACCACAGAGACCACGAGGAGCTTTATGAAGCGAGCAGCGGTACAAATGAGGGAATGAAATATAAAATGTTAATAGTTAAGGTAAAGTCTCACACGCCAATATCTGGGGAACAGCATATTTCACGACAAACGTAGAGCTTTACAAAGCTGAATGTGGTGGTTCCGCTTTACACCGGATTACAGGTGCTGTATTAAGAAACACAATTTGGTCTAGACACTCTTGCATTTATAACAAGCTGGATATATATATTTTTTTTTGTAACTCCTCAGAGTCCCACAGGTGCTGTGTGGGATTTAGGTCAACGCTTTAGGAAGGTAACTCTTCAAATTACTGCACACACTTTTAGTGCGACTCTCTTTCTCTGTGCGCGTTTTTTTACCTTGTAAATGCAAAGCTCGTACCTTATTCCTCATTATAAATTAAATTTTATCGAACATGGAAGTGACACTTTTCTCTTTTTGTTTTTAACAATCTTTGCAGTTTACTCAGTTTCAACAATACAACAATGAGGATACTTGTGTTATTTAGAGTCATCTATTATATTTGCTTGTTTACAAAATGTCCCCATGCATTACTTTGAGCATTAATATCACACTGAGGGATTGAGTTTTTCTTTGGCCAGCCGTTGGCCACTTGTGATATGCTGATCTCATTGCATGATGTAGGGCAAGCCACAGTCCCCCCACTGATCCAATGATCAAAGTCCCCCCTAAGTCTGCGAGAGGCCTCACCGCGGCACTATGCCATGATTAAATGTCCTTTTTCCTTTTAATTGAATGCCATCACTTTTAGAGAATCACCTACTGTGCCACATACTGCGAAGGGTGTGACGGTGCATTTCACACACATGCAGGCACACACACACACACACACATACACAACACACATGCGCTGTCCTCATCGATGGCTTAGCTTGGCTTTCCACAGACAATACCCCGCTGTTTTTCCCTTTAAGCGTGCGCTAATAGCCGCAGCTTTATTTCCGAAGCAGCTCTGCTTTTTCTGGACGAGAGTCAAAGGCTCGGTGTGAGAAATTTGGGCTCGGATGAAGACATCCAGAGTGGGCGCATGTATAAATAGTGCCGTAACGCTCATACAATGGATGACCCCTCAAACCGAGTTGAACAAACACTACAGCTACGTCAGTGCACTGCGACGCGCCGCATCAGTGGAAGCGGACCAAGAGCCTGATATACAATCTTGTGTTACCAGCACAGATTGCACTAAACTGCTGCTGGCTGCTATTATGAGATGTGTTTCGGTGCAGAGCGTAACAAAAGCGTGTGATCATGGTTTTATTTTGGTACGTTTATAACTGTTTTGTCTCTAAGCGGAGCCAATAAACAAAGTCTTTAAAGGCTCTCTTTTAATGTTAGGTTATATATCATATAATCAAAGAGGACAGCAGCAGGCCGAACCCCAGAATTTACCTTTATATAATTAGTCTGTTGCTTTGTGGACGGATGTCAGTGGTGTCAGGGGTCAAAGTAACACGCACACACACACACACACGCACACTCACACACACACACACACACACACACACACACACACACACACACACACACACACACACACACACACACACACACACACACACACACACACACACACACACACACACACACACACACACACAGACTGATTTTCTCTTAATATTACATTAAATCATTTATTTCACATGCATTTTTAATTTATATTTAAAATAATGTTAAAATGGGCAAATTTTTTTTTCAATCAATTCATCATTAAAGGTGCACAAATGAATCCCTCTATACATGATGACTTGAATCTAAGTTTTTCCATTTTGGTGGTACTTTGATTATGATGGGTCTGAAGTGCGGTTGCATTAAAGGTGTTTGAGGAAGATACTGTGAAGTCTGAATGTCGTAGAAGACGTTTTAAAAGCACTCTGTGCACTGTTCATATAAAGCACTTGTTAAAGTTACACGAGATAAATCAGCATTTGAAAAAAAAAAAAAAAAAAAGCTCTTCCTGGGAAAAAAGAAAAAGAAAATCTATCGGCTAGATTTTCCCTCTGTGGTCCCAAAGGTCTCGCACTGGAGGAAAAACAACACGTGCAGGAAGTGGGGCGGGATGTTCGGAAAGCATTTAGTGGATCAATACGGCAGGCAAAGAGAGAGGGGAAGGTAGGCAGACAGACATGGAGTGGAAGAGAGGGAGTGACACCCAGAGCCCCGGGGACAGCGAAGTCCTCTGGGAACAGCCTGTGCTTTTCAGGAGTACTGTTACACATCTCAGTCAGTCTTGGTAGGAACATCCAACTCAGCAGCTTTTTGCAGCCATCCGAGTTAAACACTCGCTGGCGTGGGGAGAGCGCAGTGAAATGATGATGTCACCGGTGTCTCCCCGAGGCCACGGCCCGGCTTTAACATCCGGCCGCTGACCGGTCCTGCAGCTCACTGCGATCGTGACTCGAGAGTCCTAAACCCGGGATGCAAGGACGAAGGTTCTCCTTTTGTTCTAACATATAGATTTCATTATTTTTTTTTATTTTTTTTTTAGCGTTTACAATAAATACTGCAGCTTCTTTAACTTATCTCAGAGTGCAAATATGAGGTGAGACAGAGAAGTGTGGGAGCATGATCACCCACAGAGCTTGAACCACATTTCACACCCCCGACTCCCCACACGTGCTTCATCTGACTTTTCCTTTCTCGCATGACAAGATATTTGTAACAGCTGGAGCCAATAGAAAGCTTTTCTTGAGTTAGTTCGGCACCTTCAATCACAATAAATGTAGTGTGTGCAATTGTTGGGCATGTTTCTTTTGAATAGTGGACTTGAAAAAAATAGAATAGCTTTATTGTCATCATACATGGGGGCCTAACGAAAATATCTATAGCTGCCACTGGACGGTGCATTGATAACAAGCGAGATATATATGAAGATTATATAAAAAATTATACAATAAGATGTATACAATTCAGTGTGGGATGTAATACTATTTAATAAAAACCAATAAAATAGAATAATTAAAGCAGCATTGAAATGATAAAAACCATTAAAAGTGCGTTACTGTTTTGACTTGAAAAGTCTGATGGGCCATGGAGGGAAGCTGTTTCTCAGCCGGTTTGTCCTGCATTTTAATTTGTCACATTAAAGTTTTACACTACTTTTTGTTTTTTTTAAATCATGATTTATTTTCACTTAAGGGAAATTCTTTTCCTGTCCCCAAACCCTCTGAGCGAATACACACCAAACAAGTCAGTACTCACCTTCTTTCAACATGCCGACTTTAAGACACTTCATGAAGCGACAGGCCTGGCAGGACTTTCGTCTCCTTTTAGTGATCTCACACTCGTTGGTGGCTGGACAGCTGTACTCGATATTTCCTGCAGAGGATCAGAAACAGTGGAATCATTACTGCCCACACGATACGCATCGGCAATTAGAAATAATTTGCTTTTGGAATTATTACAGAGATAAAACAGAAATGGTAAACAACGGTTGCAGCATTTCATTAAACAGTGTGCAAAGCATGTACGCATACACACACACGCACGCACGCACGCACGCACACACACACACACACACACGCTCGCCCACCTGTCCCAAGGTGACCCCGTGTGACTCTCCTGAAGGAGAGGAGGGTTTAGTGGCATTTTGATGGGACATGTAAAAAGCACCTCCCCGCCCCAGAGTCCCACTCCCATTTTGATTCACAGATAAATTAGCTTCATTAATGCAGGACGTCCTCTCTGCAATGCTCACCACGACCCCTTCCAGCCCATCCTTCTTCACCTAAAGGATGATGGGAAGGCTGCCCTCCCTCAACAACACAAGGGCTAAGAGATGGACGTGCAGGCGAGCACTCTGCATAATGTTCCCCAGTAAAGACCAGGAGCTGCCGTTAGACTGGATGATCTAAGGCTCCCATATCATGTAGCAAAGCTCGATGTATTATTCAAGTCTGTCTTGACGGTTGTTGGCTCGCTATGGAAATATTTTCTATGCAATTTAATCACTCAGGTCCAAAAACAGACAGAAAGGCAGACATATTGAATCTGCTGCCGTGTAACCGCTGCCCGTCTTCCTCGCTAGTTTCTCCCTCCTCGAATCATCGCCTCAAAAGTTGACGCGACTCCGAGAATCCAATGACAAATCCTCTTTCCCAAGTATTAATGTCCCATGATTGAATGTTCAAACAATGTCCCGTAAGTCCAGAGACTGTATTAATGGTGCCTAAAAACAGCAAACCAGGTGTTGTGTGCCGCAGATCTAAGAGAGCCCACCTCCCCCACCCTGACACACACATAACCCCCCGTTGGTCAAGGAGAAGGTGCCAACATTTGTCAGGATCCCTGGCATGGATGGTGCCAGAAGGGTCACATGCACAGTTAGGGGCCCGCGGCACCATGCCAGGATGTTGGCAGAAGCTGCAGCCGGATTCGGGGTAGGTGAAGTCCGTTAAACTGAGAGGCATTAGCACAGGGAGAATAAAAGTACACTGCAGCCTGTGTGTGTGTGTGTGTGTGTGTGTGTGTGTGTGTAGAGTCACACCACAAACGGACTCCGTGCAGCATGAACACGTTCCCTTTTTAACTCGTTTATACAAGATGTGTGTTGATTTTAGATTTGAATCTTTGTCCAGGACAAAGTCCACCAACAAATGCATATTTATTTAACCCTTTGCTTTTAATTATATTCTAGTTAAACTGACTGAATTTTTTTAAATTTCTTTTATTTAATTTTCTCTGTGAACACACTTTTTGCTAGAATTGTCAGGAACAGTTATTTCACTCTGTATTTTATATGATTATACATACGTATATTAGGAATCAATGCATTATAATCTTTGCTGGATAAAAATTGATTAACTGAAGAACATCTGCATTTTTTCTAAACTTTTAAAGCGTGCATTTTCAATACGTTACACAAAATATCTCTTTATATCTGGTTGTTTTAGCAATTTAGAGTTGCAGTGTGGGGAATAAAAAAAAACAGATGTCCTGTGTATTAATGCACAACTCGAACAATTTGTAGCCTCTGAAGCGCCATCAAATGTTCCAGCAGTGGGACAAAACACTTCTTTTACTCCTATAATGCATAAATCATATCGGAGCCCAACACCACCATCCGGCAATCGATGTTCCAAGATGTGGAACCGTACGGGCCGTGAAATATCAAGTTGCATCATACAGTGAACACAGTGCAGTTCTGTTGAGACCATTTTCAAAAAGTGAAAAAGATCATGGCTATGAATTAAATTTGAGATTATTGTTTTGTTATTTCAACAACTGTTAAACAACATACCAGGACACAGTAGCTTGTGTGTGAGAGTGTGTGTGTCTTTAGTTTGTTTGTGTGTGTGTGTGTGTGTGTGTGTGTGTGTGTGTGTGTGTGTGTATGTGTGGTTGGGGGTTGCTGTGGGGGTCCACAATAGACTGAAATTGGCTGCCTCTAAAAGCTCACTGTCGGCGCAGCCTCTTAGTTAATCAGGTCTTGTGTCCACCTTTATTCCTCAAAGGACATTTCAACCACTCTAATATCCTTCCTTAACCTCTCTTATTTTCCCTCTAAATTTTGATATATTATTATGCCATGCTATTATCCACGCACTCATCTCCACTCAAGCCGGACCTCTCCTTGTCCTCCTCCTTTACCGGGGCCGGGACCCCCCTCCCTGATTACCATTCCATTAAAGTGGCTTCTCCTTTCTGTGAATGACCACATCCCCTGTCCCGCTGCCTTTTATTTAGAGGACTCCTCAGTGTCTCTCGTTCTCTCTCCCCTTCTTCTTGTTATTGCCCTGACAACACGTGCCTGAGCTTCTAATTACCCCCTCCCACCACATCATCTTCTCTCTCTTGGGCTGGAGGGGCCCGGGGGCAACGTACAGATCCACACCTCCCCACCCTCCTTCTTTGACTCTTTCCCAATGAAATGCCTGGCTCTTAATTACAGTCACCCAACACTGATTGTTATTGACTGAAACTCCCGCGGCTCGGGACGAATGACGGACAGATTAGGCTCATTACAGGCCTGTCCTCCAAAGAGGAGAGCGAAAGCAGGAAGAAGAAGAAGAAAAAGAAGAAGAAGAGAAGGGATACGGCAAGGCAACACAAAGTCACACACAGGGATCCTTCAAACTGGTGCCAACATTAGATTTTAAAAATTGACTGACTGGACTTGTTTATTTTTCTGAGGCTGGAGAAATGTCACCATATATGGAATGAGTACTTTTTTCCACCCTTCCCCCTTTTTTCTAGGATATCTGGCAGATCTTTAATATTACGGTGTGTTTTTGGCTGTACTGAGAAGCTCATGTTGCAAATGCGTGACATATTGTTTATACTGCAAAAGTACCACAGCGAGGAGTACATGAACACAAAGCACTTTCTACCTGCTTAATGTAGTTTTGGGAATTTACTGCGTCACAAATGGTCTGGACATCATAGCTAAGAGAAAAATCCTTATTTTGAATAAAAAGGCTGAAGTCCTCTTAACACAGCAGCAACATAAACGATTGTTAAGATATTCTGGGTTTAAGCTCACCAGATTTTTTTATTTTTTTTTGTCTACCTGTGGCCTCACTGAGCCGACGACATGTGTCCAGACACAAACAAAAAAAACAGCACATAAAAGTCAAAAACCTTCATCGCTGTTTGGGATGCATCATCTCTGTCCAAGTGATTATTCTGGAGTCGATCCCACACATGGCAGAGTCAGTGCCAGATGTATGATTCACATGCAAAGACATCAAAAAATCACAACCCCCGAGCAGATTTACAGTCTGGGCCTAATGCCTGCTGTAGACACTCGTAATCACTACATCGTATTAGTCCCATAAGAGCAGAGGGTTGGATTACAGCTCCGATAAACACATTGTGCACATAACAATGAATCCCTCATCTGGTCAACCTGTTTTACAGGCTGCTACAACTGTCATTATGAAGCTAATAAAGATGGATTAATGAAATCACAATGTGCAGTAAAAACAATGTGTGGTGAAAGATAAAAACACAAGACTGGTAAAAAGATGTGCTTTTTTTTTTTTTTTTTCTAAATGCGGCTTCTCGTCACTTTGCAGATGTTTGAGTGTTTAACAGCTATGAAATTAGAGAAATATGAAAATTTTTCTCTAATTTCAGAGAATCTACACAGAAAAAACTGACATAGAGCAGCCGGGACGAGTCAAAAAAATAAAAGAAAAAGAAATGAGCAGGTACCTTGTATTGTTCTTTTGAAAAAGGCTTTGCAGGCCTCACAGGAGGCCACCCCGTAGTGGTACCCCGAGGCGATGTCGCCACACACCAGGCACAGCCTCTTCGGGATGGCGTTGAGCATGTACTCGCATTTGATGGGCGAGTCATCCACCAAGCCACCGGCGCACTCCTCGTAGCGGCGTAAGCAGGCGCTGCCGCCTCCCAGCATTCCCGGGTTGAACATCGGCGGAGAGTCCAGGGCGTGCGAGCGCCCGCTGCCACCGTTGATGTAGCCGCCGCTGGCGTCGGAGTTGCCGCTGGGACTGTGGTGGCTGCCGGTGTCTACGAGTGAGGAGGACGGACTGGAGGGCTCGGTTTTGACGTAGGAACCACAGCTGGAGGACAGGTGCCGGTCCTCAGAGGGCATTCTTGTCAGCAACCTGGATGGAAAAGAGCCGAAGGGAGGTCAGCGTGTTAGTGAACGGACAGTAAATGGAAACGTATACGCAAAGAAGGTGCGATTCTCTGCAAAACAACGCAAGGAAGCAAACATCAATGAACCCCTAATGCACCAAATGTTGCTTTCTGCCATCGTCTCCTGATCGTCCTGTGAGAAATTCATCAGCCGGCTCATCTGAGTTTGATAGATTATGTTACAGACACAACCATTAATGTGCTGGAATGCCAAGTGATATACTGCGGTGGCTTATTCCTCTCAGGCAAAATGGTAACTAACGACCATGTCAACAGATGCGCCATACATCTTGCAAACAATGCCTACAGTTGGTCGGCTGCCAGAAGTAAATGAATGAATGAAACTTCAGAAGGCTGTTAATGGACAAAGAGAGGTGTTACACTCAGCATATGGAGGATCATGGGTAATACATGACCCAATCAATAGTCCCGGTTATTTTGCCAGTGGTCGGTGCCGGGTTACAGTTGGCTGACTGAAGAGGCACTGACCTGGGATTAAATTCCCTCGTCCAAAAAGATCCAGAGGTGGAAATGAAAGAAAAGTATTGGAAGTGTAAAAAATACATTTCTATTCAGTTTTAAAGTAAAGGTAAGGTGAAGATTTGTTTACATTTTGATGGTACGCCACAATATCCAAGCACCACAGTTGAAGCCTCATTCCTCTTTGAGACAGTTTGTTGCTGCGCTTGCAGAACATTGTCAGAACATTGTCAGAAACAAGGCGTGAAATGAGGTCTGGGTCTGCCTTAAAACTGCTGCCTCTGTCTGTCACAGTGGGTGTTGATCTTGCACAACTTCCGCCACATGCTTGTATGACATGATGAAATGCGGGAAAACCGTGTTGGGAATGTCTGAAACTCACAGAGAGTTAAAGCTGGTTATGTTTTGATTAAAGAAAACAAATCACTGCTGTGGTTATTTGTTCTTTGTGCACATGAATGAAGTCATGAAGTCATCTGGCCCTGATGACACCAAACCTCTCTTTTAACTGCTAACGGGTAGTAGGAGGCGGAGGAGGAGGAGAAGGTGGAGGAGGAGGAGATAGCCTCTACCCCTGGGCCCAGATCAGATCTATTGATCCTCTGCTTCCTTCCTGTTCCAGATGAGGCATGAAAAAATAAACCCTCTTCTTACGGGTCCCAGACATTCCTTATGCATTTTTAATCAGTCAGGACTGTTAACATAGTGCAAGATGGAGAGATACAACATCATGTTAGTCTTCATTCTGAGGCTATTGTGGTTTATAAAAGATTCACAGGGCTCACGGTAAATCTTGTTAGCAATCAGCATGCAGCCACAGTCAATTGGAAGGTATATTTTCTCCCATCTGAGGGAATTGGAGAGAGCGGCGTGGTAACAGTTAATACATCATCGCAGCTAGATAGGGGGATTCCCTATGGGATAGTACATTGTGGCGTATGTAAAAAGTAGTTCATTCCACACTTAGCACACAGCAACGCTGGGGAGATGTTTTTTGTTAGGTTTAATGGAAATTTCTAATGGGTCCTTTCAAATCTGTCGAAATGAAATAATGGCACGAACCGCCAATTCGCGCCGACAGAAATAGCCTCATAGTTTCATAATTTGGTTTTTCCCCTCTTATTATAAAGAGACAGGGTTTTCTAAGCACCGCCTGACTCTCCTCAACCTGTCCCACTCCCTTGGCAACACACACACACACACACACACACACACACACACACACACACACACACACACACACACACACACACACACACACACACACACACACACACACACACACACACACACACACACACACACACACACACACACACACACACACACACACACACTCACTCACTCACTCAAAGCGCCTAACATCTAAAGGGGTAGTGTTTGCTTCGCCGCGCAGAAAAATGGTACAAACCGAGCAGACAAGCTCGACTCATCAGACAGACGTGAAGGTCACCTGCCTTCTCTGTCTTCTGCTGCTCTGAGAGGCCCAGACGGTCCCACAATGGACGCCTCAGAGCAGCAGACGAACAGGTTTCAGGCCGTCCGCCGCGCTGAAGGAATGACAGCGTCTGGTCAAAACGGTTCACATGATGGTAACACGGCGCACGCTCAGATCTCTGGCCCCTGTGTTGTTGTTTCTGGGGGGGGGGGGGGTTATGCTGCGGGGGGGGGGGTGGGTGGGGGTGGGGGCTTCTGGTTCAGGGGCCAAGTGACGGGTGAGAAACCGCTCCAACCGAGCAGCTTAAAATCTCAAATGTTTGTGTGTGCATTTTGGCATGTCCTCCTCATGCTGGCAGTGCTGCAGATCCCCAGCTTCCTCAAGCAAATACCGAATCCATCCACCTCTTCCCCATTAAGGAGATATATATATATATACACACAGACACACACACACACAGATAGGCAAAACATTTTTTAAATAAATCAAAGCAGGTCCAAAATATAAATGAAATGAAACACATATTCACCGAAAAACTGCACAATGACCTCATGCTGTCCTTGTCTTGAGTGAAGGGTTATACATGCGATTCTCTATATTTTGCTATGTATTTTCCCACAGAGGGGAAATATTATTGTTAAGCTTGGGGTTAAGCTTGTAGCAAGGAACCCGGCGTAAATCATGGTGCTGAACACACAGGCGAACATGGAAGCACAGAAGGACAGAGGCAAGGAGCCATGCATGAAATTAGTTCATTAATCTTTCTATGATAGGCTGTCCTTGTTTGGGGCAAACTCTATCAGCTTTAAACTGAGTGCCCCTTCCTGCCTGACACATAGATTACACTGTTAGTCCGTGGCCGGGTTGTCTGAGAAATGAATGGTCACGCGAGTGCGAAAATGGGCGAGCGCATGTCGTCCAAGTGTTAAGTAGTAACAACAACATGTGCCGGCACGAATGAAGGTCGTCAAAAACGAGTGTGCGCTTAAATTCAAATGCATATTATTAATGTGTTCTTGCGAATAAAGTGTTTTTTTCCCCCCAAAGATACAGTGGTTAAAATACCGTTAACATATAAATATTTCTGGCATAACAACAGCTGTGTGCTTTAAATTTGCACACACATTTGAATAGTACACCTAAAATCTAGATAACTATCTATGGTAAAGTTATTTAATGCCCGAAAAATTCTATTTCACAGCTGGCATTCTCTGTGGACAGCAGAGGAAAAAGAATCTCATTGTTCATGTTTTTCTAATGTGCATATGAATAGAAACTTGAATTGGAAACATAATTTAGCTCTTTACTTGTAAGGAACAGTTTGTTCCGCAAATTGTTTTTCATGTTATTTCTTATGTGTGTGTCCGTTCTTTGTATCACCAGGATCCAAGGCAACTTTTCCTTCTGTCAAAATGCAGCTTTTTCAGGCCCTGCCGACAAAGAGCTGACGGTTTTGGAACATCAATAAAACCTTCAGAAATAATCTGATCTGTGCGGTAAAAGTTTATTTTCAGAAATCCAAGTTTCTTCCCCTGAATAAGTCAGCCCAGGTTCTACATTTATACTCCACCAATTTACCTCTGCAGCCTCTATATGCTCCCATCACCACGCAGAACTTCCAGCATATGGCCTCTTCAATGTCACTGCCACGAGGAGAGATTGCATAGATTTCCCACATGGATGATGTCTCCTTACCTGGAGTATCAACCCCCCCCCCCCCCCCCCCCCCCCCCCCCCCCCCCCCCCATCTACATACACAGCCACCACCTCTAGGAAATTGCTCTCTGCAAAGTCAAACACACCCCTAACTGCCTTTTAAAAAGAGACAGAAGAAGGAGGTTACGGGGGAGAAAAGAATAAACGAGCGGAGACTTAAGCCGTCATTGGGAATCAGAGGAGGACTCATGAGGGACAGTTACGATATTGATTTCATAAATAAACAGAGATGGCCATCGATCCTAATGTTATTTTGCATTTCAATTACTGCCCAGAAACATAACCTTCAAACGTCTGCTTCTCCACAGTAATAACATCCACTGATAATCACAAGCGAGACTTGTTCGGCACAAATTGGCTTTTCTCTCAACCCCCCCCCCGCACAAACTTCTCACCATAGCCCAATCCTCTTTTTTTTTTTTTTTTCTCTCTCTCTCTCCCAAATGTGTAAATGACACAACTTTGCATTTGCCTAATGGTATTAGGGCATGGGCTGAATTTCAAGTGAGACTCAAGCTGATACAGTAAGCGCTCCGGTCAATTGACACAATGCAAATTAACGTGGTGAAGAGGAATTAAGTTCACAATGTGAGACCTGGTGAAGCTACGATGAGGGCCATTAAATTAAACATGTCGGCTGACCCTCGCACCATGATTAGACAAACTGCTTCTTCTCTCCGTGTGTGTGTGTGTGTGTGTGTGTTAATTTTATTTGATCAATAAAACAAACTCCTTCTAAGAAGTCCCCTCTGCTGCTCACACATGAAAGACACATTCATGTTTTGATTGAACAGCGGCTGCAAGAAAGCGTCCATTTACATTCTGATGTATTCAGAGTCCTTGACAGGCTGCCCAGAGGATATATCTATATCAAGGAAGAAAGAGGGGGGGGGGGGGGTGGGTGGGGGGGGGGGGGGGGTCATGACATGTAATGAAGTTATTCCTCCACTTGTATCGTCACACGGAAGCAATAGAGTCGGGGTGTAGCATCATCGTCTGGAGCGGCCACCGCCATTAATAAACATGACGGTCAGGAGAAAGATGTTGACAATCGTTTTGATCTCGAGCCATTTTTTATTTTTTTTTGTAGTCAACTTCGTGAAAGCTCAAAGCTGCCGGCGGTGAAAGGAAAGTCACACGGCACGAACAAATCGCAGGAGTTTCCCACCACCTGCCGCCTCCATCCGTCAATGGACTCAGCATTCTTCTGGCTCCCTCATCACTGCTTCTGGTCCAACAGGCCCAACCAGCAACAACGCTGGGAAAGATTTACAGTGGCCATGCAAAGTTTTGACCATTTTCACTTCATAACTGTGATCGTGCCAATGTCCGTGTGGAACGGTGGCTGGAGGCTGTTGGTTGTTTATTATAATTTTATTTTTTTTAAGTAACTATGTATACTCTCAGACAGGACGTATCACTTTCCACTGACGTTATCAACACGTAAACATTAAAATTCAATATATTATTCATGAGATAAATGAAAATGCTTTGGCAGAACACAGGGAGGAGGTGAAGAGGCGACCATTTATGATCAGGAATAACTTTACTGTAATCTAATGAAGCCAGATTCGAATGCAGCGTGTTGCTTTTGCGAGTGTCATTATCATTTTGTGTTACATCCTGCGATTCCTTTTTCACTTCCAAGGCATCTACAAGAATAGTAAACACATTTTTTTTGTTCAAGGCTGAACAACTTAAGTTTCCTGGAATTTTTTAAAAATAATTTCTATAGACTAAGATAAAAAAAAAAAAGGATTTTTAAAACGTGAATGATTTTTCCTAATGAACTCAAGTAAATATTAATGTACACGACAAATGAAAACATACCCTACCGAGATGATATTGACCATGCATGTGATAAATGCAGATGCACTTCATGATAACAGACACAGTCAGGTGGTCCCTTGTATGGTGCGACTAAAATTAGATCTCAGGTCAGCGTGTGATTCTTTGGTTTAATCTGTATGTGGGTGCACACGTGTGCACGTGCGCGTGCATGTATACATTTGACCGCCGATGCATTCCTGATTGCTTGTTTGTGAAGGGCACGTATGGGAACAGCAGGTGGACGGAGAAAAAAAAAAAAAAGAAAACACAAACGTGTGATGTGATTTATCTGATCTAACTAGATATTTAAACTTTAGAATGGTACAATTGTGAAAATTGTGTTTTTAAACGTAACAGATAGTGAGCTTGTTTTACAAGCGAAAGGAGTGAGATTTATGATTTATGAGCAGCTAATACAGTTTATTGAACTTTACATCAAACAGTGAGCGCATGTTCATTTAAATTAAAATGATATTCAAGAAAAACCAAAACAGTTCTGCAGTGAGCATTTTAAAATGTTTATATGTGATATATTATAGGGCTGTTTTGGTCACAGATATTTCTTTTTTTTTTTTTTTTTTTGCAGTGCAACAGTTACACACGACAACTGTCACCTTCAATCCAGCAGGTTGGTTGTCAGGTGAAAAGTCATTGAAGGGTTAATAGCATTCTGCAAAGCCAAACCTAACAGGATAGTAATGGCCCAGATTTACAGCTGGCGAATGTACAAGCAAGTACTGTGCATTTTACTTCCAGTTGGTAAAATATGAGACATTGTGTTAAGTAGTGCTAAAAGGTCAAGGGAATTAAGTATATATCACACGTAGTGCATGTTACATATTACCTTCAGTTTACGGTGACGAAATGTAATGAAAGCAAATTTGACATCATCAGAAGTTGAAACAATAATCCAACACGCATCTTTATAATCAGTGTGAATTTGCGTTAATGCAACATGTGTACAAAGATTTGTGGGTTTTTTTTCTCGAGTAATGCTGGGTAATGATGGCGTGCCATAAAAAGTGCTGCCTCAATCAAACGTGACCTCACAGACAATTTCAGAGATTTATATCAATGTACACAGTATTTGTGTCCACGGTGTGTAAGAGTGTGTGTAGCCAGCGTACCATCACACACACACACACACACACACACACACACACACACACACACACACACACACACACACACACACACACACACACACACACACACACACACACACACACACACACACACACATACACAAATCCGATCCAGGGTCATGACAGGTTAATTGCATTGTACAGCTGAATTGGACTTTTTAATATTCAAATTTGTTTTTAGAAATGTCCTTAATGTTCAAATGAATCTATTATTTTACAATTCAAGCATTTCATTTTATTGGTGCGCGCAGACAAAAAGGTTAGTCTTTATTTTCAAACTAAACTACATTACAATCTGTATAGGAATAATGACATTAATGCCAGAAGCTTTAAAGACAATACATGATTTATTTAGCACATGTTTTCTGCCTTTCACTTGAAAAATATTTTAAAATGATCCAGTTTCAGCAGCACAGTATCCATATTATTTTTTTCTGTAGAATTCTTTACAAATATTTGCAGTGTTTATATTGAAGTGTCCTGCTCTTTTGACTGCATGGCCAAAACCATTTGAATATACTCTTTTTAAAAAAAAAAATGTAATTATATGTTTCTTTTAAAAGAGTGCAATTTCATAGAAATGACAAATTGCCTAATGAGATTATCAAACTGACTCCTAATAAAAGAGGCTTCCTCGAAGAGCTAAATAGTTTAATCTTTTCTATTGCTAAACAAAGAGAGGATGATGGGATTTCACACTTGCACTTTACCCCCCCCCCCCCCCCCCCCCCCCCCCCACCCCCAAGACAATTTCTATTTTTCTAAAGTGGCAGTTTTTCTTACAGTTTAAACTTCACCCAGGAAGATTACACTTGTTCGTCAGGTCTGGCAGAGGAGTGTTTTACTTTGCGTCTTGTAAAGTTTGAATTATATCTGGCTGCAGTCCTGCAAAAAGTGCTAAGCAGGTTAAACCATTCCAATCCCATCTACAGCTTAACAATAAGAGGATCCCCCACTCCAGTCATATTTGGTTAGAAGAAAAGCGTCTTTCAAGACATGCAAGGAGTGGAGCTGGTTATTCCTGAGATCTGAGAGTTTCTCTGACTTTGAGTTACTTTAAAATTAAAACGCAAACAAATAAATAAAAGCAGTTTAATCCGTGTTTATTAAGTAAATCTTTAAAGACCAATTATCTGTGAAAAGTTTCCCTTACATTTAGTACCAATTTTGAAGATGATCAAACCTTTTTTTTATCAATACAATTTCATCATGATGTCACGGGGGCAGGCAAATGAAGCTTTTATCTAAAATGCAGGCAGAGTTACTGCTGCCCTCACATACACTCCTCCAACCGCGCGACAGCACAGTCACACCGCCACAGCTGACTTTTGTGTGGGACAGCGGCTGCAGTCAGGGAATAGTCGTCTGGATATCGTCTGCATTAATCTGCCCCTGGCTCGTCGTTGCGGTTGAGGTTAATCCCGGGATCCTGATGTGGGACTAGACAGCTGTAAGGCAAACCGTCTGCTCTGCACTCCCTGCAGGCTACTCCAGCGTCACCGGGCACTGCTCAACTCAGCTTGTCCCGCATGCTGGACAGGGACGCCTTCGGCTTTTAAAACTTCATGCGCGGTAGTATTTTATCCTTCAAAAGTAGATATATTACTTTTTTTAAATTAGAAATTAATAAAAAAAAAAGCAAAGCAATAAAACTGACGTCCCGCCAACTAAAAGAGAAGTTGAAAGCAGAAGAGTGTGTAAAGAGAAGCACCTACTGGTTGTGGTAGCAGAGAGGGTCGGGGATGCACAGTTCGGAAACATCCATCAGTCCACGTTAAGCATTCCAGGTGTTGCAGTAATTAAAAAACAAAAACAAAAAAAAAAACAAAAAAAAAAAAAACAGAGTAACAAACAGCTGCTGGAGGAGATCAGTTCCTAAATCTCCACATATCTTCACAAAATGTTGGTCAGGTGTTCCTGGGTGTTGCCTCCCCTCCCTCCTCTTTTCAAACACGCACACACACACAAAGACACACACACTCACTCACACGCACACAATGACTCTCTCTGTCTATATATATATTTTGGAAAGAAAAAAAAAATCTTCTCCCTCGGCCCAACAAACTCCAGTCTGCACAGGTGCTGCACGCTCAGACTCGGGATGGAGAGAGAAAAGAAAGAAGAGAGAAAAAGAGGAGGATAAAGGAGCCTGAGGTGGAGAAAACAAGAGGAAGTAAGTGTGATGTGAGAGTGAAGAAGGGGAAGGAAGAGCGGCAAAGACGCTGGAAGTGATGGATCGAGAAAGAGAGAATAAAAGATGAGGGGACAGATAGATGGAGAGTGGCAGCGGTGAGAGCGCACTCAGGCTGAGTAAGTCAGAGAGGGGATTGAGTCTCCATTGAAGACGAGGAGGCTCTTTAGGAGGAAGTGGGAGTGACCTGCTGCGTTTGGAGCCGCGCTACTGGCTCCAGGTTTCCGGAGGGCCGTCCTGGGAGTGGCCAATGGGGATGAGAGATTACCGAGAGGAGCCGGGGGAGCCAGCCGGTGTCCATTCACAAGGGAGCGCTGCAAAAACACAGACTCCACACAGACCCCCCAAAAAGACAAGAGTGACAGACAAGACAAATAGATAGACCTAACAACAGATAGATCAGCCCAACTAAACTGACCCAAATATAAATAAGATGAAGCAATAGGTATATAAAATCTGGAGTCACAGCTGTGTTTACAAACTGCTGAAGCAAAGAAAAAGTGAATAGGAGCAACTGATAACCCGCAGAAGCAGCAGCAACCCGTCTGAGGGCGATTTAAGCAGGTTTGTTTACGGTGCTTTAAAGGGCTCAGTGCCAAGCTTATGGAGCTAAACTGTTCCCTTTAGTCTTTTATCCTCTCCACTGTGGATCTGGCTTTCCACCGCCTGCCCTCCTTTAAAGTAATGACAGCTGCTTCCCACAGCATTTCACCAATCACACTGTGAAGAGAGGGGATCTACCAATCCTGACAGGCGCGGGATGGAAGAAACGGAGGGCGATAATGACCACAGCAGGAATGATAATGACGGCGACAGCCAAGAAGTTCGGAGTGGCTCTTTACCGCGTCCGTGCAACGCGGCATCGGAGGGGACCCATGGCCCCGCCACTCACCCACTTACCCCACCCTCCAACCCACTTCATCAACCCACATTTTCCTGATCGATGCAAAACCCATCACACGCTCTTATTGATCACAGCGCTGCCGTGTCGCCAGAAGCCTCAGGACAGACTCTGTTTCCCCACCGTCTTTTAAATAAAAAGGAATTAGAAATTTGAACATTTTCTTTTCATGTCAGTCCGTATCAGAGTCACAGGAGCAAAGGCCGATCGCTTTAATAAAGGAGCTGTGCATTCTCAATTACAATTTTGATCAATATTTTGGCATTTGACGTGCTTTCCTGTGGAGGAAAACCTGGATATTCCAGCTGATCTGATTAAGACATCCAGACATAATCAATAGAGGGGATATGTTTATGTTTTTAATGAGGCGGAGAGAAAAGTCAGAAAAGGAACCGACGCTCAGACGACATGTATGATTTCACATTAATGCTGGATTATGGAGCGGATGGTAATTCAATAAATGAGTACGTCTCCTTTTTTCCCCCTCCATTTTCCAGATTAAATTATATGCAAACGTCCGAACAAAAACATTTTTTTTTTAAACGGAGCCAACTTGGTTTTAATCAAACATGTAATTTTTCCACAGTGGATGTGAAGCTTCACAGAGTTGTTTGATTGTGTTCGATGTCTGACGTCGCTTGTGCAAAGCCAAGTCTCATCTGCCGCCCTCCCTCTAACCAAGCCAGCTCACACATGGCGGGGACACCGGGCTTCGTGGCGTCTGACAGGAAATCTATTGAGCGCCCAGTCTGTAATCCCACCATCACGCTATCGCCAAACGAAGAAACTAATCCAATCATGAAGTCTGTGTTTAAGCAAAAGCAGATTTTCAGCTCCATGATCAACACATTGGTCTCTTTAAGCAGATCAGAGCAGTCCGGGAACGAACTACTTCATTTAGAGAGGGTGTAATATACTTTCTAATGTCCTGTGATGTATTTCCTATCATCAGTGTCTCTGGTTTAATTTAGTAGAAAACTCCTGACCTGTAAAAAGGGTTTGTTTAAACTAAATAAATGACATTTATAGAAGATTAAAGAACGAACCGAAATAATAAACTGTCCGTTTCATCTGTGACTTGTTACTGAGAAAAAGAAGAAGAAAGTATTGTATGCAGTAGTTGGAGCACAGTAAAGGGACACGGTCTCTTTCAAACCAGTTGCATGTAAATAAACTGGACTCTTGAGCAAACTAGTCATTTAAATCTGATCTGACCTCATGTTGGATCAGCAGCAACTTTTTGCTTTCAGACTCGACCGCTCTGTGTGAACTTCCAACAACCAACAGTTTAATTTCTGAAGGACAGTCACAACAACCATCGTAATAAATGCAGTTTTTAGATGGAACCAATGGTTGTAAATATGCATCATGACATAATAACAATTACCAGTATTTCCATTCTGCTTTTGTTTTGATAGAATTCTAATGATTTTCACTGTTTGCACCTCACGTTTTTAGATTTCTATGCCTATTTATGTACATGACTTTGGTTCAGCTGTGGTTGTTTATAAAGCGCTCTAGAAATAAAGCTGAGTTGCTCATGACAGATGCTGAGAGCTTATTGACAACAAACACCTGAAGACAACAAAGGTTAAGATATAGTGAGTGAGATTAAACTTGACTTAATCAAATAATATAACTGCAAAAACAAACAACAATATAAGTTTCAGTTAAAACTAAAATATTGGGTTATAGAAAATACTTATCAGCTCAGATTTCTTTCAACCCACTATTATTCAGTCAGTAATACTTGGAATAATTTTTTATTTCTCATTATTAAACACAGATTATTTTTCATTTCTTATTGTGCATCTGTAGTCGTAAAGTTCTAATTCCACTTTGAAATCGAGTTGATGAACTGATAGTATTAACATCAATCAACATCTGTTTTAATCAAATTACTTTCAGTTAATAAGAATCGTGAATGAAAAACATCAAAATGCAGGTTTATGAAAACTGTGATCTGTGATTTTAACCGAATGAACTGCTGCGTCCTTCAGTGTAAAACATGCTAAAGTGAAGCGGTTTGGGAGAATTACATTGCAACTGATCATTTCAGAGTTAACTCCGAAATCAAATGTAAAAATCTGATTTAGATTTATCTCAACAGGAATGGACTTTGAACATCAGACCAAATGTCAAACAGAGAACAAAATGTTAAAAGTGCAAGTAAAAAAGGCTTTAGTTTGTCAACTGTCAACCGCAAACCTGCGTCTTCATCTATCTGCTCGCACGAAGCTCACTGACCGCACACGCCAGTCCCGCAGATCCATCATTTGTGTTCATGTTTCATCCTCGCTGCCACACACTTGTTTGGCTCGTCCGCTGGCGGAGTGTGGAGAGGGATAATTACTATAGCCACAGGGCTGCATTAATCAGCTGGGTGCATTTGTTGGGTTTTATTATGTTCCACTCCCCTCTCTGGGCCGCGCTGGCGGAGACGCCAGGACCAGACAGTGCCGGTGGAGGACCGCTGTCGCCCCGCGGCCCGCTCACGCTGGGTTAATAAATGCTATTAGCCTCTATCTCTTGCCTCTTAATTTCTCATTTAGCTGTGGACAGTTAAAAACAAAACTGCTCGAGCAGCGGTGTTAATCAGAGGCTTGTATAGCGGGACTCCGATGCCTTGATTGGAAGCGCCGGCCTCACATGAGGAGCGAGGGGAAAAGGTAAACTGTGGTACTCTGAGTGACCGTGCGGCTCTGCTTCGCCACGTGAGATACGTGTGTGGTTAGTTCTCATATTACTGATTGGAGCAGGAAAAATGGTTTCATTTCACAAACGATAAGCAATAGGCAAAACTGCGTTCGTAACGTTCCTGCTTTCTGAGAACATGATAATACGAATACTAGCTAATATTCAATGTGAAGCTGCCTCGTAGTATAAACTCATATGAACTCATAAGTATTTGTCACGTTGTACCAACACTAGCAGAGTTGTTTTCGCTGCTCGGTCCATTATTAAAATGTTTTCACTCACGAGGAGTCACTTTGGTTAAAGGCAATCACCAAATGGCATATATTATCTTGAGGACATTTCTCTAACCTGCATTGCATCTCTGCTAAAGTCAGAGTCACGATTGTGATTCCAGCAACAGCCAAGGGTCCCCACCATGTTTAATCACATCAAATATACCCAAAATCAATTGTACCCCTCATGCTCCAATTTTAAATAGCTCCTTGACACCACTCGAACCCTCCGCGGCGCGACTACGTCAACTGCATAACACAGGAGGGTCTGGACAGAGTCACCTTTAAAGCAAAGCTGTGGGTTGTGTCATTGCCATCCAGGAACGGGATCAATACATTCATCTCAAGTTCATTCCAATATGGCAGCTGGCAAAAAAAAAAGAGGCCTCGTGGCGTCAGCTTTTCACAGCTTTATGACGCTTGTGCGTACGTAGCAGGCCTGCTGCGTCGACACCGCGGAGAGGAAACGGCGAGCCGAGGAAAGCGGGTAACTTTACGCGATCTCCACCGGCCGGACTGAACACTGGAGCACACAGATATTAGAAAAGCTGCAATACAACAAGCATTTTATAAACACAATCCACACAAACAGAAGCGAACATGTAGACAAACAGAAGCGCGTCTTTGAGACCAGTGTTTGGGGGGTCGGGGACGCATTCTTGATTTTAAAGGACATAACACTTTTTTATGTCTTAAATATAGGAGAGTCAGCATCTAATCAAATTATGTCACAAAACTACTCAGATTAAGTGTAATCACTCTCGTTTTTCACTATTTTATATGTTTAACTGCGTTGCCTTTTAAATCCGCTTTTATTATCTTAATATCTTGATTAATTTCTATTATCTTATTGTAATTTTCTGCATTTGTTATGTGTATGAATAATGCTTTGCATTGCCTTTACATTAAACACGTATCATTCATTTAATTGTTTTTAAAACTATTTACACATTTAAAGTGTCTGCAATATACACGAAGGTAAGGTTGCACAGTACTGCAAGTAGCGGGAGAAAAAATAAGTCGTTGAGTCTGACTAAAGAGAAAGATGAACTGGTCAACAGAATAAAAGAAGAGTGCACCAAGACAGTTGCATAGCATATGGCTTCATTGAAGTCATCAGTCCATAAAGACGAGGGGGCAGCGTGGCCCAATCGGAGGGTTGCAGGTTCGATTCCCATCTCCACTAAAAGCCAAAGTGTCCTTGGGAAAGACACTAAACACCACACTGCTCCCATTGGAGTGACAGCGCCTTGCATGGCTGCAGCCATGTGTCTGAGTAAATGGGTGAATGTGATGAACTATGTAAAGCGCTTTATAAGTGAAGTCCATTTACAAAGACAATAACACACATTTAAATCAAAACCAACTTCAAGGAATATTTACCCAAAAAAAACAACATATTTGCCCCTCTCGATTTTCAAAAATAAAATGTTTCACTCCAGGTGGTTTTCAAAGAAATTTTCATTGACGCAAACCTTAATAAAAACCTGATGCTTCTGGCACAAACTGTGACATTAAACTCTGTCTCCACCTGAGTGTCTACATGCAAACGGAAAGACAGAGGGTGCATCCAAATAATCCCTCCTACCTCCTTTCCTATCCACTTTTCCTTAACCCCCAGAAGTGTTTAAGTGGCGGCCATGAGGCCAGGGGAAAGTGGTAGAAATGAGCTTTTTGTCTTCCATTTTCAGAAATTTGTAGTTGTTCGTCACGGCTGACGTCACGAGGTTAAGGAAGCACCCAGCGTTTTTCCAAATCTACACTTTGGCCGGAGATTTCAGTAACTTGTAGCTTTGTTTACACGTATTTAAATATCACAGGTTTTGCCCTTAGACTCACCAAATAACACACACACACACACACGTACACTCACTCACACACACACACATAAAGAGAGATAACTGTGATTGTTTTCAATGTGCAGCACCAATAAAAAAAAAAAAAAAAAAAGACATGTTCTTCGGCAAGCCTCTAACCAAAAAACCTGGGAAAGAATTCATGTCACGCAGCAGCCGGTCGGGTTTGTACCGACTTCAACATCTCATTACACCCACAGGGCACTAGTAACTCTTCAATAACCAGCTTCACTCTGAGGAACAGTTAACTCCGCTCCAAAACTGTTTCAAATGATTCAGAGCGCCTTTGATGGGAAATTATCCTCTCAGTTTGTCCTGAATCCACATTAAAAGCGGCGGTTTGGGTGTGAATTATTCCAACGGGTGGGAGGGGGATCCGGACGCCTCAGTAGAGGGCGAGCTGCTGTAAAAAAAACGCCGTCTGAACAATATTTTAGAGGCTGAGAACTCATCGAGTTAAAAAAAATTATTGTTTATGTAAAGCAGAATTCATTGGCAGTAAAATCTCATTGTGAAGAGAGGCTTGGTATTCCATCCTCGGCTCCCCTAAGATCCAGGGATGACTTTCATTTAGTCTCACCTCTCCATCCAACTGGGGTCACCCCTGTTGGTATAGCAAGCACAGCAGTCACATTGCTCCACCATGCGCACAGATTGCTTACTAGACCCGCCTGGAACCTTTCATATTTCCCAGTCAGCATTTTTACAGGATAATTTTGGCAGCCTTTAAGGATATCGCTGCCTTAATAGAGGATAAAAATAAACGGGTGGTGGAAGGGCTATATCAGGCTGGTATAATCTTGTATTCTACACTGTGTGGAGCTAAACGTCTGGCTTTGGCTCCATTCAATGAGATTAAACTTCTCCCCAGCTGATTCCAAAAGACCATTTGTCCTATTTTTGAAACTAGAAAAGAGCATCCGGAGCCAAGTATATCTAAAGAGGCTAGTTAAATTGATTAAAATACTGTGGTGTAAATGGCATTACTGAGCAGATTCTAAGACGCTCCACGTATATCCCACGGAGCGATTCTGGTCAGCAGATTTCTACAGATGGCTTCTCAGATTCCGATAGTATTTATACGTGCCTTGATGTGTACTGCATGTGCATATCTGGATACCGTGCATACATATAGAAGCACGGGTGTGTGTGCGCGAGTGCTGTGTGTGCATATTGTAGGTCTGTGTAGCAGCCGCGTCAACCGATTTTAGCACATGAAAGCTAGTCAAAAGAAGGAAACAGCTTAATTCAATCAATGCTCCCACTTTCAAGACCACAAGGGAGCCAGCTAATGGTGTTAGAAACTTAAAAAGTCGGAAAAAATAAGCTTGAGGAAGTTCTTACTACCTGGGAAAGAAGTCTGTTCCTTGAGGCTTTCCTATACTGTATGATAGTAAAAGCTCCACTCTTCTGGGCCTTGTTGCTTCTCTGTGAGCTCAAATGCTGGATTTTAGTTTGTGCTCCTCCCATGAGGGGCAAAGCTTTTGCAGAAGTTAGAGGAGGGTTATATGAAGTTCAGTGGAAATGTTTTTTCCAGTCCTCAGCCAACTTTTTAATAAAAGAAAGAAAGAAAAAAAAGAAAAAGAAAGAATATGGATCGAGATGTTCTTGCACAAGCAATGTTTGGAAGTGAGCGGATGGGGAGTTGGAAAACATAGAGGTTTAGTTAAATGTGAAAGAAAAAAAAAAAAAAAAGAGTAACCCTTCTTCTAAATAGGTATCCTGTGGGCATTACCGTAACAGAATTATGAGAAAGAGACAAATGTTATGCCAGAATCTGGTGAAAACACGACGGCGTCTGTGTCTGCAGCGCAGTGGAAAGCGGCGGGTCTACCAGGCGCGCGTTCCCCTTCCCCTTCCCCCCCCTTCGTCTCCCGACTTTCACCCACATTAATTCCCTGATTGTGTCTTCCTCTCATTTTCTCCCTCGTTATGCATTTAATGTTTCCAATTTGCCATCATCACAGGAAAACGCCACAAGAAGCTATAAATTCTTTTCTAATTCAAAATAATTAGGATTACACGGACCAGTGGTTTTCAATCAGCGAGATCATCTCGGTGATAGATGGTAGGATAACCGGTCATTGCCGAGACATAAATATTGTGTCGTTCAATTAATCTGGTCTAATGAGGTGTCAAAGCTGCCACTCATCCATCAAATACAATTAGGAATAAACACATATGCATGGAGATGGGTAATTAATAATTAGCAAAGCAAAGAAAACAGTATTGGTTTCAGCAGATACATTCACAGAGCAATTTGCCACAGTTCTTTTCTTCATCTGATTTTTCACGTGACTGAGACAATGCCGCATCAAAGGAATTGAATAATTTTCTTTAAAAAAAAATAAAAATAAAAATCCAATTTCCGTGTCTCTTGTTTGGTACAGTCTGTGATTCTGCCAGGACGTGTGTCAGTTTGGAAAACAGCGATGAGCTTTAAAGAGGCAGCTTCCAATCAGATTAAAGGACGATATAACCTTATGTACAGAGGGAAAAAAAAAAGAAGAATAATGGAAACAATGCATGTAGCTTTTATCTAAATGAGCCACAATGAGACCTAGATACAGCAGCGCTCCAAAAACTTTAAAAGATGAATAGGGTTCATTTGTGGACCTAAAAAAAGCAAAAACATTTATCTAAGATCTTGAGAATTTAAGAGTGCCGTCAACACTTTGTCTTCATCTCACTCCAAAACCCACAAGGCTCATTGTCCTAAAAAAGACATTTCACACGGAGCGCTCAATGCCTCCCATTTCCAGAGGGCAGTCAACCACCGAGACGGAATAAAAGTGCAGTCTGAGGACGAGACCACCGCCAGGAAAATAATCATTTAGCCATTTCGGCGTTGAAACACAAGCGTCAAACACTTTGCTCGGTGTCGGGGACACAAAAGGTAGAGAAGTCCGTGAACCGGCCACGTCGCCTCTCGGGGGAAGGTCGAGGTTATTAAAGCTGTTTGTGGGACCAAAGCTGACGCGTGTCAAACCGGAGACTTTTTTTTTCTTTTCTTTTCTGTTCTTTTCACGAGCCATAAGTTTGAGGCTTCACATCCAGAATCAAAGTTAAAGAGCAGACACACAGGCCTCACCGCAATTCAAAATATCAAGGTTTTGTTCATACATACAGCGGACTATTGTAGAATGAATAATTATATAATTATATCTATTTAATGTGTCATCAAGGAGCTGATTTGTCAGATTTTTAAGAAAAAGGATGAGTGACACTGTGTGTTTTTAATTTCTATCGTCGATTTTGAGAAAACCAATCAAAAAACTTGAAGCAAACCTGAATGTACATCTGACGTTAATATTCAAGTAATGTTTATGAATAGAAATTCAGTTTAGGAAATGCTAGAAAAGAGAGCCAATGTCACTTCTCCTGTGCCATTACAACCTACTCAGCACCAATGAAATGGATTTAAGCTCATTCACCTTTCAAGTGCTTCACAGTAATCTGAAATAAACTCTACAATGAAAACAGACATACACAGTTAGATAAAAGCAAAACTAAAAAGTACTCACATCATGTAGTAGATCACACGGCCTCAAAAGTGACGTGTCATTTTGTTTTTAATATACTTCAGTTTTCAGTTGCGCTCGATGTCCTACTGGAGAAACGAGGCTTCGGCTGCTCTGTGACATAAACAGGAGTTTGACACTTGGATTACAAGCGTCAACATTTTAAAAGTGGACATGAAATGAACTAAAAGGAAGCCAGTGCAGTGACTTCTAGGTGTTACAGTATATGAGCCTTTCTCAGATGTCTTGCAGAAAAGACAGTTTAAAAATGGATTGTTATGGTCCAGTCAAGATGGAACAAAATAATTATGTTATATTGATATATAAATATATATATTTGCGATTAATCGCACTGAAGCTTGTAATGGGTATTTATTCACCAGAGAATTAATGTCGACTCAACACACACAGACTATATTTAAATTCAAAGACTATTTTTATAACGTCCTTTTAGTTTTGAGTGAAGCTGTTTCTCTCCAAGATCAGCAAAATAATAAAAACATAAATAAATAAATAAACATCTAACATAACTCTGGGTTTTGTTCGCGTGAAGGACCACCACTTTGAAAATTTGAATATTTCTCGAAACAAAGTTGTAAACTTATTACATGAACAAAGTGACAATAATATACTGTAATATCAGAGAGAGAGAGAGAAACAGCACACACACACACACACACACACACACACACACACACACACACACACACACACACACACACACACACACACACACACACACACACACACACACACACACACACACACACAACACAGCAGAGTCAGGAAAAGAGAGAAAGAGGAGAAATGTATATTTTACCTGCAAGTACTTCCTCCAGTTTTAGTAGTTTGGTGGCTACTGGTCAGCCAACATGGCAACCTGCTGTTTTGCTGAAGAATTACCGTTAAATTCGGCTTTTCAAAGTAAAGCTAATGACTTTCACTTTCTCAATCAGCCGTCAGAAAACTTTTTAAAGTGAAACTTTCTACCTTAATATTATTCCACTTATATTGTGCTGCTCTGTTGTCACGGTGCTGCGACCAGAGACGCTGCACATGCTGCTGCTCCGGTGAGGGAGTAAAAAAAAAAAAACGGACGTAAACAATACTGCGTTAATTACGTACAATTTTTTTAATGAGTTAAAGTTTCAAATGAATTAATTAAATGAATTCGTTATTTTTGACAGTATTAATATATATATTAATATATATACTTTTTGAAAGAGCTTATTTTATATTTATATATTTTACAAGTGCTGCAGTTTCTCGATAGCAAAACCTCTTAGTTCGAAGCGTAGAAGCGATTTCCCACCCTGAAGTGGTACAATGATACCCTGCATTTCTTCCTTTAGTTTCTGAAAACTTAAAGACGTCAGATGAATAGAGACAGAAGCAGAACAGTGACAGTTTTTTGTCTGCTTGTACTATGGGGGAGCTCCATCGTTCAGTGACGGTGCTGGGGAATTTAGGGATCTCTAGTTTATTTTCTACTGTAACACCGACAATATGCGCACCGTGCATGTAACAGTCGCGCGCTGGCAGTACAAGCTCCGCTATTTAAAACAATATTTGCGACACAATACGCAAGCTATTTAGCCAAAGGGATAAAGATGAAAGGCAGGAAGCAAAACACACAGCAAGTTTTCATTTTGGCCTCACACACAAAGACACTAACTCCTGCTGCCAGTCACCAAAACCTCCAACTGAAAGAAACATATTTGGATCTAGGGATCTAATGACATATCAATAAACACTGCATAGAGAGAACCAGGAGCCAAAATTCGGATCTCAAACATCAAACAGGCAATAATCATCACTCACCATGAGATGTCATAATAAAACGATACGTCGGTTGTTGTTTAGAGCGAAGGCATCAGTGATTTTGTCACTTTTGTTTTTTTGCAAAAGGCTCTCCATGTTTCATTACGATTAGTAAGTTACGCAGTCACCAGGAAATATGCACTCGTAATAACAGGAAGTTGTAAGTTTCAAAGGTTAATGCGTGGGCAGCAGCGGCTGGCTGAATCAGATTAAACTGCTTTTCAGTTCAAAACAATACATAAATGCATGTTTTACTGGTGTCTTAATTAATTAACCTGGCAACAAATTAGAATCTTCACACAAAAAAAATCTAAATAAACCACTTTGGGGGAGCGATGGGGTGCTTTGGCTATCCTAGGGGGAGCAGGAGCACACCCAAGCTCCCCCCATAGTGCCCCCCTGGTGCCAACATTAAACTGGCTCACAAGAGTCTCCAATCTGGCCAAAGTAGCATTAACCATGCTGTTAGGGTGAGTTTGTATAAACATACATAATGCAACAGTTTTTTTTGACATGTCACTGTATTTTGCACCCGAAGGTTTCAATAAAAATGTACTTTATATTGAGATTGTAGTCATTTTGGGTTGTAATTGTAGTTTTTTTTTACATTTTCATCCCGTATACTCTGCACCACAACAAGGAAAAACTTTAAAGTTCATATTCAGAAGATTATTATGGCACTATATCTGTGGTCTGGCCCACTCAAGATATAATTAGACTGTATGTGTCCCCTGAAGATGTGTTTGACAACCCCAACATAGAGGACAAGAAGGGAAGCTGGTGGCCAGAAAAGGCGCTGGTTCAAATCCACTGTGGTTCCCAGAGCAAAGCATTTGAGCCCCAACTGAAAAGTATGTGGTATAAAAGTGATGCTGGATAACCTGCGGCGACCCCTGGAGTGAGCAGGTGAAACACGTCATCTCTCCCACTAAATGACAATACACATTCATTTAATATCGGATTGGTTTATTTAATTTTTTTAATGTATTGCGGCTCAAACTTCTGAATTTGACAGTTTGTTTAGATCTAAATAACATTATCGACGGCATGTTTTCCCCAGTTTTTTTTCTTCCCATTTTCATCTGCAAACTCTTTCACTATAATGATTTTTCACTTGAAGTTCACTCGAGGTCTCTGATGTCCCAGCCGATTTTGGAGACGCGTAATGCTCCATAAAGTCAGAGGGGTTGGCTTTTGGGAGTTTAGATAGCAGGCCGGAGACACTGAGACACCCGGATGCTTCAGTTCAGCTGTAACAGCAGCAAAGAGGCAATTATCCAGAGGCATCGGAGCGAAAGACGGAAGGAAAATCAATACATAATTTCAGCATTTCAGAGGGTGTTTCCTTCAACTGGATCAATGTCTCTATTCACCATCGCCAGTTAGTTGTTTTTTTTAGTTAATCTCTTTTTGTTTTTGATGCCGTACGATGTTAATAAATAATGATTTTCCTATAACTCCTGTTGTGGGTTATATAAGACGGTTTGAAGCGGACGGATGCAAATGCAGCTGGAATTTAAATGTACAGAAAGTGAGGTCTCGCATTAATAGGAACTGACAGCGTACTGCCATGAATTTTGAGTTTGGAAAAGCTGATTTTAAATTCACACACTCACAAAAAAATAAAAAAATAAAACCCCAAAAAGGTTAGGCAGACACCTCTGAGCATCCTGTGAGTGGCATACTTGGGAGGCATTCACTTTACCTGACCCCCGGGTTAAGTGTTTGAGAGGATTTTCATCCCATCCTAATGGCACGGGGACGTGGCGCAAGTTCACGCAAAGTTTAAGACTCCCACACAATACCACTTTGTACCCTGTCACACTCGGTTACGGAGGCGGCCAGACGGGCAACCCCTGCCGAACGCAGCACCGAGAAACCGTGGTTAAGTGACAGCAGCCAGACAACAAAAATGAAACAGATCAATAGTGGCGTCTCTTTATGGAGAAGACCAAACCAAAGCACAACATGATAATGACCACAAATGCACTCAAGCGTTGAGGCTACCCCCAGAGAGGCGCTTGTTTAAACGAATGTAGGTTAGTATGATTGACTAATCGCCGACTAAATTAGAAAAGACAATATCATACAGCTTTGCGCCGCTTCTGAGAGCTTCGTCAGCTTTAGCTGATGAGAGCACCTATGGCCCGCAACGATTGTTAAACATAAATGGTACGCCTTCTTCCATAACCCGGCAATTATACTGCCTGGAAAAACTTCAGGCATTATCTCCTTACAAACCTGCAAAAGACCCATTTTTTAGGATTAGATATGGCTAACTTTTATGTTGTGGATTTGAATATGAAAAGGAGAATGGCGGGGAGCTCAGGCAGCCCAGGGGACCCAAACACAGACTTCCTCTAAAATGTTAATCGTTTGGCTAATTGAAGGTATGTTCTTTGTCGGCGCTGCGTTTTGGAGGGTCCCTTCTATGGCCCGAGCCAGCACAAGGTAACAGGGCTGTTAGATGTTATTGTATTTGACTGCTGCAGCAGAGGGGTGCCGGTGGATTTAGGTGCTTTTAAGATAAGTTACGGGGGAAAAAAAAAAAAAAAAAAACGCCCACAGATGTGCGTGGAGGCACACACACACATATACACACACATACACACACACACACACACGTACACAAACCTGCATGTATGCACACGCACTAACCACACACGCATAGACATGCTCACACGTGTACATGTCATCATTAGCATTTAAAAAGAGCATAATTGCCCTGGGCGGTGGCAGGGGGAGTGTGGCCTCAGGATTCCCCGAGAGTGCCTGTGAAGTTAACGAATCATGAGTCGAGACTCAGCCGAAGCTCCTCTTTCACACCGGCAAATTCACACCAGCATCCTCCCGAGTAAAAAGCAGGTAGAGTCGTCACTCACTGTTGCACAGAGGATCCGTTTACTGCTTTTTTTCTTCTTCGTAATTCAGGCAAGAAAAAGCACCTTAAAGTGATCCTTTTTGGTAAAAAGAAAGTTGTTCAGCTTCAGTAATTAGATTACTTTGGTTAATTTGGAGTTCTACAGTGAGCCCAATGTTCAGTGCAGAAATAGTTAGTTTTTTTCAAAGAGAAAAATTCCACTTTTCTCACATTTTTTTAAATTTAAATAACAGTTTTAAAAGCTCATCTGAATTGGTAAAACAATGCAAGATCCATTTAAAGTATATTTGACTCCCCTTTACTTGTTTACTATGGATTGTTGATGCATTAACATACATGCACACACACACAATTAAATTTTACTTGTTTTACTTTGTTTTTAATCCAACTTTTTCATTAAATTTAATTGTAACAACTCTAGAGCTTCACATGTGTGCATGAATGTGTGTACGTATGTTTACTCTTACATTATGCATGTTTGCAAATCTTTCTTCTTTTAATGTTTTATCAATCATTGTGGGACTTTGAGTTGCATCTTTAGTTTCTTAAAGGTCCAATATCAATAAAGACAAACTTCTTTTTTTTTTGCAAACACACATAATAAACTTTAGGAAACCACAGTCTTTCTTGTCTCTACAGTTGCTATGGTGAAAGGTGACATTTTTATTTATCGTACACTCGGTAGAAACAACATTGTGTTTTGCTCTCGTGACGTGTTCAGGATTATTGTGCTGTGAAGAGACGTTGATGCAATGTTAAAATTCACGCTGGCCCCAAAAACACTTCTTCTGCTTCACAGTTGCTCGAATAGCAACATGTGTCAAACAGCAAACACGGCTTTCTCAGTGTTATAAACAATTTTCAGCAATTCTTTTATTATCAAAATGTGGAGACAACAAGACAACACTTATTCAAGCTTCAACAGCCAAAACAACATAGTCGGCGCCCTCTATGGGACAAGCGTCTTCATCCATTTATCCTTCTGAGGAGTTCAGAGTCAATCATACAGGGCTTTTCCACCAGAAAGAACCAGGGGCTAGTTCAGGGCCAGATTTAGCACCCGTTCTTTGTGTTTCCACCGCCTATAAGGGGCTAAACGGGTGCTAAGCTGGCACCACTTGGTTGCTGGGCCACACCGGGGCCAGACCGGGGCCTGACACGTCATCAGGAGGCGGAGTTATCTGGAGTTATCGCTACCTACGAGGCGGAAGAGACGCTAAACCGGCATTCTGAAATCTACAGCGAACAAGGAGCCCCGGAGTGGTGATAGAGAAAAAAATTTAAATAACGCGTGGGAACGAGATAATAAGTCGCTCCCTCAAGTTAATAATACGAGGGAACGAGATAATTTAATCCACGATCGCGGAGCCGTGGCTCTCGAGAGCGCTGCCATGCTCCTCCACTGTCAGTCAGCTGCGTCGATTTTCCATTGTTGTTTTTTTCACGCTTTTCATCGTAACATCATTGCAACTAACTTCACTTTCATGTCTGGTATGGCGTTATGACCGCAGCCTGAGGTTTGCATGAGGCTGCATAAAATGAGCCTTTTAATAAAATTCACAATGTAATGCCAAATCGTTGAAAAACAAGCCCCAAGCTCATTCACACATTATTATTATTATTATTATTATTATCTTATTTTTTCTCTTGCCACGCCGGGGCTTCGGACAAAAGCAAGAAGAAAAAAACAACAATGGCGCGATGCGGAGATGCAATGTTTTCTGGCTCTATGGTCTACATCCGAGGTTCAGATCAGACTAGATGGAGCGACTCGGACCAAACAGATGAATAGAGTCCGTCTCCTCGTTCCTGTATGAGCGCTAACATTGGTAAAATCAGTGACGTACGACGTTTTGGAGTGACGTAATGACGTGACTCTCACTTGGCTCCGTTGACAGTGGAAAAACAAGTGGTTCTTTAGCGGTGCTCATTTAAGAACTGGACCTGACACCGGCCCTAAACTAGCTCCTGGTTCTTTTTGGTGGAAAAGCCCTAAAGGTGGACTATGGGTAAAGGCAGGCTTAAACCCTGGACAGTTCAGCACAGGACAAACTGTCTGAGGAAAACATGCAAACTCCAGACAATAAGGCCACGTTTGGATTTGATCAGGAGATATTCTCACTGTGAGGCAGGGGTGTGAAACATGAGGCCAATAGTGGCTCACAAGACGCTCTAATCCGACCTGCCAAACCACCAAGCAAAGTGTTTTTGTTTAAACTGCACAACACTGACATTCTGAGATCATTGCAAGCAAACTAGCATCAGCCTCAAAACCATGCTGTCTGGGTCAGTTAGTAAAAAATATGCATAATACAATTTTTTTTAGACATTTCACGGTGCTTTGCACCTGAAATAATCTTTAAAATAGGTTAACAGTAATTTTCGGTAGTGACTGTGACTGACCTTTTCATTGCGTATACTCTGCGCCAAACAAAGAAAACTATAAAGATTAAAGGCTATTATTAGACTCATTTACCAGTTTGTCCCTCTTGAGACGATATTGGTCAGTATGTGGCTGCTGAACTAAAATGTGTTTCACACCTTCTGCTGCGCAGCGAGAACGCCAACCACTGTGAATACTTTTTAGAACAAGTCAAATTATCTATCATGTCTAAAAATAAGATTTTAAGATTGACTAATTTGCAGTGTAGCAAAAAAAAAATATATATTTTGAGATGTCTCAGGTTGTGGCCCCATGAAGTTAAGATTCATGGAAAACATACTTCTTTGCATTGAAAGAAAGTATGTTTGGTCACTTCAAAGGCGCACAAAACCTCAAATATGTTTTAATGGAAGTTCTGTGCTTACAATGCACAAGAGGAAAAAAAGGGTCCCTGCAAGAATATCTGTTTTTGAATGCCTTTTAAAATCCAACGTGTAAAATACGACTGGATGGGACAGCATCACTGCACCGTGACGTTTCTAAAGCACTGGATATCCCTGCACAGTCCACCCGGACCACGGCGCTCCAGGAAATGGAGAAGGAAGCTGCGGCGATGCTGCACGGACCACAGTCAAGTGAAAGGTAAGCTGCCTCGTTGCTGGAAAGAGTGATGGCCTGGCAGAAGTGTTATTTGTCTTGCATTGCTGGGTGAGCCCTCACGTCCACTCAGGAAGAGATGAAAAAGGGACGGACAGTCTGCCTGGGAGAAGTGCTCGCAATGTGGTGGAGGACAATCTGTCATCAGCAGTCATCACTTAACCGAGCCCAGAGCTGCACCACTCACTCAATGAGAACCTCACCAGACTTAAATGGGAACGCTGGGCAGAGTCACAAAGAAATATGATTAAAAATATGCATGAAATAAAATGCAAATCCTCCGACTTTAGTAGTATTGGCCTCAAAAATATGAATATAAGACAAAAGACAGAGGGAAAAAAAAAAAAGGGAAGCACGAGTGAAGGAAATTAGAACATTAACATTGAGGAATATCTAATTTGAGCCATAAACAGCCAAGTTTGTCATCACATGTTGACACATGTGTTTCACTAAATTACACACGCACATAACTTAGCAGCTAATAGGCGCTGGCATCGGACGCAGGGGTGAAGGACGTGCCGAGGGGGCCGCCCTGTCTTATGACACAATAAATGACTGTGATCCAGGAACCAGCAAAAACAAGGACTGCTTTTCAATTCCACCTCTTTTACCCAGATGAATGATGAACCCCGGGTAAGAGGTGCAGTGTTGTGGTATTAATATACATCAGGGGCCAGAGCGCCACACTAAATCAGGAGACCTGGTGCATTTGTTATTCTAATGACAAGCAATAGCCATGTTCAAGCTGTTTGCAGTTGGGAGAAGTTAAGCTGCAAGAAACAAAAAAAGTCTGAAGGGGAAAAAACAACAACAAAAAAACAACAAAAAAACAAGGTGGCTTATTACAGAGGAATGACCAAGAGAGTGATCCAAGTGGATTTTAGTTCTCACCATATGATCATAAGATGTTTGATATGTTTTTAGAGCACACTTTTTTATTCTAAATAAACTGAAAATGGAAATTATGACAGGACATGCTGCAGGTTAGTGCCACATTCCCCTAATTCAACGCTCACAGGATACAAGTTGCACATAACGACGCATTTCAAACGAGGGGAAGCCACTTTTAAAACCACATCAAAGTCTTTTCATAACGCTTTGATTCATCTCTGAGGTGTTTTAACCAACAGCTGCTGGTTTGACCCGGCGGTTAATAAATCAGCTCCCTGAAGAAGATCGAGTGAAAACGAGAGGAGAAGACGGACGATTCCGGTGAACTCTCTGGATTGAATAATCAATACTGACAAAAATAAATTGCCTCTCTATTTATCAAAGTCTGCGGTCAGCGCCATTGCAGAATTCTTGTAATGTATATTTCATATACTTTTATACCCATTGATTACTCGCCCCGTAGTTTGTAAATTACACATTTATTGATCTTTTCATCGTACAACAGAAACTTCTACTGTTGCCCATTTTAGTTATTGATAGAGAGACTAAGATTGATAAATATTTAACTGTTAAATACATTTCACAGTGGAGTGGCGATAGTTTTGATAGTAATTCAACTTGGTCATCTGTCCATGCGATAGAAAATACACAACAGCACCCACTAGTGGCCCAACATGACAGCTAACGTTTTTAAGATTCCTCCCATTTCTGTGTAAAAGGACAGTGTTTGCAAAATGTTGCTGTGTAATTGTGAGACTTTTCTGAAAAGAAAACGGTGCGTTTTCACTTGAAAAGTTATGTAAACGGGGCCCCATTTGCCCGTGTGTGTGTGTGTGTGTGTGTGTGTGTGTGTGTGTGTGTGTGTGTGTGTGTGTGTGTGTGCGTTTGTGTGTGTGTATGCTTCAATGCGTTTCGTCCTGGTAACCTGTTCAGAATGAACTCTGCCTTTGACTATAATCAACTGGGATCAGCTGCACTAACGCATGGATGGTCAATGCATAGGAAAAAAAAAAAATCTAAATTCTGTTACATCGAAAGCAATATTAAGTAATCACAAGAGAGTTTTATATGATAAAGGTTTTGTAAAATAAGGTTGAGAACTAAAAAAAATAACTCAGTAATGTTGCAAATGCTGAGAGAAAAAAAGGCTTTAACGGTGCAAAATAAGAAAAAAAAAGAGAAAGGATGAGTGCTTTCTGCAACATCATGATAATTCCACCTTTAAACTGAAAAGTATTGATTAGAGGTCATTAATCAAACAAGAGAAGACATGGAAAAACCAGTGAGAAGTGTCATTTATTATCATTATGTGAACTTATGTGTATATTCCATGGAGGGGCTGGAGTCAAAAGAAGTCCCCGTGCCTCCGAACAGATTACAGAAAGGCAGAGCGTTGGGGCTGGGAGAGAAAGGGGCTGGCTTCGGATCGATGGCGCCAGATCAATGATCAATAGGCCGCTCACACCAATACACTTCCTGCTGACGCTCAGAGCTCTGGTTACACAGATGAAAATGGGTGGGCAGGGCCCGGGTGTGATGATGATTTATGTCAGCGGGGCAGATGTGTCATTTTGGAGGGAGACTGTCTGATAGAGATGCCTGAATGTCAGGGCCTGGACTTTGGGGGAGTGAGTGAGACGTGTAACATTCATACCAATGGACTGTTGACAGTTATGTCCACTGGCCGGCGGGACACACAAACACTCAATTTTCCAGAAAGTGGAGGAACTTGCAAGGACATGAAGGAGCACACAGCTCGTGAGTAATTGTTTTGCAGCGAGAAGCAGGGAGACAGTTTGTCCAACTCATTTTGATTCACGTCTTGGTTCAAACCTTGGTTTTCAGAAAACTGGGCAGTTTGGAAACATATTTCCTGTTAGTTTTAACCTGATTACTGATATCTTTTTATATTTTAGATGGCAGTTCTACCAGCCTTCCTGACATTCCCATTGGACAACGCATCATTATGCAGGGCACTGTGGTGAACATCTTGCATGGCAGTTAACTCCACTGTTGTGTGAAAAAGAAAAAAGAAATTAACTTTAATATGTGCAAAACTAATATTCATAATACTATAACACATTATGAATGGATTAAACTACAGAGACTGGAATATATCACAATTAAAAATACAGCACTTAACAGCTTGTTTATGTTAATGATGACTCTTCAGCTCAGACTAAAGATACACATGGAGTTCCACAGGGTTCTGTATTAGGATGTACACTTTTCACATTGTACATGCCTCCTGTGGGGAATATCATCAGGGAACACTCCATTAACTTCCTTTGTTATTCAGATGATACACGAATCGATTGAGCCTGGATGAGCGGCAATGTGCAAGTGTTTTTGCTCAGGCTTCGTCTCCATGTAGACGGCGGAGACGCTGCTACTGCGTCCACGCACCATAGCCAGAGTAAATCGTTTTTCTTGAAAAGCACAAGTAGCTGGAATATGACCATTTTTCCTCCAGAGTATTAAGACTCCCAGTCCATATTCTTCTGGAACTTGGTAGTTTTAAAGTTGACAGTCACTGTTATAGCAACCCAACTTGGTCGTCTGTCAATATGAATGTCCGTGTATTCTCATTGTTATTGTTTAAAACGTATTGTTCTCTGCGTACATGTGCGTGTGGTTTCATTACAAAAACAAACTGCAGCATCACTAGTGGTTCTATATGCAAAATTAATTAGCTTTCAGAGTTTCTGCTGATTCCGTGTAACTGGACATAGTTTTCAAAACATAGCTGTGCAAAAGCAAAACTTTTCCGAAGTGAAAATACAAAAACGATGCATTTTCACTCGAAACGTTGTTTGAACAAGCCCAATTTCAGTCCATTGATAATTTAGTGTTGTCAACGTTAAATGAAAATACATGAAGCAACACATCACTAAAAATCAAACCAGATCTCATTTTCTGACATCTGGAAAATTAAATTCAAAAACCCAGACAAACCCGTTTTGCTGTTTTTGTATAAAAATCACTGTGACATTAGATCCCGTGTAGCTGTGAAGTATAGCTCATCTCACCTCATTACGCCATAACTAAGTTTGTTTTCCTGTTTAAGTGATAAAGTAAAGGGACAAACATCTGCAAAGGTGTGAATTTACAGTACCTTTACTTCAATGACACACACACACACACACACACACACACACACACACACACACACACACACACACACACACACACACACACACACACACACACACACACACACACACACACACACGCACACACACACACACACACGCACACACTTCCACCTGTCACTCACCCATGCCTCTCACCACCAAGGTCTAGTGACAACTGTTAAATCAGAGCGTGGCTTAATCCGTGCCGCGGCTAATGACGTTAACTGCAGACCAGCATCTTGGCGAACACATCACGGGTAACTCTAATTACCCCCAGATGAATCCGTGCTGCTCCTTCTTCACCCACACGGTGCCCGGTTCCACATCGTTCGGGGGGGGGGGGAGACCAGAAAGCATCACCGAGCAGATTCTGTTTCAAGTCAACGCAAAAGTGTTAAACTCTCCCCGAGAGCTTGAGTCGTCATCACTAACCCCCGGAGCTTTCGTAACGGGGGTAGAACTCAATAAAAATGTCGTCCCCCCCCCCCCCCCCCCCCCCCACACACACACTAATTCCAGACCTCACCTCAAGTTACCCCTTGCAACTGTGTCCACGCGACTCTCCGTCGTGGTAAATTGGGTTAACGTGCACTAAGTGTCCCATCGTTAGCGTTGTTAATTGACTACTGCGTGTGATAATTAACAGGGAGCGGACTGCCTACCTCGCTAATCTTATTTAGGTCATTTGCATTTAAAATGGTTTTGGTCTCTCTCGCAAGTTGGCAAGGGAAAAAAAAAAAAAGAAAAAAAAAAGAAGCCGCTCCTGGAAACCATGCATGATGGGTGAGTCGGACGACACGGCCACTCAACATAAAAGCCTGTGAAATTGGGGTTGATGCATTTCCTGTGAAATGTCGTGGGCTCAAGCTATACTTTTTGAACTACATAATATAGAAAAGAGACGTTTTAATATAAAAAGGAGCGAGGAGTTCTGAATGGGAGCTACACAAAAACTAAATCAGCTCTCCCATCAAAATCCTCTCCTTCCTGTTTCTCTTACTCTCTGGATTTGTGAGCTCCTAATGGGCTGGAGTTGATTTTGTTTGCTGTGATACCTCCAGATGAACGTTTCCTTTGTTGAAGCACCTTCTGTCCTATTTTGGCAATGACATGAGTGCTTGGTAGCTACAGGGGAGACACACGACTGAGCACTCCTCCTGATTCACACAAGCATTAACACAGCACATTAGCTCAGTGGAGTAGTGGGAATGAAAGATGGGCTAACACCGCTGCCCCAGGCAAAGTGAAGACGTACACTAAAGCCAGCTGCCATCTATTATGGATAGCCAGTGCCGACCCCCGCTGTTAGTGTTACAGGGGTGACAGTGCTGTCCTTGCCGAGGCGGTGACCTTCGTTGGTGGGGAGAGGGCGCTGGGCAGATTAAAAGTGGACTGGCTCACCGTGCAGTCCAGGCGTACCCCTGATGTTCTGCCCAGATGGTAACCACACACACCCGTGAACACACACACACAAGTAAACACACACATTCTGCTGCATCCGGGGAGGGCAGATGTGGGGTACGAACGCAGGCACTCCTCAGGGCGCTCAGCCTGCAGAGTCTACACACTCTGGGTCTACGGTTTTTTACACACACACACACACACACACACACACACACACACACACACACACACACACACACACACACACACACACACACACACACACACACACACACACACACACACACACACACACACACACACACACACACACACACACACACACAGAGTCCTCAGAGGTCTAACCAACCCTCACCTCCTCCACTCTCCTTCTGAGTGTTTCTCCATCACTTAATTCCATCTGTATGTATGTGAATCATCCATCACTCACTCAATCAGTCCATTGAATTTCATTTAGTGCGGTGTTACACAGGGCATGTGATTGATTCACTGGTACCTTTTCACTGAAGCTTGAATGACACACAACGCTGCTTTGTAGACACACACACACACACGCGCGCACACAACCACACACGCACAGCAAACGCACACATATCACTTACTTATATGCTACTACACCGGGCCTCCTTTGCCAGCGGGGAGAGACTTGGTGCCCATGCTGCCAAAGAAGACCCCTGTGAGAATTCCTCAAGGTCGCCATGTCCAGCTGGCTGTGCCAACATCTGTTCAGAATGGCCTCAAGACTGGCATGAGAGAGGTCTGTCTATACGGCTTGACCTTGCATCGATGGCCACATTTGGGGAAAAAAAAAAATGTCTCACTGCAACTAACTAGCTGTATTTATACAGAGTCAGCACTCAAAGGACGACTAGTCCATACAGCATGTTCTTGAAGTATCAGAGTGGACAATTTTGAAATTAAATTGGGGGAATAAAGGTCATTTTTATTTCTAGCAATACTAGGCAGGTACACTACTCTGACTTCAATAGTGACAATCAGTGACAACAATGTTGATTTACTCACAAATAAATCCTTTCACCTGCAAACATGCGTCCAATAATTATTGGAGGTGAAGTATTTTTTACTGAAATATTTATATATATTTCAGAGTCATAATTTAAATTTAAATGCAGAGACCATCAAGCAAATGGTAAAACATCTGAAAGAAAACAATGATTTAAAAAGAGTAAATAAAATTGTAAGTGTAGCAGACACAACACTGAGACCCGAACTGCTGTCAGGAATGTTCACTACCTCATTGGTGCCAAGCTGAAAGCCATGCTGTCAGGGTGAGTTTATAAAAACAAGCATCATACAATTCTTTTTTTTTTACTTTTCAATGTACAATATCTTGCACCAGAAGTTTTAATTAAAATTGACTTCATGTAGTGATTGTGATCTTATTAGTAATTGTTTGGTTTTGTGAAAATATAGAAATTTTTTCAGCACGTTTGAGATACGGCACAACAAAGAAAAAATTGTTTAATTTTAAATTTAAAGGATATAATAGCACTATTTCATTGGTTCAGCACTCTCAGGACAAAAGTGGGCTGAATGTGGCCCCTGAACTAAAATGTGTTTGACACCCCTGACCTAGATAGATCAAACCAGTGGGTCATGCAGCAGAGAGTTGGTGTGTATCGACACAAGCAGAGCTTGAAAACACTTTAAGACAATAAGTGGAAAATGAGTGAAATTGGGGAGAAAATTTGTGATGAAGTTAAATAAAAATTCATTTTAGCTTCAAAAACAGATGAGGGACAAGAAAACACCACATTATGTCAATATTTGGAGGTGGTTTGGGTACTTGAACTAAACACAAATAAAGACGATATGTAAAATATGTAAAACACAACAAACCTTTTCCATCACTTGAAAAGTTGCCATCCCAGCGACAACGCAGATTAAATTTACGGCCAAAACTCTAGTAGCGATACCTCCAACAAGTGTTAACCAACGGGCTATAGTACTAACGGGCCACGCTACGTAGATCTAAACAACAATCGATAGTGTCTGCGTTTGCTGCCGTAACCCTCGTATGAGGAGCAATCCCAAAGGAAGAACAGCTATGACAGACGCGATGTCATACTTTCTAGTGTGGAAAAAGACGGGTTCAAGTAAAAATGCGAGACTGCCGGTACGAGCTCCCAGGCAGAGAAGCAGCAGCTCACGTTCGCCGTGTGTTCTGCACAGGCCCGCTTTAAAGCCCGTCACTATGGTCCTTCTGCCAAACAACCTAAAGAAACTATGTGGACGAGCTGAAAGACGGCATGAAGAGTTCTACATTTCTGACGTAAAACAAGCCCACAAGCAGAAGGGCACAGCTTTTCCTTTCATTCACCGTTTGGCATATCTTTAGGTTGTTTTCGTAGTTGTGTGGCATAAACATATACTGTAGGTATTTTCTTATGACACTAAGACAAAATGCCTGTTATTTCCATTGTATCGCCGAATTTTATGTCAATAAACAATATTCTTAGTTCATCTATTGACTTTTCTTCAGGATTTAAACCTTATGAGAATACATTTAAAATTCCCAACATTTTCAAAATATACATCGTGATAATATCAAACAATATAAGGAAGATTATGTGATCATATTTTTCATCTTCTTCACTTTTTTACTGAACGCTAATGTAAATATGTTGCTATATATTGCATTATCAAGACATTTTCTAAGTTTGTTTCTCCTCACACTCCTTTTCAAATATGTTTGATAGTTTAAATAAAAATACATTTGTATTTTATGTAGTATTTATTAAAAAAAAAAATTTAATAAATCTAATGAGGACAGAAATGTATGAAAAAAGATATTAAGCTGCCCTCTCTGATTAACAACCTAAAAGAGATATAGGCCAATTCCCCACCATCCTTTAGTTTAAAAAACATTGTTGATGGTGACATCTTCTCCCACAGCAGACAGTGGTTTCAGACAGTGGTTTCAGACAGTGGTTTCAGACAGCGGTTTCGATGTAAAAGTGAGACATCAAGCATCAAAACACAGGCAAACTCAGTCAGGAACTGGAAACTCGGTTTTATTTAGCAGCACAACTGATTTGTTTCTCACTCAGAATTCTGTTGAAACCAAACTTGGGGCAGTGGATGCGGAAATTGGACTTCCATTCATCCCAATTAAGAAGAGATGTTATGATTTTTGTGTTCAGAAACACAGACAGTACAGTAGTGCTACAGCCACTCTCGAGACTCCGAGGAGCCGGAGCCAATCCCAGCTCACTGCGAGTGACAATCACACACAGTGGCATTCATACAACGGGGGGAAAGTGAGGAACCGGGTTAGAAAACAAACAAACCCATGCAGGAAGAACACAGAGAAAGGCCTGAAAGCAGGAGTCGTGGCAGGTTTATATCATCAACGAAAGAAGAAGGTGCAGTGTTTTTAAAGTTTTGGAAATGAGAATTTATTTAATTGAAAAGCAATTGCAAGGTCAGAAATCAGATTTATTTTTTTTGCTTAGTTTTTTTATTTTTAATCTTTGTTCTGTTTTCATTTTAGTTTACCTCCCCCACACACACACACACACACACACACACACACACACACACACACACACACACACACACACACACACACACACACAAACACTCACACACACACCCCCACCCTTCTATTAGAAATATTGTGAGGAACATTAAAAATGTACTGTCATCATAGAATGAATGCGTTTCAGTCGTATTATAAGAGGTGGTTGACATTTATTCGGGGCTGCATCGACGAGTTTGGTGTTAGTGGAAAGAGAAATGATCGCCGCGACCAACACTTTTCTTGTTTTAATTCTTCATGGAGGTTGTTCTCTGCCAGTAAGCCTATCGATTTTTCTATCAAATACAAAAACAGGCAATGTGGAGGGGCCACAGAGGTCAGTGTGAATTAGAGCAGAGGTGTGTATGGGTGTGTGTGTGTGTGTGTGTGTGTGTGTGTGTGTGTGTGTGTGTGTGTGTGTGTGTGTGTACTAGGGCGTCCCCTCCTCCTCCCCTACATCCCCATTGTCACTCCCCAAAGGCCTCTCTGTTAAATTGGCTGACAGATAATAAGATCATACAGGAGAGTACAGACACAGAGACCTTTGTCCCACAATCCAACAGTCCTGCTTCTGGTAAAGCTCCTGTTCTGCATCACAAACGACGGGAGAGCGGCGTTCAGGAAGACCCCAGTACCAACTTTGTTTCTCGAATCTCTGATGTAGAAACACTTTAAAATGCAAGAAAGCTCAGTGGCTGTTTCATGTCTGCCACAACTTCTTTTTTATGACCTTTCCGCAATGTTTGACCTTGTGCATATTTCTGCGATCATGAGAATTGGTACGCACAACAAGCGATAGAAAGGATGTATTACAAATGTAGTGAAAACATTTAAACCTTTTAGTCTGTCTTTCTATTTGTAAAAACAGTCTATTAATTTAAAATGTATTTTCCTCCCATAAGATTTTTATTAAAACTTTCATACAGCTACAAATTAATATAAATATAAAACACAGTATTGCTGCTTTAAAAAAATACAAAACTTGCTCCTTGTTAAAACGAGTGGCTGTCTAGATTGAATTCATAACAATGAAAACTGCATTCAATTCCCAAGTCTCTAAAACAACAAATGTAAATAAGTGAAATGCAGCAGAATACAGTAAAAAGAAAACAATTAAATAATTTCCTTCACCAGTTAGATTAAAATCCTTAACATAGTAAATAAAGGTGAATAAAGGAATAAAGGGGTAAAGATATAATACATGTCTAATTCTTTCTAATGGTGAGGTTGACAACGCTTGTCTCGTGCGTTGCGTGGCAGTTTGTCGATGATTTGTTTTCAAGAACAATGCGACACACTTTTCTTGCTGGATTTATACTCAGAAAATCGCCATTTACAATAAAAATGAGAGGAGACATATCGACTTGATCAATGCAATTTCAATTGTTTGACTTAATATGGCATGTAAAATACGGTTTTATTTAACTTCAAAAATTGTAAAGGCATTCAAAAAGATTTCGTATTTCCATTAGTAAAGCATTGTGTAGCCTGGGCTGCCTATGCTATAGAGATTTAAGTGTGTCTGACATGTAAACAGTGCCGTCAGACTCAAAAACTCCTCCAGCGCAGCGCGCCTTGCACCTGTTTGTGGTCTTAATGTTTATGCTGCCGTCGCTGCTCTCGCTTGTTCGCGTCGTCTTAAAATCTCTTTGCTAAAATCCCAAATGGGCATATTCTCTTCAACCGCTATCTGCTTTACATTTATCTATAGTATTCACATAGAGATGTGCAGCTCGCCTTTTTCCCTCCACAACACCTCTCAATACATCCCCATAGCATGTCCTCGGGCCTTCTGCCCCAAGGGCTCATGGGATACGACTACTCCCTGGGGCTGCCGTTTTCACAGCCTGTGAGAGAAGCACTCGGGAGAGAAGGAGAGAGGCGGCAGCAGCGTTCCTCTGTATGCTTGATGTCACTATAATGGAAATATGCATAAGTGAGAAAAGGAATAGTAGGCCTTTGGGGCCCAAAAAGTACAAATATTTTAATAACAAACACTTTCAGTGTTTGCCTCCTGTAACGGCACCTGGGTATTATTTCACAATGAATGCAGTGAGCGGCGCCGGATTGTGTATGCATAAAGATATAGATGTTTTCTTCTTTCACTGGAAGTGATTTTTATTTTATTTTTTTTCTTCGTGTGTGTGTGCTGTGGAAAGTTTTCCTGGTGATATGTCCTTTGGAGAACTGTCATTAATCAAAAGTCAAAGTCACCTCAGATCTCACATTAGAAAAGACCAGTTTAGCTACAGCTGAAATTGCAGCTGACCCCTCTTGCCCTGAGCACTTATTCAAAATCAGCAACACGGCCATAGGGGGCTAAAACAACCAAATTGAGTGAGGTTGCAAGAAGCTGGTAAGAGTACTGGGGGAAAATACCCAATAAAGCACTGCCAACTGGCAATCTCCAGGGTTTCTTTGAGCTTTCTAATGTCCTGATGGGTGACTTATAGCTCTGTATATGCTATAAATGTAAATGACAAGGGGGTTATACACTGCAGAGAATAAAAGAGTTCATGCTGAAAGCTGTAACCTATGTCCCGTGTGTGTGTGTGTGTGTGTGTGTGTGTGTGTGTGGTCAAAGACGGACCAAAGAAGAAATCAGACAAAGGTAAAAACTTTCAGCCCGTCCAGCAGGAGCCGTTCCTGTAACTGTACCGTTGTACATACCAACACTATCAAGCTTACACACACAATCCAAGAAAGGATGAAGAGCTGAAAAGATGGATAAAAACATGTTTTTATGATTGTGCTTGGTTTAAAATCAGGTTCAATACTGTAGAAAACTCATGCACATTACATACCAACATTTAATCTGTGTTACGCGGAATATTTAGCTTTTGTTTGGTCTCTTTTTTTCACGGCGTTTTCGTCACACAGACCAATCATTCAAGGCCTCGATAGCAACGTGAACGTCTGTCCGTACACACAGCATCTTATATTGAGAAGAGCAACGGAAATAAAGAAAAAGGTGTGGCTGAACAAGTTCGACTCCTTTCATAATGAGCTGTCAGTCATTTCTCACTGCCCAACAACTTTCATCTGCCCTGATTCCTCCCAACCTCTCCCATTTATCACTCCTTTCTCTCTTCTGCGACGCACTCCTCCGACGCCCCGCGTCGTTTATCACGTCCGGTGGAATAGAGTTTCTCCAGCTGTCAATTTAGGAAATGGAGTGACGAGTGAGACCCCTGGGACCCCGCACTAATCTCAGACTGCAATGTTACAGAAAATGATGTACATCTCTAGTTGCCGGTTACATCCGCGGGAGCACATGTGGACATCAATTACCTCTGCTTCCCTAAAAGTCGCCCTGTCAGTAAACAAACGCCTAATCAAATACTCCAGTGGGACCAAAAAAAACAAAAAAACAAACCCCAACAACATAAATTTCAGTTGTGCTGTTTTGTCAGTGAGGTCACAAATACAATAGCTGTGCCGTTACAAGTCTGGAAATTATTCCCAAACCCTTAAAAAAACTCAACTCTACTTCACTCACCTTGATAAACTGCGGATTTCCTCCAATGGTGCAGTCCAAGTGAGGAGCGCTGGTATCACACGCGTCTCATGGGGAACAGATATCATGCTCGGTTACATGACAGGCATGGCGGACAAGCAGTGCATAAGACCTCTGCTCATCACTCTGCTGACCGATTAGGACGCCAGCAGACGACATGTGATGCACGCTACCCTCCCTTCTCAAAGCAGAAACACCTCAGATTCACCAACATCACGGCCGGTGTCTTATCATGGAGGCACATTTGTGGTGGAGGTGTTTTGGGGAAAAAAGATCAGGCCTGAGTGACGCTGTTGCCGAGTTTTATTTTCGATCGTTTCGAACAGATACACAAGTTGGTAAATGTGTTGAAACAGTATTTGCGTCCAGGGTGAAAGGAATACGATCATTTATAAGGACTCAGCTTGCAGCAATTACATCTCGCCCCACAGGGTGAGGTTGTGTGAAACAGTCTTCTGATGACCATAGTACAGCAGTTATTCTGTTGGCCGGCCACTTGTAATCACCCTTGTGGTTTAAAAGGTCAAGGGGTTAGGGGTTATGGGAGATAAGGACCCTCGGGACCGTCATAAAACACTTGCAACTCTTCAGCCCTCGTTTGTCATGCCAGAGCTCGATACCACTCATTCATCTTGGTTAGGAAAATCTTTTCCTTCGATAGACGTCACAATCCTGCACTGCGACTACAGCCACTATTCCTGTTTTCATATTTCTGAGTTATTACAAACAAACACCGAAAAGGGGAGATCATATTCAAATCCGTGGAAGATTTGTTGAAAGCGTCCTACAGGACGACGCGCTTGCGGGGTTTTCAAAGTCAAAACATCCTTCCTCAGATTGGGTGGTAACAGCAACCGCTCGCCCGCATCCACATCTGCATCGTGCCTTCCTGAATTTGCCACCGCGGAAAGGCACAATCAAACAGCCGGCAAAACAAATGAGATTCCCTTACATTAGGCCAGTGCCTAATCACATTTCCCATGTTGTCTCTTTTCCCTATATGCTGCGTCCCCGTTAAAATTGCAGCCAGAAAGTAGCCGCCGCATGAGGAGGGTCACGGCGCAGCCCTGTGTGGGCCTCCTCATGCAGCAGCACCCCCCCCCCCCCCCGACCCCCCCTCAGGTTTGCTCTGCATACAGAGACGTTTGCTCCCGCTGAGACATCTCATTTAGTGCATCTGCAAACAACATTACAGGTAGAAACGCTTTAGGAGATGTCTTGCAAACATTAATCCAATTTGTGTCCAAACCCATTTCAAACGTGTGCTCCACTGCACTCATGAAATGAGAGGGACGCCGCGGCCATCAAAGGGATGCAACACAAACATTTCCAAGGACTTTGGTGGACACACAAAGGATATGTCATCACTAAGAGGATCTGGATTCACTGAAAAGAACAGATTGAAAATGTTGAGATGCTGATTTAATAAAGCACGTATGTAGAAACTAGATGTGGCAACAGATTCTAAAGGCTCCGCTGGTATTTGGGCGCGAGATGCAAGAATCATGTGTGCTTTTTCTCCCCTCCTCACGCGAACCCCAACCTACAAACAGAACCACAACAGCAGCATCATGCCTCTTAAAATACTTGATGAACTGCAATTCTCATTTAGATAAATCTTCATGTCGGACGTGTCTTCCAAAAGTGTTCCATTTGCAGTGGCAGATATAGACTGCTATTCAGCACCATCATATTTCTAATATTTTTAATGTTCATGTGTGAGAGTTAATAAAAAAAGTTAGTTCAATAATTTTTAATGTAACGATCCAATAAAGCTACAAGATTTGTAGAAAATAAAGGAATCAACATGATCCTGAGATGAAAATATGCTCAGCAGACAGTGGTTTGATGATTATTATGAATTAACACTTAAAAGCCCAGCATGCTTTGTGGAAACAATAAGTGCAGTCTTGAAATGAATACTTCAACTTTCAGACACTAAATTGCCATGAACCAAAACTGTAAAAAACGGACACACGAGGAATGGAAACAGTTTGGGAAACAGCAGAAACCATGACTAGAAATTAAATACTGCCTGTAGTTAAATACTACCCTCTAGTGGATGTCTCATCATGACCCACCTGAGGGGAGCAGAGGCTGCATCTTAACACGACAACATGTATTTCAAATCCTACATATAGTTTAGATAGTGAGTGTGAATATTCAAATGGACTCAAACATAGAAGGGCAGATATAATGAAGCATTCGGGAAATTCGGGTGATCACACACAAACTTCATGTATTTTTAACACTATGAGAACCTCCAGAGGTAAAACTGAAACAAACAGAAGATGCACAAATGAGCAGTTACTCTCAAGCTTCATTTTTTTTTTTTTTAAATAAAACATACAATCCATTTCCTGACAGTAAACTAAACATCTTAAAGTTTTATAGAACCTGATAGCATGCATCTGTGTTGTAATGTTTTATAGGCTGAACAAGCCATTACCAAATTGACACAATCATTGAAAGAAATCAGGGAGCCCTCGCACGTCTCCACTCTCCTTCTTCACCACTTTTTGACTTCCTCACGGCGAGCTAAAACTCCTGTCAGCTGAATGACATACGCCGCCCAGTCCCCATCTCGGCCTGCTCTTAGCATTCTCCTCCTTGGTCACGTTCAATTAGCTATCCCCTAAACACTCTTTCTCATTAGGCTACCCATAATCCACTCATCGTGTCTTGATTTGCCGAATAAATCACACTCTGAGTTTTTTCAGACTCTTCCTGTCTTCCTGTCTGCCCCCCCCTCCCCGCCATCACCCCCACCCCACCACACCTCCACCACCGCCAGCGTCGTTACCCTGTCCTGAGTTTCTACGGTGACAGTCTCTGCCAGGCCTCCTCATTGGACATGGCAGCCGGCAATTTGCATGCCAGACTATTTCTCTTCATCATTGGGCCTCTTCTCGCACCCCCCCAACCCCCCCGTCTCTCTCTCTTTTCCTATGCTAGAAGAATAGAGAATAACTCAGCAACTGACGGCAGACGGCATGCACGTCCTTGTCCTACAAGGTTACGAATCCATTTCATCTGTGCAAGAGGGGAGTGAATTAAAATAAATGATGGCCGGACATTTATTGCATTCTGGGGGTGAAGGAGGGATTGGGGAGGAGAGGCACAAGTTGCCGAGTGAGACTTGTGTCAAATACCGAGCCAGACTGGCAGACACTTCGATTACGACGTGCAATACAGCGTTGGCACAAAGAAAGAAGACAATGCGAGGACAATAAAATGAACCCGGTTTGATTCCGTTTGTCTCCGAGCAGACTTCGCTTCGGTCACGGCCCGGGCGGTCACTGTATGCGGCACCACGCGCCGACGAAGCCGTCCAGTAACGGGACAGGTCCAGCTCAGCTTGTGCCACACACACTGTACACAAACCGTCACAGGCGCCATCGAAAGCTCAGGACGTTCAGGTTGATCCCACGCCATTTATGGTTCACAGGCATAAAACAGATCAATTAAAAGTGCAGTGCACTTTTGAAACTACTTAAAAAAATGTGAACGATATGTTTGAATGGGGGACTAAACGATCTATTTCATAATGAAGCCAGCTTGTTGAAATACCTGTGGTGAAAGTGATAGCACCTAAGAGAAAACTGTAGGTAAACATGAATAAGTTGTCGACATGCCTCTCAACTTATGTGCTTATTTTGTTTTAATCGATCAACAGGCCTGAAAACAGTACTAAACTACTGTTACTCTGCTGAAACTGCACTGAATTGAAAGTTCTGCTGTTAAAATCTACTCAAGAGTAAGCAACATTCTTAAAAACTGTTTCAAAAGTATTACTATTTGTAAGATCATTCATCTGTTTCTCTTCAACATGCCAGCATTTAAAGCGTCCAGATTACAACCATTTGTTTAGTAAACAAATCTATACTTCACATATTAAGCAACGGAATCTTTTTTGATGGTCCGTCTTGGCAATAAATGTGTTAACATTGGAAATCTTGTTTATTTGGCATTTAAATGGCGCTATATTTGTAGGGAACGAGCATTAGGATCAAAAACATGTACTTTTTGTTAAAATAAACTTATGGGCTGATAACATGCAGAGCAAAAGATGTCATATAAATTTAAACCGAGAGCCTAGTTATTTATACAATTCTAAAATTGTAAAGTAGATTACATGATTTTTTTATGTGGGTATTTGTGCTACTCATGAACTTCCTCGATTATCTAACATATCAGTGTTTATAACTTTTTTTTTTTTATTTATTTTTTTTTAATTTAACCATCGATGACCATGTTTTGATATTTACATCCACCTACTTTATACATAGAAATCTATAGCTGGGATCCTCCACTGTTATCTCTCCATTGCTGACTTCTCAGTAATATTTATATCCACGATGGCTTGACTTTATTTCTACCATATTTAGCTTCTTACACTGATAGAATGATTCATCCGTTGGAGTCACACTTCCATTACAAGCCCAGTCCCCTGCTGTTGTAAAAGACAGAGGTAGGTGTTTATAGATGTCACTGGAGAACCACATGCATCACTCACAACTGCAGGTTCCAGAAATACCCCCTCAGACCCAAAGGATCTCTTGCTAAGTGATTTTTTCTTTTTTTTTGTTTTTCATTTAGACTTTTCCCCCATGTTGACCACAAAGCTATGGATATGTCTGCCTCTCGACACCGCCCTATCTCTCCCTGGACACGGAGGCCGGACCCTGAATGCTGACTGCTGCTTGCTTGCACAACTCTCCTGGACCTCTTCCAGGACACTCCATTGTAATACGGTTATTTTTAGACAAGTCGGCGCAAATAAATATTTATAGTTGTTTGCAGGTCAGGGGTCTCCATGAACCGCGGGGCCGGTGGCAGCGGATAAACCACAGCACGTAAGCACGAATACGAGTTCAATAAAGCGGAGCGAGAAATAATACGCTTCGGAGTGTCGTCTCTATGCTTCACACTTCAAACTGAAAAAACACACGCACGAAAGTGCTCTAATCGAATACTGGTTATCTTCAAAATGACATAAGTGGAGAGCTTCCCATTGCCCGATGGGGTTATTCATTGCGCTGTAGTGGTGGATTTTTGCTCACACTTTCCCTAAATGCAGCTTTTTCATTCTCCCGGACATCTGGATGTTTGATAATAGCCCCGGCACTGATCACTTTTACATTAAACCTCGGTCTGAATGGAGATGTGTGTCACTGGAAATTATTACACTTGTCACTTTAGTCCACTCGCAATCAAATTTATACTTTGGAGGGGATATTTCTGTGCAGAGAGAATGGAATGACCTGGACAACGCTTTGGCTCGGGCGATGAAGGAGTAGCACAAGTGGGGGAAATTTAAGGTTCACGGAAAAGAAGAAATGCTGAAGAAGCCAAAATAGTGATTGAATGGTAACGTTTCCTTGTGGTCTCCCCTATGACCGGTATTTGGCAGGAAAACTGGGAAATATTGTGTTTCTGTCATTGCTCATCAAGCACAACTTGGAGTCTAAATATAGGTTATGTAAGGAATGCTCCTGACACACAAAGACAGAAACACACAGTGAGTCACGATTCGGTTTGAGTCACCCTCATAAACAGCCGTATCAACATATTTCCTTTATTTACCTTTATATTTCATGTATAATTTGATTGACACTACATTGATAACTGCCCTTTTCTTGATGGAAGTATCATCCAAGCATCCAGTTTTTATTTTAATTAATTAATTCATTAATTGATTTATTTTAAATATATATATTTTATTTATATTTTTTGAGGGGAACCAAAACTTAGAAATAATGTCAAGCTTATAGACCACATGTTGTGTGGTAAACTAACTCATTGAGACAATCACTCACAGTCACACTTAGAAGCAATTTGGAGGCATCATCAATGAATGCGTGTTTTTGGACTGTGAGAGGAAACTAGATAATCTGAATAAAATCCAGACAGCCAAAGTCAACACATGCAAACAGAGCACAGGAAAGCTCAAACCAGGTATATTCTCATTACACCACTGTGTGCAATGTGCTAAAATTGTAAGCTGTAAGTTTAATGTTGCTTTGACGATTTAAGCGTGTCAGTCATTTTTACTGTCCTCAAAATGCAAATACCTTGTAGGGGAAACTACAACATCTTGTCATATCATAGAGACATCACAAGCAAAAATATAATTCACAATCATCTCAACATCCATATTTGCCCCCTCTTTTCCAAAATGTAATCACTCAAACCACAAAAACTCTTTCACAAATATACAACCTACTGGCCTTTAACGACCAGCACCGTATTGATCCCCACAGATAAATGGACTGAACATATAAAAGAACCTCCCATCAGGCTTTAACTGGCACACTGTTTGTAACAACACCATCTCCATGACCTGCAATTCCAAAACAAAACTCATCCAGTGTACAATCCTACACAGAACACAAACTACACCGCCTGGGCTTCAGCCAAAACAAAAAAACCTGTATTTACTGCCCCACATCTGCTGATAATTATTCCCACGCATTTTGGCTTTGCAAACACACCTGAGCTGCCTCTCAGAGATACTCGCCCTCAGCACTGCTGTCTGCCCAATAATTACATTGCTAGATACATAAACATTACAGCTGCCTTATATTTTAAAACCCGTTTTACTACAAGCATTGACCATCGCCAAAAAGAACATTGTGGTAAATTGGAAAAATAAAGGCTGGATATACACAACCCAATAGCTAAAAGTCCCACATTATACAGTTGTTCAACATTTTCACATACAGCAGGTGTCAGAGGACCAACAACATTGTATTCAAAGTATAATTCCCCAAAATTTATCTTGGTCCTGAATGTCAGACAAGTCCAGTTAGTGAGCTCTACCCTGAACAGGCTGTTTCTGTGTCTGTACCTTTAAATTCTAATGACCAGTGTCTGTTTTCTGGTAGTGCCTGGTACTACCTGTAGGAGGGTCTAACAAAGTGAGTATCCACTACCGGAGGTAGTGGTTGCTTCCCTGCATGATGTCATGAAGGGAAAATCTCTGATTTACCTGTATGAGCACACGTTCACAAAAAAGTGGAGCAAAGATGACAGACTTTTTTCACTTCTGGGGCCTCATACACAGGCTATGGGGACACATATTACTGTTAGAAAGCCATCATAACGTCAAGTTTACATAATATGGGACCTTTAAATCTATTTGCTGATCATTCAAACCTCAAAATACTAACGGCATCCTCAAATAACGACTCCTATGGAAAAAAGTACCTACAACAATGAAACCTTGACATCCACAGAACTCTCGCAAGCCACCAAACCAGGCAAGTTATATAAAGCTCACATCCTTCTGGAAGGTAAAAGGAGTGTAAGTCTGATCTGTTTCTTTGTTATTCAGGACACAGGACTGCATCCAGAGTGTTCAAACAGTCAGACAGTTAAGACAGTGTTCACTGGTGCCACACTGCAACCTCCCGGCACGACCACCGCGCCAGTCGCTCGTTTTCAGTCAAGGCCGCACAAGTCGCCCAGCTCCTCAGCGTCTTGTCATCATTCCTCTTCAGCATCCCGATCGTTGAGGACAGATCAGAGGAAATGTCCACATACATCCCGCGGCCTCTGATATGACAGCAAGGGTTTATGGGACGGCAAACGTGCGAGCCCTGCTCGCGTCACCTTGACCCGGCCGCCCCGTCTCCACCATCAGCGCTCCTCTCGTCTCGGGCTCTCTCGTCTGACCTCGTCGTACTGGGGGCCTCTGGCCTCGCCGCTGACGGCTGAGTTATTACCATAATTACCCAGGAGGCATTGCTGGGAGCGGCCACATGGCAGAGGCCGCCCATGTTTAACAGAATATTTGGGTGTTTTATCGGCTTTAACGCAGCCCCCAGGGCAGGCGAGAGGGGACCTGGATGATAGGAAAACCACTCATGTGGGAAATGAAGAGGACCATTTTGCAGACGGAACCAAGAAGGGGGTGAAATATACTGTTAATGCAGCGGTGACCAGAGCACATATGTCATATATTCTCCAAGACAAGGTGTAAATATGCTCATATATTCAGGGTTGAGTGAAGAGGACCCGCATCTAAAAATAGTACTTCTTCATACATTGACAGAACACGTCCGGATTGTTTGGCGTCAACATCAAATGCATTTTGTTTTTTTATCACCGCAAGGTTGTTCTGATTAAAAACTGAAAAGAGTTGAATTTCAGGTAATATATATATTTATCTATTTTTTTTTTTTTTTTTTTACAGTTTTTCTTCTTACTTGCTTGGCATCAAACAACTTATAGAGACAGTTTTCAGGTCTAAGTAATCTCGCTCATGTCAGTTCACTAAAGTCGGGATAAAAAAGCAAACTTCCTTTAAAAACCGTAGCAGAACATACCTTTAAGCTGAACGCAGTGTCTGGGAAACAAAAAAAAAAAAACAATAAAACAACACAACTCACCCTAAAGTGAACTATTCCTGACAGTTTTTGTTTCTCCGACACATTTATCAAGGCCAGGAAGTTTTCATTTGGCTTCACAAAAGGAAAAAAGTTTCAGCTGTATGTAGGTTCCTTCACAAATCTCTTTGTGAGCTGCGTCTATACCGCCACTTCTAACGAGCCAGGAGGCCATGCATATTCATACAGTTGGAATGAAAAGCACAGCCCATCCTGCCATACACCGGGCACAGAGGTCATTGGCCTCAGGCCAACAACGCACAGAGAGACAAAGATTATGTACAGTAAGCGCGCTCCTATTGGAAGTTGTATCTACTCCTAAAAGCTCCGGCGAAGCCGCACAGTGAAATATAGAAACGCATTCGCACGAGCCCTCCCCGGCTCAGAAAGGTCAACACATTAGCATTCCAGCACGTACTGTATTCGTACTTTTCCAGTCTGACATAGCTACCCATCAAACATGTCCGAGATGGCACTTAGCCGTGTGTGCCCGTGTCTTATTATGCAGACCCATCTGTGTGGGTTCAAAGGTCACGCCCGGGCCTGGCAGGGGCTACAGGTGAGCAGATGAGAACAGTGGGGGCTCGGTTTAATTTAGCTAAGCGCTACAGGATGCGGCGTGCCCCTGTACCTAGGAAGGACAAGTTGAACTTTTCACACTGCGCCTCAGACTCATCATCTGAATGGGTGGAAAGTCGAGGAAAAATGAGTAATAGAGCTGAAAACAAACAAAAAAAAAAAAAAAGAGCGTCTGACATGGAATCTGCCTTTTCTTCGCGTCTTGAGTTGTTTTATATTTTGTGTGAGAGTTGTTCAAACAAAGACAGACAAGCACACAAACACGCAGATCTGAGTACACACACACACACGCACACACGCACACACGCACACACACACACACACACACACGACTGTCACCAAGTCTCTGTTTTTACCTCCCTTTCTTTCTCTTTTGCTTGTCTGACACGCATCCAAGTCTACAGTACACAGACATATTGAAAGAAGATGACTGTCAGCAGTATAACTCTGTGTGTGTGTGTGTGTGTGTGTGTGTGTGTGTGTGTGTGTGTGTGTGTGTGTGTGTCGCGCTCCGAGGGTGTGAGGGAGAAAATCCCTAATCTGGCATGGACCAGCTTCCTGTCTAGACTCTGCATGAGGAGGCCAGCACTAACCTGGCTAGTGCTGCGAGTGTGTGTGTGTGTGTGTGTGTGTGTGTGTGTGTGTGTGTGTGTGTGTGTTTGTGTGATGCATACAAGCACATCGCCACTGAGTTTGTGAGCATGCTGCTAATATATGTGTGAGCACAAACCTGCACCATGTCTGTGTATGAGAGAGAATATTTGCACACCATCATTGTTCTTGTCCGGAGCAGAGAACAGGCATTAACCTTTGACCTCTCCCATCTACTGTCCAACGCAACGTGTTTAATTGGATGATTTCCAATAGATCTCCTCTTTGTTTTCTCGGTTATTCTGACACTTTCTCTACCATGTGTGCCAATGCTGCTGCCATTCCAAAGACCAATTTCCTCATTACCCAACTTGCAGCACTTACGGGAATACAGAAGTGGGGGGGGGGGGGGGGTTAAAGTTGGAGGGGAATGGAAAAAGGCCTGCTGTGGTTTTCACTGAAATTCCACAGAAATAGCAAGGATGCATTCAGAAAGGACTGAGATATTCCTTTTCCTTCCTTATTTTTTGGCCTTAGCTCCCAATGATGATCGCAGCAGCATCAAATGTGGGAGGAAATTTTGAGTTTGAGTCTAAACAGCATAAAAAGAACAAAACAATGCAGGAGCTCATAAAAGTTAAGTCACTGAAAAAGAATCCCTCATGGTTTGGTAACATGATTAAAATGAGCTGAATCATAACTGGAGATGCCGACAGCCGCTTCCATCAATCACTCACTCACACACAGGATCCCTGCCATTAGTAATCACAACAAACATCACTGAGCGCAGCAACTTTCTGCCACCTTACTCACACAGAGTGCTAATCCAGAAATGCTAAGTGTGTTTAGCCTTAGCTTTGACAGTATTTGTCTGGAGTGTGAATCAACATCCCGAGTCGTGCTTATTTCATATTCATGCAGGGGCCCAATGACACCTTGTCCTTTGTTCTCCAAAAGGCCTTAACTCAGCAGATTGGCACCCCCTTTAGACCCAGATGTAAAGTGAACAGTCTTCACCTCTGTGACATCAGACCAGCACAATATGCTGTCTTATGGAAGCAAGCTTTCACAAAGTGCTGCCAAAAAGAAGAGGGGGGAAAAAAACAAGGGATGCAACCAGGGCCCCCAAAAGTGCCAAGAATAACAACTGACAGGTGATTTAAAAATGCACAAAGGAACAATTAAATGAAAATATGTTGGGAATAGAGTGGCATTTCAGCACTGTTTCCTCAGCTGCATTGACTAATATTTTATATTAAAACAATCAATGGGATGTGATGTGGTATACTGCTGCAGCTCTTTAAAGCCTCATTAGGATTATTTCTCATATTACAGCAGACAAACCTACTGTTATTTCTCAAATGATCCTTATTTCAACACACTGGCTCTTTAAATTATTACATTATGTTTGCTGCTAGCTAAAACTACATTAGCAACTCCAAAGTAAGACGCTTAGATCCAGTCGTAATACTGGAACTTGTCAAAAGTAAAAAACAAAAACAAAATTATCACATTAAACTGCAGTGAATAAAGGACTTACTTTCACCAGGTGGAGGATGAAGTTTGTCCCTGCTTGGGAGGAATTTCGCCAACTTTATGAGAGGCTGCCAGTGGGGAAATCCAAGATGGCCGACAATATAGCTGCTTCTGGTGATCGCTGCCATTTTGTTCCGGACTTTAATATTGCTGAAGATGGTCTCCAATATAGACGGCCTCCTTCAGCCGATTACTCTACGGCTTCTAGGTTGATCCAATTTATGCAAAAATTTAATATAACTGATATTTGGAGAGAAAGAATTCCTAATGTGAGCTCAAATCCTTGAAACAATAAAGCACACACTAGCTTATCACGCATAGACTTTCCAATTTCCAATTGTTTTGATAGTAATGTTATCAATGTCAATATCCTGACGACGCCTTTAACAGATCACAGAGCAATCTCAATACAGTACAAATTTATACTGGAAAGTGAACAGTTCCATTTTTAAACATGATATTGTATGTAAAATTATTATCTCATTAATTGATTGCTATTGGCATAAATGTTTATTAGAATTGTATTAATTTATTTGCAGTAATTGGGAACTGTTAAAATTCGAACTGTCAAACTTTTTACGAACATATGGAAGTTTGATCACGAAGGCTAAAAACGCTGAAGAAGAAAATCTAATTTCAGAAATAACGTCAATAACACAAATAATACCTGGGAATTTAACTGAAAGTGAACGCCGACATTTAATTGATTTGCAAAATAAATTGGATGACATCTACAAATCGAAGGCTGATTGGGGCCTTTGCGAGAAGTAGGAGAAGATGGTTGGTCGAGGGGGAGCAGAATCCTGCTTAATTCTTTTGTCTTGAAAAAGTGAATGCTAAAATGAACACAATACAAAAGCTAAATATTGATGGAGATGTGACACACGACCCCAGAAAAATAGCTAAATACTGTTCAGATTTTTATATCAAAGTATAATGAAGACTTTACTCAGCAATTTTTGGGCTCTCTAGCAGAAACTAAATTAATTTACAGTGATTTCAAAGAACTTAGTGACAAACCATTTACATTACAGGAAATTATATTTGCAATTGAACATCTCAAGCCCAATAAGTCTCCAGGCAGAGATGGTATCACCTCAGAATTTTATAAAACCTTCTCCAAACAGCTTGCACCCTTCCTCCTTGGTCTTTTCCTTGAATTTATAGACAATGAATCGCTGACCCCCACCTTGACCCAAGGCCTTAGAACTCTGATCCCAAAACCCAAAAAAAGATTTACTTCTCATTGACAGCTGGCGTCCAATCTGGTTACTTAACAATGATTCTAAAATATTTGCATTGGTATTTGCGAACAGGATAAAAACAGCTTTGGACCATATAATTGATGAAACTCAATCAGGCTTTATGAGACACAGACATATCTCCAATCATATAAGATTAGTACTACATTTAATTGACTACTCAGATTTATGCGCTGATAAAAGTTTCATCCTTTTTTTGGACTTTGATAAGGCCTTTGACACAATTGAGCATAAATGTATTTTCCATGCCTTAGAAAAGTTTGGTTTGGGTTCATACTTTAGTAATGCTATCAAAACAATGTACACCAATGGAAACTGTTCAATCAAACCACACAATGGATCTTCTCCCCGATTCTTCCTTAAATGTGGGGTTAGGCAGGGATGTCCAATATTGCCTTATCTCTTTTTGCTCTGTACTCAGCTACTTGCTGACTCCATAAAGTTCAGTCCATTAAAAGGCATCTCAATAGCAGGTAACCAAGTTATCATCAGCCAACTGGCTGACGATATAACTTTATTTTGAAAAGATCTCTCCCAGATACCTTTATCTTTTGAGTTGGTAAACACTTTTCTCCTACATCTGGCCTTTGCCGTGGCCATAAAGAAATTTGAACTGCTTGCTCTTAAGTATTGTGACATTCCTTCTATTTGTAATATACCGGTAAAAGACAAAAAAATTGAAAAAATCCCCTTAAAATCATCTAATTATCATAAACAGATGCTTCTCTCTTGGTCAATGATTTACAAACATAATTTCTCTCCACATAGGTACTACATATGGAATAATAAAGACATCTTACATAGAAACAAATTGATTTTTTTTACCCCGACTGGTTTACTCCCAACATTGTTTTGGTTCATCAGCTGTGTAACTCAGATGGATCATTAATGTGCTATCAAGAATTTACTTTAAACTATAGTATTACCATTCCTAGAAACAAATTTTGTATTATTATAAATGCTATCCTGGCTGGAGTAATTATGCTATTTGAAAGCAGCTATTGCATATTCCCAAATGTCGATATAATAATCAAAAAACACTTTTCTCTGTGTTTGTAAATGAGGCCAAGCAATATATGAAAAATGTCAGAATATCAAACAATATGAAAGCTATGAAAACTTTTGATTTATGTGCTTGTTTTAACGTTTTTTGTTTGATGTAATACTCTGAAGTTTTGTCTCTGTACGTTTATTGCCCCCTGGCGGTTGTTATACAGTATTGTTTATGCTGTACTGCCTGTTTTTTGTCTAATAATTAAAAAAACTAAACAAAATATGACGTCAGTGGCTTCAGTTACGTCATGGCTTCATAGATCATGTTCAGTTCTATGAAACAAGTACATTAGAAGGTACATCCAGGTAGATAGGTAGATGACTTTTATCTGAATAAAGCTCAGAGAGCATTTATAAGGTCCAGAGCCAAGTGGATTGAAGAAGGAGAAAAAAAAGCCATCACGATCCACTAAGTTAAAAAAAAAAAAGAAAAAATGAATGTTTAGACAAAAAGTATAGCCAAGGAATTTCTTTAGCAACCTGTATGCATCTTCTTATTCTAAACAAATGATGAATTACTTTTCAATGAGATAAAGGATCTTATTCCTGAATATGATGAAAACGGAATATGGAAAGTGGAATAACAACAAACATCTACAAACCTTTCTGAAAACAAATTAAAACATTGCTATTTGAGACAATAATGAATTACTGGAAAGGAATTATTGACAACAATGAAACAAGGCAGAATTAATATCCAAAAAGACAAATGAATATCAAACAAACAAATGCTTATTACATTCTCAAATACAGATTATAAAATACTTGGCAGCAAGGTTGAAAGCAGGTATATCCAATATTATAAGCCTTAGGCCCCGTTTACACGACAACGAATACAACGAAGTGTATCCGCAAAACTTTCTTCACTTTTGGGGGTCCGTTTAATCGGCACCAGTGTCTGGATGCACTGTATCCGCGAAGTTTTTAATCCGGCTCCCAAGGTGGAAAGATTCTTTTACGCCGCTAATCCCTCCTGCAGAACCTGTTACTGTGCATGCACAACTCTCCCCCTCCCGCCTGCTCATCTAGTTGCAAACAAACATGGCGGCCTGTAGTGGTATGACTCGCCGTCCATATTCTAGTTTTATCGTCCATATCAGTAGTTCTATAGTTGAGACTCACCCCTGATAGCATCCGATGCGTCATCAGCCCATGCGGATGTCGGGTGCGCTCCATTTTCTTCATGTTTATAGTGTCTTGTTCGCTGCAAATGCGTCTGTGTCGTTTCATTACACAATCAAGCCACAGCGCCCTCCAGTGGCCCGGCATACTAACTACATCAGTGTCTCTGTCCGCTGCTGCAGTATGTAAACAAACTCTTTTTTTTTTTTTTTTTTTTTTTTTTTAGCAGATTAGTTGTTGTCACATGAAACGTTGTCGTGTAAACAGGGCCTTAGAGGACGGCTATACTCAATCAGGATTTTTTTTAGAGAAGATCGATGTTAATGAGTCAACTTGGGTCATGTTGGGCCTGCGTTCGTCCCCCAAAGAAGCTCTCCAGTCGTTGTCTACAAAGCTGGTGTTTGGTCAGCTGCTGCTTCCCCGGAGAGTTCCTGCCAGAACCATCAGAACCCTGGTTGGTTACAGCCAGGAAGACAGTCTTCGAGGAGGCGGCCCGCATGTTTGACCCGGTTCCAGCTCATCATTGCCTTCCTCGGGCCTATGTCCCAAAGAACCTGATGGCAGCTGCATATTTGTTAATTCGGCATGACACTCACCGTACCCCACTTCAGCTGCCGTATGAAGGCCCGTTTCCTGTCCTGGAGGCGGGGCCGAAGAATTCTGTGGTGGACTTGGTGGGTAAACAGGTCTGGGTTTCAGTGGACCTGCCCATGTCATGTCGGAGCAGCCAATGGAAGTGGCACAGCCCCCAAAAGGTGGGCGTCCTCCCAAGTCGTCAGCTGCCACAGGGTCCCCAGCACCTGCATTAACCCCAGTGCCGGTACTGGCACCAACTCCTGCCGTGGTGCAACGCAGCCATTATGGTTGTGTGGTGTGCACCAGGAGGTCTTAAAAAGCAATGTGGATTGCTATTTCTATATACGTCAGCCTTTTTGAGATCTACAATGACAAAGTGAGAATTCCTTCACATTAAAACATTTACTAACATTAAAATTACAAATCAGGAATAATGTTCACTCGTGCGCTTGTGTAGGATTTACGACTGTGGCAGAGTGTGCTGCCTCACCACTCTGCCCCTAAAGGAGACGGGAGACACAGTAGCGGTAGCGTGCACAACTGCCACAATCGTGTTCATGTTTTTTTTTTTTTTCCCCACTTGGAAAAACAACGGTCTCCCAGTTACTGATGAATGCAGTGTAAATCATTACATAATCTTTACATGGTGTAGATCGGTGTTACTCACTTGGATGTACAACTTTGAAAAAAGGGTGTGGAACGTTTATAAATGAAACATGGAAGGTTTATAACAAACAATAAGACAAAAAACATTTTGCTCATACCGGCCCATTCACAGCAGGACAAACTTAAAACAGTTCAGTTACAACTATAACGGCTCCGTTCTTACTCAGTGTGATATTCATGGAAAGAAGCGGAGCCAAAAGTTTTCTGGAGATTAAGTTGCATTAACTTGCTCCTTGTATTAAGATATCTGGTCGGATTTTACAAGTTTTCCACAACCTCAAACACATACTGACCTAGTAGCTCAGTAACACACACACATAAACTCCAGACACAACAGTGACAATGTGACAGAAAAACTCCACTTGATCTCACTTTCAGTCACCGTCTAGTCGGTGTGGTGCTCCTTTTCCTATAGTACATGTATTCAAATGATGACTAACACAGATGGTGTAGAACCAAATGATTCATTGGAGTCGCGCGGCGAGGACATACGGACATCATTGTCTCGGCTGGTGTGGGTTTTAGGGGTCTCCTGTTAGCATTCCTACGCGATTCCCCGTGTATGATTCATGGATTTGTAACCTCCAGACGAAGCCGGGGGAAAGCTGGCCGGATCCTGCTTAGTATTTGGGGTTTGTCCGCCTCTGTCTAGTCAGTTTGTAAGCAGCAGTCTGTGTCTGTCAGTGTGTGTGGGGTCGCAACAGGCTTGTCTACTCTATTGAGGCCTGATAAAACCCTTAAAGTAACAGATTTGTTTAATGTTTCGCATGCTTCCCACTCACACTTTTCTGCACTGCTGGAGGGGGTTAACCTCTGCAGCTGCAAAAGCGACGCCGACAAGTACAGTCAGCAGGAATCTCACCTACATTACAGAGAAACGGGGGCACATTTCTCCGTGTGGCTACCAGCATGTGTTTTTTGTTTTCATCTCTCCGGCCTGCGCCTGCATTCCTTTTCCGTGTGTTGTGCAAGACGGAGAGATTGCCGGAGAGTGACTCACTCAGACCTGACCCAGCTGTGAGGTAATCACTGGAGGACGACTGGAGTAAAAGTGAACTCTGATGCTGATGTCTGGGATCATGTCTAGGAATCCCCAGACGGCTGGAATACTACAATGTGTATGTGGATATGTGTTGGATCATGGAGGACATTACGATGACAATTCGCTGGGCTCTCTTTCTTTTTCTTTCCTCTGCTGCTCGTCCTCTCTTGGTAGTAATTTCTGTGTACTGGACAGAAAATTCTTGTGCTGATGAGCGTCTGGCCTCGTGACCCCAAAACCCATTACACAATCTCTCCAGACCAACTTGATAAGACAAACAGGGACACAGACTCAATCCTCAAAGGACAGTTTACAGGTAAAGAAAATATGTTATACATTTGTTAAGTGCAAAACGTTTTACCTGTGTACCCAGTAAACAATATCATCTGATTTGGGCTTATACTGCTATTCTATATATCCAGTTTTACATTTTATAAACTGCTGAGCTATGTGGTTTGTTCAAATTCAGTGGCGTTATATGAAATGGATCATCTCAACTGATGGGCTTCAGTTTATGTGCATATTCTGCCACTGACAGCAGATATTCTTAGTTATGCAGCATCACCTGCTGGTTTAATGGAGAACTGCCAAATATTAGACCAAACTCAACTCCAACAGAGATACTGGCCTCAGATGAGCTATGATGTCACAAAAATAAACAAAAGGTTCGTTTGCATGATACTTTCTGCAATCAGGAGAAAGAAATGTGAATCGAAATCTGGGTGAGATGTGTTTTCACTGGAAAATGGCCGTTTGCACGATAATCGTCTTCTAAAACCAGGATTACAAATCAATGTCAAGAATCACAAATATCCAAATACCTTCCCTCAAACTTTCTGAGATAATCAGGAGCACATGGCGACACGGCGTGCACGGACTGTGGGAAAGTGGCTGAAGGAAACCAGGGATCGTACTTGTGCTGTGCTTAAAATAGTGCCACAATGGCTGTGAAGACGTCTCATTCACCACTCATTCTTGGGCCCTACTACAAACGCCTATATTAGGCACACACACACACACACACACACACACACACACACACACACACACACACACACACACACACACACACAAATTGTGAATGAAGGTCTGGAGTGATGTCGAAACAATAATAAAAGATCATTTAAAAGATGGCGAGTCCCCATGGTGGTGTAGTGGTTAACACTTTTGCCTCACAACAATAAGGTCATGGGTTCAAATGCTGGCCAGGCCTTTCTGTGTGGAGTTTGCATGTTCTTCCCATGTGTGTGGGATTCCTCCCTCATGTGAGGTTAACTGGTGGTTTGTCTCTCTATGTTTGCCCTGTGATGGATGTTTACCGATGTTTCCCTGCCCTCGCTTATAGTGAGCTGGGATTGGCTCCAACACCCAGCGACCCTGCAAACTCCACACAGAAAGACCTTCAAGCCTGTAATCAAACCAGGAGGTTTGTGACTGTGTGTTAACCACAACAAGAACCATCAGCCCCCGATTGAAATCCAACAATCTTGAAGTACTCAAAGCACAAGTGAGAACCGTGAATGATTCTACATGGTGCTCAGATGACTTTAATGTGAAATCATGTATCCGATAACAAGAACGGATTATCATAGGTCCCTCCTGGTGGCATATGAAGTTGGGTCATGACCCGAGGTTTGAATCTCAATTTGCATAAAAACAAGCCCAATAGTCTACCATAGTGAATACATGAGTGAGACAATATATTGGAGGATAAACATGGTTGAAATATTATCATTTTATGTATGAACGAGAGGTGAGGAAAATTAAATTTGCAGTGACAAAATGTCTGAACATAGAAGAAATTTCATCTACCGCCATGTTAAACCACCAAGTCGAATAAAACAAGGCAACTATATGACTTATGCGTAAATATTTACCAAGTTTGGACATTGTATGAAATCCTTCTCGCGGTGCAATCTGGTGGGCAAAAGAAACATGAGTGAAATACCAGACCCCATGTTTGGGTATGGGCCCTTCAGTGGCTGACTGAGCTTTGACCTAAAATAGGTCTGAGAAATGTGGATATGCTCTATGAATAGAGATAAAACAGACTGCCGAGGAAAACAAAACTGAAAAGATAAAATAACTTAAGGGTCTGCAAATAAACCCTCAGACATCAGTGCAGAAAAATGAATTTTGTGTGGATGGCGGTTTGGTGAGGGCATGGGAAAATGTGCAGCGACAGAGAGGAAACTTTGCCTCTCTTCAACAGTAATGTAATCATGTCACCAGCTTGTGACGTTTGAAAGGTTTTCTGTAACTCGAGAGCAGCGTCGGACAAAAGGATTTGTCCTCAAGTTGTGTGGCTCTTTGTAAGAAGACTCTCCCATAAGGCGAGAAGACAAAAGACACAACAGTGAAATATGACAAATTATCTGAGTGGAATTTTCATCTTTGAACACAGTGAACTCTTGTGATGCCACTTCTCTTTATTCCAATCTGGGTTGAAGACATCGGAGAAAAGACATATTATTTCACTTGGAAAATATATTTCCTAAGGAAATGATAATGAGTGGAATGACCTGAGAATACTGTATAGAAAAAACACCCATTTTTAAATGATTTGATTTTGAGGACATCATTTAGTTCTTGTATTATTGTTTTTTTTATAAAAAATATGCTCTTTTTCTTTTTAACCTTATTTGCTTTATTTTTTATGTGCAACATCAAGTTTCAGTATTATGATACAGATTGGCACTTTATTCCTGTTTAATGTGTGTTTTTATACCTTTTGCTGTTTTAAAAAAAAATTGTTTTTAGACATATTCAGAGTTTAAGTTGAGCCATTTGCAAAGCAATTTCGTTCATGTATGCGACTATATTGTATATCTGTGAATGACAATAAATATCCATCCACCCATCTATAATCTTATTGTGTTTTACTTGTACATGTAGACTACTTACAACGTTCTGACATCTCCCTCTGGCCTACATTTCAATATGTTTCCTCGACAGATTATTTATGTTGTTGACTGAATGCATGAATGAACAGTGGGACGCTATAAATGAATGGCCTATTGTGGGATAAATCAAGTTGTCTGAATTGAAATTTAAGGTTTTCTTCAGGGCGCAATAGGGGAATTTAGCTGCGATCAGCACAACCTGCCAGTAGATGGTGCACAAACCGGCCATTTACACATTTTACAGCAAAGAGGAGACAATCTGAAGACCCATCACCTGAAACTATTGTATCATCCCATCGAAACCACACAAATATTCCAGTTACATTGAGATCGGATCAGATCATTAAACGGGTTCAATTGTTTCCTTTGTCGTAGACGGGCTCTCGTGTGTGTCAGAAATAAAATATTTGGATTTTTCTCACGTTTGCTGTGTAAAAGTTGATGACTGGTGAGTCGCTGTGCGCACTGGTTATGATTCCGGCGCTCCCGGGCGCCTGCGGTCCCTCCTCCATCAAACGTCAGAAAGCAGGGGTATAAAACTCCGATGAGGCCGCGCCGACCGCTCAGAGTCGCTTATACCTCGTTAACGTGCAGTCTGTGGTCAATAAAAGGGCTCGAGACTTTAATGAGACAGAGAAGAGGAGGGATATGCCGAGCGAGCCGTGGGACGACTTGAATCCGATGGATTGAGTACAAGTATGCAAAAGAGAAGCGCGCCTGTTTCCACAAAGCGTTTTGTACAGGAGAAATGTCATATATGCAGGGGAGCGAAGTGAGTTGTGTCTAATGGGCGAACACAAACTCGGATTGCTGCTCAAAACAAACGAAGGGGGCCGCCACAAGAGACCAGAAACTGAAAGAAGAGTTTTTCATCATTAGTTGTGAAGGAAGTTTATAAAGAAGCATCAGCCCGATCTGGACTCGTTGACACGGACCTTGACAGTCCTCGCTGCAAATCTGCACATTTCATCACCAGAACGAACCAAATGCGGACAGAAAGATGCATTTGGGTAAGGCTTTGCTGTTCGTCCTCATCCTCAACTGCGCAACTTTGAGCTCGTCCCTGTCAACTTGTGCCACCGTGGATATCGACCATGTGAAAAGGAAGAGGGTCGAGGCGATACGAGGTCAAATTCTGAGCAAACTCCGACTGACGAGTCCTCCACACTCTCTGGGACCCAATAAGATCCCGTATCAAATCCAGGCATTGTATAACAGCACCAAGGAGCTACTGGAGGAGCTGGGGAGAGATCGGCAGCAAAGTTGCGGTCAGGACAACACAGAGACTGAGTACTATGCCAAAGAGATATACAAATTCAACATGGTCTACGGACCGCCAGAGAGCAGTAAGTATATGACTTTGTTTATATGCTTCACCGGGTTTCCATTACGTTCTCCGTTTTCAAACAAACGTTTCAATCAACGTCTCTACGGTGCGTAATTACGCACCAAAGGGAGAGTGTACGCGGAAAACCTGCGCTTGTCAGACACGTCAAACTCAGATTTACAGCTAGATTAAGTCACTCACAATGACAGGTGCTATTTATGGTTTGTGGAAACAACCTTGTTGTCATTGTTTAAGGTAAACATCTGAAATGACACCAACTATATTTAAAACAAAATCTGTGCGTTGTTCATACTTTCTATAAAAAGCGATTTAATAACAGGTGTGAAGCAAAGTAACAGATTCATAACAAGAGCTTCAAACATGTGTTTATCTCTCTCTCTATATATATATATATATATAAAAGTATAACAGTTATGCGAAAATATGATTTAGAACACAGATTCACATTGGAAGTTTGAATAAAGAAGAAAACAACACACTCAGATGACCAGAGCAGAGGTAGGTATTCATTTTCACACTCCTATTTTTAGAAACTGCTACCTGTGTCCAAGTTCTCTGAAGTTGGTAAAACTCAAAGGTGAACTTGTGGTGCATGTGCTCTATTTCTACGGAGCTTGCCAACCTGTTTTCAGTCACTACCTGTGTTCCAGGAAAGTCTCTCTCCTCCTTCTACTGACTCCACTCTTCTCGCTTTCACGTTTTTCCCCTCCTTTCTGAGGATCAAGTCCCTATTCCCAGATGTTCCTATTTCCTTTCCAGTCGATCCAAATGAGAGGGACATCTGCCCAGGCGGATGGGGATGCCTTGAGAGGAAGCAGTAGGAAAATTAACAGAGGTCGGCAGGGAAAGTTAGCTGGTGGAAGGACCTCCGGATTGGCCTGGATAGAGAGGATTTCTCTCCATTAGGTAGAAGAAAAGGAAAGCATACTTTATTAATCCCCTTGGGGAAATTCCTTTTTCCGCATTCATTCATCCTATTTCTAGGATGCTACATTGCGGGTCTGCTGAGGGATTCAAACCTGAAAAACTTCGATCCGCTTCTCTGACCTCTAGGCCACCACTGCTCTGGAGGTAGTTTGTCTATGTGGGAGGAATGAGGTTTCATAAAGGCCCATACAGACACACACGGGTGGCCCATGAGAATGAGATCACTTATTACAGTACTCAGGTTTAACTTTGTTAAATTGAGTGTGAAACGGAGCTTTTAACCTGAATGACTTCACTGTGCCAACATTTTATTGCGAGTAGGTAACACTAGGTAGCATTTTATTGCTGGCATATAATGAGGGTTATTTTGCATGTGAAATATTTGGTAAAATAATCAGTAAGGGATGGTTAGGCCCACGGTCCCTTTTCCTCCGAGTGCTTCGTGCCAAAACTACACTTGAAACCAATATTTTCTATAGAATTAAAAGCAATAAACTGAACGTGGAAAACCTCTGCTGAGGGCAGCATGCGTCTTTTTCTTGAGGGAGATTCAAAGCAGCATGTGGTCCGACTGAATTTGGATTACCGAGAAGGCAGAGGAGGATAAATACTGTGCGTGTGTGAGAGTCAAATCGGGCCTCACGGTCGAGAGCAGAGCCAAGACCATTGCATCACGGTTTCTTTGAAATCAACAGGTGTTTCTCCAAAAGACCTCCTTTCCCTCCGCAGCGTTCTGTTTCAGATCCCACAAAGCAGTTTTGACAAGAACACCAGGCAGTAGGTGGCTTGAGACGGTGATTAGGGGCTACAGTGACTTCAAAGATCTCACCTGGGATGTAACTTTACACACGCACATTGTTTAATGTATATTTCAGTCTTTCTTTCTAGTGTAGGCAAAGATAAGTTAATTTGAAAGTTAACAATACAATCAGTTAATGACTGGACACTGGTTTCTGAAGCTATTAGAAATCTCTCCATCATTTATCTTCTGTACCTGCTCTATCCAGTCTACAGTTTTGGTGGCCTGGAGTCGATCTCATCCAAAACTATGAAAAGCTGGTGTTCATGCTGGGCAGGTCGCCAGTCCGTCGCAGGAATAACGCAGCGAAACAGACCATCACATGCACATTCACACCTACGGACAATTTAGAGCCACCAGTTCACTGACTCCCCGTGCTTTATGATTGTGGGAGGAAGCCAATGGAAATACGCCCAGCAACAGGCAGACACGTACAAGTTGTTGAAAAATCAACCGTCTATAATTGACAAGCCAGAGTTTGGGTTTAGTTAGGTTAAGCCCCGAAGACAACCAATTTAGGTTGAGGAACAACTTGTTCAAATACGTATTCTAATGCTATATAAAAACAACCACATAAGTAAACTTAAAAATTTTTAAATGTCTGTTTACTGTAAATAAGAAAAAAAGAAAAATTATAAATTCAAATCTTGCTGACTCATCTATTCCATAAATGTGTTAAGTAACTCTTTCAAATGATGATTCCCACTTTACTGAATGAAAGTTGCCTGCCAGGTGTTGATAAGCAGCCAGATTGTGATGTCCGTACAGAGTCGATTCTTTACTTTATGGTTCACAGTTATTGGCTTCACATCTGACCTACACACTTTTAAGAATGAGATCACTGATCTCAAGTATCATCAAGCTAAACTGCACAAAAATATCAAACTGTTCCTTTGAAATCGGATTTAAAAACTCAGAAGTTGAGTGTCGTTCAGTGACATCATCGTCTTTGCATAGATTAATGTGGAGCATCAAATGTGATGAGTTTCATGTTGACCTCTGGTGGACCCGAGGACCACCTCGTGTCTGTGACAGGTGCAAATGAAGCAGAAAGCTGCTCGGTCGCTGACAGACTACAGCGCTGAGTGACTGGACAGCAAATAGTGGAAAAATCTCCTAATATAGCATGGTACGCATACAGAATCTGGCATATGTCAATGACTGAGGTTGGGTTGTGGAGAAGTCATCATGGTCAGAAAGGGTCCAAAAAGCTGTCAGTGGGTCTGAGGATAGCCGGGCCTTTTGATATACAGATACCAGAGACGTGAAGTAATGCGCAGCCCAATAATATTGCTTTTTCAATTACAACATTTTCAGTTCCACCAAATATAGACAAAGAAAGTGTGAGAGAAATATGGTGGAAAACTGATAAGAACCGACGATTCGCTGCCAGATGATACGCCGAGTGCCAGCCCGCTCAATAGACAGGCCAGTGTTTTATGAGTTGTGCTTTTTTGCGCACATGCATGCACAACGCACGCACATTCTAATAGTATACAGCTTCATTTTGACAAGTCTGACAAGGCTCATATGATGAGCCAAAAAAAGGGGCGGTAGTTAGGAATTATTACATTTACTCAACGTCTTTGGGGAATGACCCATGTTTTTTAAATGCAAATGCGAGTTGTTTAATTGAACCGTTTGATTGATTTAATTGGACTATTTTCTTTGTCCTGGTATGTATATATGTACGGCAGTCAATTTATTATTGAAATCATGTTGCCTCGTGGCAATAGGTGGCTTGTTCTGGTTGATTGCAACACAGTCGGACCAACTTCTTCTATTTGAGCTCCTGTTTATCTTATTATAATCTGCTCTCGCTGCTCTGTATACATGCAGATCGTCTTTCAATCACTTGGTGTGTGCATCCAACTTTAAAAAGTTCAATTTCACTTGAGTCAACATGTTTACTCATACGTTTAATTCCATCTTATTTTCTCCTTTAACCCATATAACCATAGTGAGTGGAACTGATCACTGAAGCCAGTGCATACCGAGTGCTCTTAGTCAAACCATCATGGCAGTGAAGAATGTTGGGCTTTGGCTCTCACTAAAACAGCAGTTGGAGCTTTATTGCAGATTTTAAGTGTGTTAAGATTTTTACACTTTCAGATTCAAGTGTTAGAAACAACTAAACTGTAATATTTTGACAGATGACAATATAAATTTCATTTGTTACGGTCTGTAACAAATAGTAAACTCAGTATTTTGTTCTCTCTGTTACAGACGATCTGGTTTACTGCCCTAAAGGCATCACCTCCAAGGTTTTCCGTTTCAATGTCTCTGCAATGGAGAGGAACTCAACCAACCTGTTCAGGGCGGAGTTTCGCGCTCTGAGGGTCCCAAACTCCAGCGCCAAGAGGAACGAGCAGCGGATTGAGCTCTACCAGGTGTGTAAAGACATAGTTTTATTGTCCTATCCAGACCAAGAGGGAAGCTCAGAGTTGACCCAACAAAAAGCTACATCTTTCTCTATTTCATGGTGAATGTAATAATACATACACTGTTCTGGCCAGTAAACATGGTCTGTCAAATATACCATAAATAAAATGGAAAAGCGATCTAACACATTATTCACTAATGGCAAATAGAGCCAAGTTCATCTCCGTTGAGCGAGCAGGTTTGGGTAACAGCCAGACCAGGAGCCAGACAGCTCAACAGACCTACACAACGTTTGCACAGGTGGTACAAAGGTACAGTTGTTGTAATGCTAGAAGCTCATATTGGTCATATTCCAAGTTACAGTCAAGCAGAGGAAGGGTTTGTACATTGTTTAAATCTTGTTAAATAAAAGACAGTCGGCAGAAACAAGACCTCAGCTGTGTGGAGGACCCCGGGCCGAGGCAGAAAAAGAACACGAGGGTGATATTAGCATTTAGCTTCAGGCTCCTTTTATACGACAACGTTTTCGAGTGAAAACTGAAAACTCTCATTGTGTTTTGAATTCTAGTTTACACGACAGCGGTGCTCAGAGCCACTGGAAATGCAACTTTTTTCAAAAGCGATTCCAAAGGGGAACTTTTCCAAAACTTTCCGACTCCGTCGTCGTGGAAACTTTCTGGAAACGCTTGGGCTCAGTCTCCGTGAAGACAGCAGAGACATCTCTACTGTGCACGTGCACCACATCTGTAGTAAATAGTTCTTTTGCACGTGCTCAGTAGATAGACAATAACAACAACGTTTCCTCCAGAGCGTCATGACTTCCAGTCCATATTCTCCTGGACTCGGGAGTTTTATTTTGACAGTCACGTAATAACAATCGAACTTGGTCGCCTGTCCACTAGAATGTCCGTCTTCCTTCCATTGTTAATGTTTAGAGCGGATTGTTCTCTTTCCATGTTTGTGCTTTCATTCCATAAACAAACTACAGCACCAACTAGTGGCCCATCATGAAAACTACACCGTTGTTTCTGCTGTTGCTGTGTAAACGGTCATTGTTTTCAAAATGTTGACAAGTAAACACGAAAGTTCTGAAATGAAAATGCAAAAGCGATATGTTTTCACGTGAATGTGAACGAGGCCAAAGACATTTGTTTAGTTGCGTAAAGTTTATTATTGCATTATGTCTGACATGAAAATGCAAGATTTCATTAATTTTCAGTATTTTCTATCTTACACTATCTGTTTGGGTACTTTGTTACTTTGAGTTTTCTTAGCTCAGAACACAGTTCTTCAGCTGAATAATTACAACGTTGTTTACTATTGTTACTGTTGGTGTGCAGATTGTGAGGCCAAATGAGCACATCAGGAAGCAGCGCTACATCGGAGCCAAGAACGTACTGACTAAAGGTACTCCGGAGTGGGTCTCCTTCGATGTGACTGAAACGGTGCGGGAGTGGCTGACGAACCGAGGTGAGACTGAGGCCACCGCATTTCATAACCATCACAAGTTACTTCCACAGAGCATCATTAGGACTGATGAAAACAAAAAAGTCTAATTAAGATTAATGATAACTTGTGAAATAACAAGCAATACAAGCCATCATTATTCTATAATGAGTCCAAGTTCAGTCATGTGACTTCCCAAAACAAACTGAATGAGGTCGACTGGACTTGGTCGTCTGTATTGGAGGACATTTTGCTCGTTATTTAAATAACTTCATCGTGGATCAATAAGAATATCTATAGACAAGCAGCGTAACCTGCATTTCTATTAAAATCTGACACAATAATTTGGACTGTTTTCGTTTTCTGATTGTATTCAGGATCTAATCTGGGTTTGGAAATCAGTGTGCACTGTCCCTGCCACACCTTCAACCCAAACGGGGACATAATCGACAACGAGAACGAGGTGCTGGAGGTCAAGTTTAAAGGTGGGCTGCAACTACATTCACATGTTTTTTTCAGTACGTTGGGTTTAATAGTGCTGTAATACCCTTTAAATGTAAACTTTGAGGTGGCGCAGAGTACAAGTTTGGTGAAAAGTCTGCAATCTCAAAATAAAGAAAAGTTTAAGATACATTAAAATGTCAAAAAAAATATCTTTAACGGTTGCATTTTGCTGCATTTTTGCTTGTATGTTTTAACAAACTCAGACATTTTAACTCAAATCAGTGTCACGTTCTGTCCGCTGCTCTTAAGAAAATGGTGTTATAAATTCAAAGCGTTCCACTATAAAGAGAGCTACTTCACGGTTGTTGAAGTGCACTTTCTTCTCGTCACGTAGGTGTTGATGGAGATGAGGAGCACAGCCGCTTAGATCTGGATAACCTGAAGAAGAGAAAGGAGCCATATCTGCCTCACCTCATCCTCATGATGATTCCCCCCCATCGCCTGGACACACAGTCAACCCGCAGACGCAAGAGAGCGCTGGACACAAACTACTGTTTCTCGTAAGACACACATCATTTCATGAATGGATGATGGTTTTATTTAGATGGTTCTTACCTCCTCCATGCTTACAAACTTGAAGTGAAACCCAGGAAGGGAGTAAATCAACAAAAAAAAGAAATGTATAATTAAGACAATGTCCTAACTGTTAATGGTCTTTTCTCATTACAGTACCACGGAGGAGAGCTGCTGTGTTCGCCGCCTCCACATTGACTTTCGTCGCGATTTAGACTGGAAATGGATCCACGAGCCCAGCGGCTACGACGCCAACTACTGCTCCGGGCCCTGCCCTTACCTGCGGAGCTCGGACACAACGCACAGCTCGGTAAGCATCGCCCAACGTATCGCACAGCACAGTGACAATCTCAATAGAAGCTCAAACAAAACACTGACATTCACCTCCTGGTGTAAAGGATAATGTTTGTATCATGTGCAGATTCTGAGGCTTACATCTCCGAGATACTTTCACTATATGTGGAAAAAAGATCAACAGAATGAGAAAGGTGCAATAAAGGGGAAATAGAGGCAATTTGGATCCAGATAAGTCGGATTCAAACTCCAGAACTCCTTGGATAAAATGAGGATATTCACACTCTATACATACACAGATAATCCTATCTCATCTCTATGGATATTAAACTTAACAACACATGCTTCCATTTCGTATGTGTACCTCAATTTAAAGGACTTAATTTCAAATTGCCATGAAATAAATAAATCACGCCTTTCAGAAAATTGGCAATACATTTTATTGCTTCGTCTATTCTTGACCTGGATAATGATGTCAACCGGGGGTGTCAAACATGAGACCCGTGGGCCAAAACCAGCTCGCGAGAGGCTCCAGGAAATACCAAGCAAATTTCAAAAACTGCAAAGAAACCATTGACTTTTTAACAAATTCCGTAACAGTAGCAACACACCACAACACTGAGACCCAAGTGGAGATATCATTTATGCAGTCATGAAAGTTGGCAAACTAGTCTAAGTCAGACTGAGGTATTATGGCACTATTCTTACTGGACCGGCACACTTAAGATGAAATTGACACCCCTGATTTAAACAACTATTCTATTTCAGTTCACTGTTTCAGGGCCACGTTTGCGACACTTATTTACACCATCATACAAATTCTAGTAATAAATATTTGTAGAAAATATAATACAATGATGATAGAACTGCGTTGGTCATTAATACATGACATAAAGCATTTTTACTGCAGTGTCTCCTTTATAAATGTAACTTTTCAAGCACATTACCAAGATTCCCTGCAAGAACAGCTGGTTGACTAAGGTCTGATGTTTTCTCCCTTGTAGCTCCTGAGCCTGTACAACACTCTGAATCCGGAGGCGTCCGCCTCCCCCTGCTGCGTCCCTCAAGACCTGGAACCTCTGACGATACTTTACTATTCTGGACGGACACCAAAAGTGGAACAGCTCTCCAACATGATTGTCAAGTCTTGCAAGTGTAGCTGAGAGGCCGTGAAGGCGAGGTAGTGTGGCAGGATTTGACCAGGTACAGACCAAACGCGTGACTCTTGAACTCTCAGCTGTGACAAATACTCAAACGGGCCCTGTGATCTCATGGCTTAGATATGAACACTACTCTGGAGGTCACACATTTTTAAAGGACTTATTTTTCCCCACAAAGCTCAAGATCCTCCATTGTAGGCTTTTTTTTCTTCCTTTTTCTTTTTTGTCCTGTTTTGTATTTTTGCTTCTACTCGAGTCCCTTCTGGATGACACGTAGATTGATTTTCAACCAAATTAAGATATTTCCATCTCTATTTGTGAAGGTGGGCCGACGTGCTCCGAAAGCTAAATTTCAACGAGCAGCTATTTTTTTTTTTGGACAAAATGAAAAGACGACACATACGTAGCTGCTTCATTTACACCCCCCAAAAAAAATTAAGAAATAAAAAAAAAAAAGGAGAAGAATTTCTGCGTTTGAGCAAATACAAATTGAGTCTCTCCATTTTCAGTAGTGCAGCTTTTTTTTTCCCCCCCATCTCTCGACTTGGGTTTATATTTTTGATAATAATAAATCCAGATTTTAATGAAGTCGGAGAGTCTTTTTTTCAGGCTGGATTTTTACCTTGAACTTGCATTAAGTTCCTCTTTGCTTCAAACAGTGGGCATTATCTTCACACACAAAAGGAGAAAGGACAGACTCGCTGCTGTATCCAAAGCCATAGCTGTGGTCAGGGAAAAGGAGAGCTGAGAGAAAATGCCTGTAGGATTTGCAATGGAAAGTCAATGAACAAAGCAGTTGAGCCAAGCTTTTTTTTCTTGGCCAGCTTGCAGCAATGGCCATTTTTTTTTTTTTTTCTCAGTGCATCTAATAGAATGGGTTGAAGAAGAAGAAGAAGAAGAAGAAGAAGGAGGAGGAAGAGAAGGAGAAGAAGAAATGAACTGTGATGGAAACTAGCCACGAGCACACTGCCATTCACTGGAAGTTTTGATTCCTAACAGGTTCAAATTATTTTTGGGACATCAAAGAATATACTGGAAGAGAACGAGTATTACGCAACAGGTTTCTTTTTTTCTTTTTTTTCTTTTTTTTTTTAAATATGAGATTACTTTTACATTTATAGCAGATTTAATCTGTTATGCAACTTGTCGTATAGTGATTGTTTCACTAACGAGGGAGAAACCTGACAAACACTATTAGATATGAGACCCCGGGTACTGTTAACGTCTCCTTATCATTCTGAAATATGCAACATGTTTATTGTCCATTGACAAATGAGTTTAACTTGTATGTGAACAGTGACAGAATGTTGGATCAGAGCAGTTTCCTCAAGCTGCTGCTTTAAAATGTAAATTGTTTTTTTTGGAAGGTTTTTTTTGAACCTCAGTCTCTTATCAGCTCACCTGTTACCTTTTCACTCCAACCAGCTGACAAAGAGTTGCATGTGCAGTCGGGACTCCGGCGTTCCTGAAAACACTGCGCTCTTTCTTTCCCTCTGCTCTGTCTCTGTTTGTTTTGGTGCTCTTTTACAGTGTGAAGCCCTAATGGAACAAAAATGAAGCGGGAGGGGGAAAACGTCATAATATGACAGTGGCTGGATGTACAGTTAGACCTCATTTTCTCCGAGTCAGGAGAATGATTCTGAATCCCTGTACTGTTTGCCATTTGCCCAGTCGGAGTCATCTAGCCTTTAGATGGTCTTTTGTTTCGTCTGTAATATTGTTTTTGATTAATTTGTCGATAATGATTGTTATTAAAAAGACAATGTGCAAAACTGTATGAGCCCTTTGTAAAGCCCCTTTTTCTCGTCTAATTAGGAATGGAGCCATTATCCACATGCTGCCATTTTTAAAAAGCCATTTTGTCATAATGTTTTGGCTCCATATGGACAGAATTTTTCTAACTTAAATCTCAGAAGCCCCACCTGTTTCCTGCAGGCACATGCACTGACTTTTTTTTTTTCTTCTTTTTCTTTTTTTCTGCCTACCAGAGTAATAAATCCAAGTATTCGTTCGCAGAGAGAGTCGCTTAACAGCTTTCCCAGGCAACAAGCAATTACTCTTATTTTAGGAGCATATTAATGTGTGGGAATCTCTTTATGCTCTTGTTTTTCATGAAACGGTTGGTGTAAATCACACAAAAACTTAATTTCACACTTGATATTTCTCTCCAGGTATTTCTTATTTACCACTTGCAATGTCTTTATAGGCCTCAAACTCTCCAGAATCATCACATCATGGGAGTGGAAATAGAGCTGCGGGGAATTTTGATCAATTCATGCTCATTAAAAACTCATCAGTGTTTGATATTAACTTATTAGAAAGGTAATTTGATTCATGATGACAGAGTTTGAAGTTAATGAACATCTATTATTTCTGTCTACACCTGGAAAAGTAGTCAAAATATGATTTATATCAAAGAAAAAGGAAAACAGATGGATCTTTAATCGCAATTCAATTCAATTCAACTTTATTTATATAGCACCACATACAACACGGTGGTTTCTAGGTGCTTTTAACTGAGAGAAACCCAACAAACCCACTCAGAAGAACTTTCAAGAAAGCTGCACGATACGCGTGACCGTGAAAAAAGTTGATCAAAAGATGGCTTCTTCCACCGATTAATCTTGATGTCATCTTTGTTAATGGACTGCAATCAGTCACAAAGACTCGGGGGGAGAGTTGGGTTGAGCTAATACGAACAGACAAGTAGCCAGAGAGAATTCTCTTTCTCTTTGTGCCCATTATTGTTTCCTGTCACAATCAATCAGAGAGGAGCCATGATGGGAACACAAAGACCCGAGGGCACAACGGGGTCTAAAAACAGGAGTTGGGGCTTTAATGGCTTTGCAGACATCCCTGTACCAACAAGCACACAGTACTGGTACAGAGCGGCCGTGTCCCATGCATGATTGGCTTTTAACCTCCACCAAAGGCCAGCACAAGTTGTGTCACTTTGTTGCATTCAAGTTCGCCCATGCTAGAAACATCCAGTAAGGCAACCACCGGCTTGAGAGCTTCGCGACGGCATTTTAATTCTTTGAGCCAGTAAGTGCAATCAAAAGAAGAAGTCTCTGACTGGGTGGACTCGCAGTGTGTAAAACGATACGTGCGACTCTGACTTAGTATCTTTTCCCATGTCGCCGTAATGGAAGCAGGCTGAGGGGGTTAGCGATGGCGAGGCCTCTTAGCTGAGCAGCTTGGCTCGTGTCTTTCTATTCATTCGAGGATGTGAGAGAGATACGGTGATGTTGCATGAAGTATTTGTTGCTATTTATGCCTAATGCAGCAGCTGAGCAACAACAAGAGGTGCTATTGAATCATTCATGAGCTTCCCCGTCCAAACAGACTTCAGAATCCTTTTTCAGAGGAATGCTGATCGACTCCAAACCTGCAATAAACCTATTTCGAGCCGTGGGCTACTGGATGAGCAGGCCATAATCTCATTTGAGTTGAGGGTCTGTTTCGGGGCTTGAAGTCTGACTTTCTCAGAACTTGTGCTCATCCAAGATTTACCAATGATGAATTGCATGACACGTAAATGCACAGAGGTTTGGAAAACTGTCTGCTGCTATTCCCTGAGCAGATTAACAGATGTGGAAGGAGGAAGAAAAAAATGGGGGGGGGGGGGGGGGTGAGAGACAGAGACTCTGATGGAAAGTAAGTAGTGTATATATATATATATATGTGTGTGTGTGTGTTTGAGAGCGAGAGAGAGAGAGGGAGAGAGCAAATTGATGGTGAGTAACAATATAGTGAGAGCACGAGAGAAAGTGAGTGAAAATGAAAAACAGGAAGAGAGAGAGAGAGAGAGTGAGAGAGAGAGAGAGAGAGAGCTCAAAGTGGTGCTGCAATAAAATCATCAGGTCACATCAGACCAGTTCTCAGGCCCCAGGGTGGAAAGAGTTGTGTAATTTACACACACACACACACACACACACACACACACACGCACGCACGCACGCACGCACGCACGCACGCACGCACGCACGCACGCACCCACGCACACACACACACACACACACACACACACACACACACACACACACACACACACACACACACACACACACACATTAAATCATGCCGACAGCCACAGTCAGTGGAAAAGAGTGGAGGGGTGAACAAATATGTAAACACATATCAACTTCATAGACCTTTATAGCTAAACAAATGAATGGGAGGTCTGGATCAAACTACAGTCTTATATCACAGCATAGTGTGTGTGTCTGCGACAGTACTGAAGGGACGAGGGAGGGGAGAGAGAGAGAGAGAGAGAGAGAGAGAGAGAGAGATAGAGAGAGAGCGAGAGAGAGAGAGAGAGAGACAGAGAGAGAGAGAGAGAGAGAGAGAGAGAGAGAGAGAGAGAGAGAGAGAGAGAGAGAGAGAGAGATTTTCAAACCTCAATTACATGAAAGATCATTGGTTCAGAGGTAGAATGAGGTGGAACAACGATTCAATTCAAATGCACTTGATTGCAACTTTGCGTTTAGACTTAAAATTTTTGTTCTCTCAACAAAGGTACGCTGTCGAGCTTTGCTCAATGTATTTCTATCAATACCAATATCTATTAAAGATATATGTGATGAAATGATAACTTTCTACAAGGGTTAATAAAGGTACCAACACTTTCTCATTAAGGTGGAAGTGAAGATACCAGAAGATACTTCTTCAATTAATTAATTAAAGAAAAGGATCTGAGATTATTGAAGGACAAAAAACAACAACTGTGTGTGTGCGCAGGTGGCACACACACACACACACACGAGGGCAGGGTACATCCTGGCCAGGTCGCCAGTCCATGACAGGAAACCCACACACACACACACACACACACACACACACACACACACACACACACACACACACACACACACACACACACACACACACACACACACACACACACACACACACACACACACACACACACGCACACAAACTGTTTGTAAGCATGGAGTAATGACATTGTTCATAACTCAATCATTTCTCAAAGTCACAGATAATCACCTGGATGAACTTTTTTTTTAAAAATTGCCATTCATTTTGAGCCTTCCATGAGCGCCCTTTATAAAGTTACATGAACACCTGGAGATTCATAAACCCATTCTAAATCAACATGATTTATCGGGAAGCACATGAAGTTCCTCCACGTCTCTGCTAATGTTTTCTGTATCACAAGTGCCTTCTCTGCGGTTCTGTTTCCTTCCCTGTGTTATTTAATTTTAAGATATTTATCTTAAAATTTTTGAGATTCAAATTAAAAAGTCTTCATAAAATTATTATTGAAATATGGCAAAACAAGTGAAGAATGTAAGTGCCTCTTCCCGTCAGTGACGACTTTTCAGTGTTGTGCTGTCTGTTTAGCCGAGTTCTGCTATATAAACTTCCAAACACATTAATCTGTCACTGAAGCTGGACTTCCTGGATCAGGTTTCATCATCTCACCCCGAGGTCTGCGTACGTTCACTTTTTGTTTTTCATGTGGGGCACAGATCCACAATTCCATGGCAATGTGAAACCGTTTCTCTTTACTCAAGTTGTTTTTGTCTGTTTTCAAAACAAAAATGATCTACAGTGGATTTGAAAAGAGGAATCCTACAAAGACCTTGTGCCTCTGCGCAATTCAGTTGGAATAAATCTCACTAATAAATTCACTAAGTTAGTTGTGAACGTGAAGATAATTAATTGACTTGTGCAAGACAATATCTTACTTGTGTTAAATGTCATTAAGTCACTGATTTACGTTCCCACCAGTCATGACTCTGGCTGGTCACAATTGTATAGGCATAGTCAGCCCTGGCAAACAAAACTTTAAACATATTTCTAATAGAGAAAACAAGAAAAAGAGAGAAAAATAAAGTTTAGTTTCCCTTGGAAGCAAAATCAATACTCGTGATTGATTGGTTGACCAGTTTAAAGCAGAATCTGTTGCTTCATTAACATTTGATTCTTTTCAAAAACAGAAGAAAAAATGTATTGAAGTCTGGTTTAGTCTTATTAAAGAGGTATGTTAAGCTCAAGTGAATTCTTCAGCTTTCAGTTTCTAGCAACTACTTATTTTTACTGCCTTCATTTATCAGGCATGTTATTACAGCCTCACTTTCTTCTATTTAAGTAATAATATATCTGATTTGAAACTTACAAGTTGAATCATGATCTTGTATCACTGCCAATAATTAATTATCATTTAATTAGTTATTAATTAATAATTAATTCCATGCTGACTAATAATAGTTATGAGTGTGAGACTGTACAGTACACATTATGTGCATATAGACATATAAAATTCAGAATAAGATTCCTGTTTACTTGTGTACCTGGCCAGTGAAAAGTGAAGGGCATCTATCTCTGACGTCTCTCTTTAATATCTATTTTATAGTTGCATCTATTTCTTAATTTTGCTCAGTTTATTCTTTTTCTTTGTGAAAATTCTGCATCGACTTCTACAATTTCCATTCTCAATATTAATATGAGGTTGGACATTGTCTCTTTAAAAACATTGTTCTATTTAATGTCTGTTCCTTCATTGTAATCAGTTTTTTTTTTAACTCAAAACTTAAGTTGCTTCATCGGTATAAAACAATACTTTTCCTTTCCTTTTCCAGTTTTGTAAGAATTTAAATAGGAAATATCCTCAAAAAATCATGGACACAACCAATCTATTCTTACACTGAATTAATTTTAGATTTGTTTCCTTGTCATGACGTGATGAATGGCAGTAATGTCCTTTAATGATCGACACCATATTGAACCAGTTGGTGGTACCTGTGGTGGATAATAAGATTTCCCTCCCCTGTGCCATCATGGACGTTCTGGAATAACCTCCATGCTAAAGTCACGGCAGTAACTCGCCAAGAGTAGACCTGAAGTGTTGTGGTCGCCCACATAAATGTAAGAATTGTAAGTCGGCAAAACTTCCTTCAACCAAACTCTTTTCTGACATCTTGTGAAATTTGCTCAAGATCAAATAACTCGAAAGAAACTTACTCGAAACATATTGAACACGCAAGCAGCTATCGTCAAGTCCATGAGGAGGACTGTCAAACTGTACAACAACACAAACTGCTCTCCTTTGTGGAGGAACTCATCGTAACTCTCCGGGAGTTCAGCTTTCCTCGGGCTCATTTATTTAGTCTCTGAGCAGCAGTAAACACCTTCTCCATTTACACCAAGTTATAGACCCTGATGCTTTACCCACTGCTTTATCACTTCTCAGAGACACACGAGGACAGAGGATAAAGCATTTTAAAAGCCAATTAAAATTATCTTTATCACATGTGTGTTCAGCTGCTCTGGTGGGTTTCTGTGCTCATATAAGGGAAGAAAACCTTAAATCACGTGGACACGTTTGTGGTAATATTTGCTGGACTACCCTCTAGGTAAAGGTAACGCTGGCTTTCGGCCTCTTACTCGTCCCATCAGCGAAACCCTGATTGATGATTGAAGTCACATCTTTAATGACCTCTTGCACGGTTGGCTCCTCGAGAGCAGGTAATGGAAACAGTGTGCTGATGGGTCACGTTCTTCAGCACAGTACAATGTACTTTCAGACGTTGATAACAGTCCTGTGGTGATCTCACCACAAAGACCAAACTTATTTCATTTGGATGAAGGCTAAGCAACACAAAGCTCAAGTCAACGAGCTGCAAGAGGCCCCGACAGCTGTTAGAAATACTGAAAATAAAAGACTTCTTGGCCCGGGTTTCAGCATACAGCCTCTGCTTTCCAAATATACTGGAAACACTAACAGGCAAACGCAAAGTGCGCTGTACTGTTCACAGTTAGGGGTCATTAAAACAGATTACACTTAATATTGGCGCCATGAAAGGAAACTTTGCAGGTGTTTCATATGCTGCAGGGGTTGGAATATAACGACGTAAATTAAAAAAAAAAAGGGGGGGGGGGGTCTTTAAACCTATGTCTAAAGCAGCACTTAAGAGTTTAACCACTTCCTTATTTCCCAATAAAAACCTAATAATGTCATCAGATTATTCTCCATCCAGAGTTGAGGTATATGCTCTTCATTTACATGTGGGTCGACTGCGCCACATGGACTGGACACTGGAGTAGACTGATGTCTCGTATTGAAGCGTGATAAAACCCTATTTAAAAAAACAACAACAAAAAAACAGGTCTGTTTAATGTTTTATAACCTTAAAGGTCACATTTTTCTGCAGTGTTAGATTGAATTGGCCAGACGATTCCTTCCTCTCTCTTTTGCTGCCATCATGTCTGATCGAATCTAAATAGCTGTGACGAACAACTTGTTTTCAGGCGTGATCACTGCACACAGGTACGTCCAGAAAGCCTTCTCTGTGCTTCACTTTTTCCACATTTTGTTAACTACAGCCTTATTCCAAAATGGATTAAATTTATTATTTCCCTCAAAATCACAGACAATAAAAAAAAGTATTTTGAAATGCTTGCAAATTTATGAAAAATATATATCAAAATGGATGGATGGATGCCTTGTGTTTACCCCCGGTAACCTGAGATACTTCTGCAGCTTAATTAGAGTCCATCTTTAGTAAACTCAAGTTTGTGCCTTTCCAAATATGTCTGATCAACTGTCTATAGAAATGGTAAGTAGATTTCCTTTACATAGTTATTTTCCACCGCTTTAGCAGTTCCCACACCAGTGGAGTCAGCTGCCATGAAAGGCTCGCAGTCTGTCCACTGAGAGTATTTTGCGGTTCAGTAACTTGCTCAGGGACATTTGGACATGTGGACAAATTGGGAATCAAACCTGCAACTTTCCGATTGAGAGATTTCTGCTGCTTTGAGGGTCCCAATGAGCACAGTGGCCTCCATCATCCGAAAATGGAGGTTCTGAACCAGCAAGACTTTTCCTAGAGCTGGCCGGCCATCTCACTGACCAAGAACCTGATAGTCACTCTGTCGGAGCTCCAGCATTCCTTTGTGGAGCCAGAAGAACCTTCCAGAAAGACAACTATCTCTGCAACAATCCATATGGAAGAGTGGCCAGACGGAAGCTACTCCTGAGCAAAAGGCACGTAGTTTGTCAAAATGCACAGGAAGGACTCCGGTCTGATGAGACAAAGATTGAACTCTTTGGCGTGAACGCCAGGCATCATGCTGGGAGGAAACCAGACACCACTCATCACCAGGCCAGAACCATCCCGACAATGAGGCATGGTGGTGGCAGCATCATGCGGTGGGGTTGCTTTTCAGCAGCAGAAACTGGGAGACGGATCAGAGAAAGATGAATGCAGCAATGTAAAGAAACAACCAGGAGGAAAACCGGCTCCAGAGTGCTCTTGACCTCAGACTGGGGCGACGGTTCATCTTCAACATGACAACAACCTGAAGCACACAGCCAAGATATCAAAGGAGGCTTCAGGATCTGTGAACGTCCCCAAGTGGCCCAGCCGGAGCCCAGATGTGAATCGGATTGAAGACCGCCGAGATCTAAAAACTGCAGAGCACCAACGCTTCCCAATTCAACCTGAAGGAGCTTGAGAGGGGCTGCGAAGAAGAACGGCAAAAACTGCATGAAGACTTTCGGCTGTAACTTCTCCCAAAGATGCATCAACAAAATATTGAGCAGAGGCTCTGAATATTTATGTGCATGGGATTTCGTAGACTATTTTTAATGAATGTGCAAACATTAAAAAAAAAAAAACAACCAAAACTTGACATTGCTTATAATGAATAATGAATTTTTATCCCTTTTGAGATAACGCTGTGACATAAAACAATGTGGAAAAAGTGAAGCACAGTGAATTCTCTCCGGATGCACTCTGCATTGCTTTTCCCACAACAACTGTTGTTATTCAAACAGGTCTGAAAACGCTCTCTTTGGTCAGCCATGTGCTTTGTCAGTTTCATCTCTCCCCGTGCTTCAATGACCAAAGTCGGCAGTTCCAGTCAATTTCTCATGTGTGGTGTGAGAAACTCATTTTGAGAGTTCATCAAGGACAAGTTGTCAGGCTTTGGTGATTTTGTTCCACATTAGGAGCGATCTCTGCCATTGCCTCTCGCAGCGGGGGAGGAAGGAACCATCTGATCCAGTGTCTACACCTCCTTTGGTGGAGAAAATGTGACCACTTCTGTTTTTTTTTCACTTTGTTATTTTGATCCACCACTTGGTGGTGATGCGTCCTGCTGAGGAGGACAATGGTCGTTCCTTTGTTTCTCACATAAGTTGATAGTTGATGCCATTGAATCTAAACTCTGTGCAATGAACCTTCATCACAGGAGTAATGTTGGTCTGAAATAATTTTCTTGAGTGGCATCATATAGTCTGTGTGGTCCACTAAGTGTATATTTATGAAAATAACAGATTATAAGGATCAAAGTTTTTTTTGTGACTCACCTATGGAAGTTTGGATTCTATTACAAAAACTAGGATTTTGTGAAATATATAAAGCAAAAAAAAAAAAAGTATTGCATTAATCACATTTATTAGGACATAGCTGTTATGTGAAATGATGACAACTTTTCCTTATGCGAGAAAATGACATCAAGCTTATTCAATGGGCTGAGTGGTACTTACTAAATATTTAACTTTTAACAAGAGGCATTCGTAAATGGTGATAGCGTGGATACAGAGGAACTTGCGTATCGTACGGCATCACAAAAGCATCAAAAGTTTCCTAAATAAAGTCCTTCAGTCGAACAATAACGCGTCTGTTCAAATGTTCAGCAGCTCAGAATGTGACTTTACCAGAGGAAACTGCATGGTTGCAGTTTTATCCATTAACTAACACGACTTTATTGCCAAGATTAGTCAAAAGAAGGAAAGTAAAAAATTGTGCATCTCTAATAGCACCGCAATTACTCTTCTATTAGTAACAAGATATTTCAGGCCGAGTGTTGCCAGGCATCGGTAGAAGCAAAGACATGCTGTTCGTCCACATAGTCAATGAGAAACATGCTCGGTTTGTGCCTCCTCATTAATCTGCACGAGACCTCGTGACTCCGTCGGCTCGGAGCGCTCCGTAGGAGACTGGCTGCGCCGTGTGTGTGTGTGTGTGTGTGTGTGTGTGTGTGTGTGTGTGTGTGTGTGTGTGTGTGTGTGTGTGTGTGTGTGTGTGTGTGTGTGTGTGTGTGTGTGTGTGTGTGTGTGTGTGTGTGTTTGTGTGTGTGTGTGTGTGTGCGTGTGCGTGCGTGTGTGCGTGTGTGTGTTTGTGTGGGATACAACTACAATATGTATACTCACGTATACATATTCCATTGTTGATAGCGCCTTAACACAAACAAGTGCACACATTTTATTTAATATCATCACCATCAGTATTTTCAAAACCAGGATTGAATTTGGTAACTCTTGTTAATAGAGTCGAAAATGCATCAGATAATGACATGCAGTGAGCCAAACATATCAGCAGGGGATGCAGCACATTAGTCAGGGTTTGGAAATCACTGGTCCTTTGACAGCAACCATGAGACTTTAATGGAGACTTTATGTAGTAAGTAAAATCTATTTAATGGAGTAGATGTTTGTGGCTTTAACTGTCTAGTTTATTGTAGGAGCAGCTAACGACGGCACAGCAGCACCACCACAAAAATGCAGTACAAGTTGTTTGTTAGTAAGACTCCTTCGACTGCAATGTTCTCTGGATTATGTTTTATGGCATCTGATGACTGTATTTTCTTCACTGGCAGAGCGTTAGCATGGGGCCGCCTGTGGCTTGTTTGTGGAGCAGGTCGTTTTCCAATCCCACGGTTTGACCCCCAACCCTCACCCCGTCCACGTGTCAAAGTGTCCTTGGGAGAGAAAATGGAATCCCCATCACCAGCATTGGCGTGTGAGGAAATGGGTGAATATGAAGGATGACGTGAAAAGTAGTGAAATACACCATGAAAGTGAAATCCATTCACAGAAGAAGATTCTTTCCTGGATCTCATTACATTATAGACTTTTTTTTTTTTCATACAAACCAGAACCACTGGAGTTTTCGCTTCTTTAACCTGAATGTGATGTGGAAAGAGATGAAAATTTTAATTCTGAGAAAGTATATAAAGCAAGGGTGTCAAACATAAGGCCCGTGGGCTCCCAAGAGGCTCCAGTGCGGCTAGACCACTGAGCAAATTTCAGAGTAACAAAATTGATTTTTAAAAACAAATTTTCTAAAGAGTAGCGACACAAACAACACAGAGACGTCAGTGACGCTGCCCTGAAAGATAGCAAACTAGTAAAACTTGCAAAAACACCCCGAATGCAACAGCTATAGGAGAAGGTTTTTAGACATTTCACTGTATTTTGCACCAAAAGGTTTCAATAAAATTTGGTTTTATGTTGACAATGTAGTAATGTTCATCACACATACCCGGCACTACTGTAAAGTTTGAATTTAAAAGGTATTATGACACTATTTTACCGGTCCAGACAGTGCACTCAGAGGTTTTCAGAGGTGTTTTATATTTGCTTGTATCGATTTTTATCACTGATATTTAAAGTGTTTTATATTGTTGCTTCGGCTCATATTGTTTTTAGCGCTTTGAGATTTACCAATGTAAAGTGCAATACAAATAAAATGCATTGTTATTATTTTCTTATACTAACGTAACATGGCAGAATCGAGATCTTTAAGTTGCTACAATACTTAAACAAACATTGCATAGTTTTCAGTCTACATCCTGTCGTCATTGTAAACAAAAACTAATAGGGGCGGTCCCCCTGGTGCATTCCCGGTGCGTGCGCCAACACCCCACAGAAAGCTCTGCTCTCGTCCAGATTCACTCTCACACACAATCAGTGATGTCCTGATGCAAGTGGCCTCACAAGGAGCCACACTGGAGTTGTTCTCGTGTTTCAGGAGGGTGTTTCCATTGAAATCAAGTGCCTCCAAACAAACAGTTGCTTGTTCGGTTCCTCTGTTCTTTAACGTAATCTAATTCACCCTGATGGCCAACTTTGTTCGATTAACTCACGATATAAGGCATCTTCTCCCCCTGTCACTGTTTCTCACGCCTCCATGTGGAGACACCCGCTTGATTTTTCTTTATATTACTTTCAAATGAAATTGTGGTTTTCACTGTGACTGTACACAGAGCCGATCAGCTGTGTTTTGTTATGTTTGCAAAAGGCAAGTCACAAACAAGCTTGTAGTCAAGCTGCAATGGTCCACTGCTTCAGTGCAGTGACTAACATGTTTCTTTTATTACACGGACTAAAATCAGTTTTATCTTTTCACCACCGCAAACATAATCAGTGTAATGCGAAACAGAAACCCACCCTGCGTTAAAAACAACTGTTTTACTCTTTACATTCCCCCAAGATGGAACAACAACTATTGTTCCCACTTTACTGAGTAGTTTGACTATTTGAATTAATTTCTCAAGTCAGTAATTTCATTTTTATGGCATGGTGTTTTCGCTCCCTCGCACACCTAGATGAGATCCATAAAATACACTCACAGATGTTCTACATGTCAACCGCAAACCTGTCAAACATTTTGACATGATTACATTTTCTTTCGCGGTATAACACTTTAATTGATCGGCTGGCTGACAAAAGAAAAGACATCAGAGTGCGAGGCGTCCGGCAGCACTTCATAGCGAGCCGTTTATTTGCTTTGGCAGGAAGGAAGTTCATCCCACATCAGTCCCGCTTTTTGCCTATATATCATCCAGATTAGATTTCTGTGATATCTTTTAGTCTGGCATCAGTAAACTCATCATATAAAGACTGAATCTCATTGAGAGAGCTGCCGCCAAGCTTTCAATGTGCAGAAGCTCTGTCACACCAGTACCGACGCTCTGCGAGTTTTAGAGTTGATTGAAAATTGCACTTCCTGTTTATAAACCCTTAAACAGTTCAGCTTCCCTTGATTTACAATGTATTTAAACTCCTTATAAGTTAAAGTCACTCCTTGTCGCTGCCAGAGCTCCTTCAGCGGTCTCCTTCTGTTTGTACCAAAATACTAACTCGTTCCTGTTGTGGAATTACTGGAGGATCTCAGGCAGTTCAACTTTGTAAAACTCACTTTTATCAGGCAGTTTGACTGATTCCATTTTTCAAATTTTATTTATTTTTTCCCCATTTAGGCCCATTTGTCTGAACCAGGGGTGTCAAACACATTTTAGTTTAGGGGACACAAACAAGACAATTTCATCTCAGCTGGGCCAGATAACTAAAATAGTGAAATAATAGTATTTTTCTTTGTTGTGGCACCGAGTCCACATGTCTTTATTTTCACAAAACCAAATAATTATTTCAGAAATTACTACAATCTCAACACAAAGTCAATTTTAATGAAACATTCTGGTGTAAAATGCAGTGAAATGCCCATTAAAACGTCTCCTATAGCTGTTGCCCTATGCAAGTTTTTACAAACTCCCCCTGACAGCGCGGTTTTCAGGCTAGTTTGACTGTATTGAAGTACTACCTTTCGTGGCAGCATCAGTGATATCTCATTTCGGGTCTCAGTGTTATGTTGTGTCTGATATTCTTGATAAAAAATAAAATCAATGTTGTTCTTTGGAATTCTTTACAGTTTGATTTGTGGTTCGGCCGGATTGGAGCCTCTCGCCGTCTGGTTTTAGCACATGGACCTTATGTTTGACACCCCTTGTCTAAATTATATGTGCATCTTATATTTTTATCAACTCTATATTTTTTGTTTGATTTTAATGGTGTTAATGTTTACAACTCTTGTCCTCCTAGAGCTACACTGGGTACATTTCAACTTGACCTTAAATTTGAGGGACTCAGGTTTGAATCCCAGTTCCAGCAGGAAGGACATCCGGTGTAAAATATAATGAAGTCTACAATGTCAGCTGCAGTGACTTTCTGACGTGACCATTGTAAACCGGAGCAGCTGAATAAACGTTTTGGTTGTACTTGTGAAGCACATTTTTTTATTGTTGGTTTATGAAAAGTGCAACTCAAATAAAAATATTATGATAAAGCCTCGACTGAATATTGCAAAGAGTTGTTTTCGTCTCTGGAGCAGCGGCGGTTGATGCACACAACTGGACTCCGTGTTCACTCTGTTACAACCCTCTGTAAGCTCACTTGTGGTTACCCAAAAACCCCATTCTTTCCCTCCGTTTCCTTTTATTCAGCGACAGCTGTGGGCCATGTCTGCCTGTCTGAACTGGAAAATAACTGATGTAATTGTTGCTGTAACAAAGAAATTAGTTGTTTTCTTTACTTTTAATGCTCAGTCTAAATCTAGCTTTGAATACTAAGTATAGGCTCAGTACAGGAACTTCTTTCTGTTTAATGGTTTCAAACTGTTATCTATCCCACACCTCCTGTGGAATGATTTTATACAAATACCACAGTATACGGTGCCAAACTGGGCACATTTACACAGCAAAGTTTCAAAATGCTGAAAACGATGTGGTTAGCGTGCCAGGCTACGCGTTGGCGCCATTTCTTTTTGTAATGCAACAACACTCGTGGTGCAGACAATACGCTATAGACGTCAACAATAGCGAGAACACAGACTTTCATATGGACAGACGACCAAGTGGTTGATTGTTATGACGGGAGACGCTCAACTATAAAACCACCAAGTCCCAGGAGAATATGGACAGGAAGTCATGGCATTGTTCTTTTAGTCCGTCTACTTGCGCATGTGCAAAATAACTATTTATCAGGTTTGGGCGACTCATGAAAATCATGAGTTGACCACTCGGGTATCATTCCTTGTTGACTAATTCTGACAGATTTGAAGTTTTATTTACAAAGCAGTGAAGCATGAAAATCTGGTGTTAACACAGTGAACTATACGCCAATGTTTGTTTGTCATTTGGGGCTTTGAATAAATCTGTTGCATGAAGGCCATGCTGGCTGCAGAGGAGAGCTGGACTGTGTTGGTTCCTGCTGGAGCTTTCTCTGCGCTGGGTGCAACAATCTTTGCAAAGGCACGCTGTCGGCCTTTGAGGTTTCTGTGTAGGAACAGAAGTTCGTCCACTGCATCTGGATCTAGACGTGCTCTGCGTTAGGCAACAGTGTTTCCAGCAGCGGAAAATAGCCTCTCGGATGGAAGTGAGGTAGATGGGCGGCAAAGCATCTGCTTCGCAAACTGAGCAATGTTTGGGAAACATGAACTGTTTTGCTTCCACCCGTCCGGGGCAAACATCTTTGAGCTTGGCTCTGCTAGGTATCGTACTACTTCAGCCCTGACATGTCACTGCCATCATCTTGATCTGATATTTCATAACAGTCCCCCATCCAATAGTTCATACAGTAACTTCTCTCTGTAAAACAAACATGGACGCCATGAACATACATCACCTGAATAGTTATTAGACTACCTTAAATTGTAGAAATATCATGCTATTGAAATTACCCGACTCAGGTGTCATCCCAATCCTACTAATTACTTTGACATGCATACGCATTAGCAGAGTTTTCAACTTCTACATGGAGACTGAGAGTTTTTTCAGAAAGTTGCATTTTTCAGTTTCTACGGAGTTGCAGTCTTTGCAAAAAGCTTCCACCTTGGGAGCCGTTTTCCAAAAGCTGTTAATTTTCGGTGGCTCGTAGCACCGTTGTTGTGTAAACAGACTCCCAAAATGCGACGGACATTTAGCACTTTCAACTGAAAACATGGTCATGTAAATAGTGCCCAATATTCATATTACCATCCAGTAAAAGTCACATTTCTAGGTCAAACAAAGGTGGAACTTTCTATAGGATTTTTATATTCTCAGCACAGCTGAATTCAGTTTACGTCAGTGAGTTTGTCTGCAATAAATCTAATTTGTAAAGATTATACTGTATCTGTACATAAACTATACGAGGCCCTGAAAAATACACGTTACACGAGAGGTTTGTGCCATATAGAAGAAAAGCAGCAAAAATAAAACATTTATTGATTGCATTCTTGTTTCCGATGAAATAAACAAAAGGCTTTTAAGTCATTTTTTGCAATGCAAAACACATTTGTGTATTTTGTGGAGACGAAAATGAGTGAAATGCATGTTGTTTATCGATGAAAGTTGAACCATACGGTCCAAAACAGCACAGACCTGCCACAGCTTCACATTCATTCTCCTACGGTTGACTTTACTCTGGAAATTACACTTGAAAAAGAACCCAACAACTCACATTTGCCTGTTTAGTTAAGATATCTATCATTGTCCAGTAACACTGCAGAAATTGAGATATTATTGTAGCTTTGCCCGTTTCTCTTTGCCTCACTTGTTTACATCAGATGCGTCAGGCGGCCTGAATTCTTTCATCAGTCCTGTAAATGCAGACAAACCCTGGGGTCTGACTATTTTATAGTTCCCTAACAGCCTTAATCTGTACTTCTGGATAAGATTTCACTCCATCCATTACGATCTGATAAGAGCTCAGGGCTACTAAACAAAAGATGGAAATCTATGAGCAATCCTCTCACTCTTCAGGAAACAAAACCGTCAAGAGACGCTTACAAATGAGCTTATAGCGCTGTGTCTCAGGGAATTTCCAGAGAAGAATCACTCGTCGTCTTTAGCTTATCACACAATCATTCGGTCTTGGCCACGAGACGTTTTAGAGACACGGTGCCCGCATCTTCTCCTGGTGCCAGGATTTATTAATCAAGGCCTTAAACTCAAAACACCTTGTGAGTGTAGATCTGCGGGTTCACATTAAATTGTCCATGTGAACGACTTGTATTACAAAGTCCGTGTTCCATATTTGCTCTCGTGGTTGGGGGCTTGTAGGAACATCTGTTATCATTTCTTACTTTCAGTGACATAATATTTTAATGCCTGGTTCAAGCTTCACCCAGGCAGGATAAACCAAGCACATTGAACTGATTCACCAGCATTTTTAATGAACAATTTAGCCAGCAGGTCAACCATCAAACACCAAAGAAAATTACAAGCCTGCTCTAGAGTAATAGAGACTGGTGCCTGGTTTTAAAATGGGGTCTGTGAGCTGATTAGTGATCTTCACTCTGTTATTTCAGGAATGACAAACCCAAGCTCCTTGAAGAAAAACAGCAATGCTTTATTTTAACTCTTCAAGTTATAGCTGGAGGCAATGAACCCCTGCCATAAAAGCCAGACTTTTCACCACACCCCACCACGCACACTGTAGAGTATGAGTCACAAAGTAAACAGTATCTGTAATAAATTTTCCCAACAGTGGGTAGGTGTCCCGTGCACCCTGGCCAGCTGTGACAGCCAGGCGTCACCGATAAGTTTGCTTACTGTAACCATCAAACAACATTATCAGATTTGCTTGATAAATTAGTCCCACAGCAAAACTTCTGGTCCAAACCAGGCCTCACAAGGAGCCCGCTCTACTCGGAGGTAATCAAATGCAAGCACGCAAGGGTTTAAGTGATATATTCGAGTCAAAAATGTGTCATCTTGTGAGTACGGGGTCACGATATCGAAGAAAATAAAACCAGTCTTGCATAATCACGGCCTCTCAGTGTTGATCAGTCACAGCACTTTCAAGATTGCAACTTCAGACTGAGGCACTGTCAACTACAGCAGCCAAAGCCAGAAAATGATGGCTAAAGAACATAATCTTTGCCTTCGCCTGAGAAACGCAGCAGAATAACGGTCCTGAACGGCTCTCAGGCTGTGACATTGTAGGCTCTCATTAGCATGTAGCTGCTCACGGTGAGCAGAGTCGTCTTACCTCGGGGGATCAGGGGTGCACAGCCCGTCATCTGGTTCTGATTTATAAGAAATGAAGGTGGAAAAAAAAAAGCCTTTTCTCCCTCCGTTTTTAAGACGGACAAAAATGGCTTTTTATTTGCGGGCTCCCCGTCGTCTAACTTTCACTTGAAGGACTTTGCATTAAGTCATCCATGCAATTGTCCATTTAAACGCAGCTCAATGCCATCGCTTTACAACAAAGACGGAGAAAGGGGAATTCAATTTCACATCGAGCCTTCATCTTCAGGGAAGATCTATTACTTTGTATAAAAGTCAACTGTAAAGGATTATGTGACAGGACGCATGATTAATGTATTGCTTTGAGAAACTAAGAATAACCCTGTGAGAAATTACCCACTTTCCTCCTCACAATAGTTCGAACTCTTCATTCAGTATCTCAGGTTTCACTGTGCCGTTTCTTTCCATCACAACATTTATAGACAAACAAGGTTTGCCAGCAGAGTGTCGTCAAATCTGACTCCAAAGAAACTAAAAGTACTTTGCGCTAACTGCAGATGTGATTTCCTCTTTGCCCTAAAAATTATAAAACTGGTCTTATGACCCCAATTCTAAATTGTACCATATGTGTCCCCCACCCACCCACCCAAAAAAATAAATAAATAAATAAATACAAAATACAAAATTGCTAAAGCACATCCAGCAAGACCTCGAGTTAAAAATAGACACCGGGGAAATTTGGAGGTTGTTCAGGTATGTTGTCGGTTAGCCTCATATGGTAGATCTATTGAAGCCCCCCCTATTATGATCAAGTATATCTACAGATGTGGTTGGAGAACAGATTTATAACCGAGCTGTGTTAGGATTCTTTGGCTGAAATCAGATCAGATGTTAATCTTAAGCTCATGGCCATTACCCGGAAAAACATGGAGTGCTTTAAAAATATTATTGTGAGGGGGGGAAAAAAAAATGGCATTAGTCTCATGAATTCAAGACTGAAAATGAGGGACACAGTTCAGCTGGTTGCGTAAAAGCTTCATGCACACGTACAGACGCACAGAAGGCTGTGAGGAAAACTCCCAAATAACAATATGATTCTGAAGGAGAGAGAAAAGGCTTTTCATTTTCTACCTGAACGGTAAATAAGACAAATACTCGTGTGTTATCTGTACGAATGGATACGCTTCCCAGCACTTAGCATCAACATGTCAAGCTGGCTCTGTGTGGACGCCTAAATGATCCTCCCGTCATCAAACATGTGCCTGGTATCTGATTTCTTTAAGACAAAACTATGATAAACTCAGTGATTATGAGTGCTTAAACTTTAAACACAGATGTTTTTACATTTGTCCGGGGTGGGTGAGGAGAGAGGGACAGCTGCCTGCTGGAGTGATTCAGACTGTAAATAACAACAATCTGAGCTACTGTGAAGAAAATCTCTGGGGCGGCTGTGGTTCAGGAGGTCCAGCTGATTTGTGCATCCATGTGAATGAGTGAATATGTCCAAAAGAGTAAAGCAGATTAAGATTGCTGTGGTGATATTTATTTATTTATTTATTCATTTATTTATTTTATTTCTGAACATGAGTAAGGAGTAATCCCGAGATTAATTGACACACACTCCAATTTGACAATACGTGTGTTACATGTTCGAAAAAGGGGGTTGGAAGAAGTATACAATTTTTAATTCTACCCATTTACATCTTTATCACACAAAATATATTTTTTAGGATTTATCCAGACAGGTTGTTTCCCCTCCACCAGTTGACAGAGCAACACATTAACTCACCAGCCTACGCTCTCATGGCAAAACCTCGTACCTCGCCAAAATCAGCTCTCCATATTTTCTTTTAAACTGTATTACGTTTGATAATTGTTTAATCTCTGTACATAAATTATTCCATAATTTTACACCATGAATGGTGATGCAGAAGCTTCTCTGGGTGGCGCAGACTTTAGGAGTTTTTAACTGTAATTTTCCTCTGAAGTTGTAACTATTTTTTGTCTCGCTGAACATTTTCTGAATGTCAGCAAGTTGTTCTTTGCTTTAAACAGTATTTGGATATTTTGGAATTTGATCCGGTCAGTGGAAGTTCTGTTAAAGTTTATTTTACCCTTTTACCCGACCGAGTTGAATTAGTATTGAAGGTGATTCAACTATAAAACTACCAAGTCTCAGGAGAATTTGGGCCGGGAGTCGTGACACTCTGGAGGCCGTCATTGTTGTTAATGTCTATCTATTTGTGCATGTGGAGAAGAACTATTTACTGATGGTGCACATGTGCAGTAGCAGCATCTTCGAAAAGTTTCATTTTCCTCCGTTTCCATGGATGGAGTGTTTTCGCCAAGTTCCACCTTGGAAGCCGTTTTCAAAAAGTTGCACTTTCTGTCTGCATCAGAACTGTTGTCGTGAAAATAAACACCCAAAAAACACAATGAAAGCTTTCCATTTTCACTTGAAAACATTGATATTAAACGCCTTTTTAAAGCAGAATCTGCCTTTAGTAAACAAAGAAATTAGGGATCAGGAACATCTTAAGTTAAAACTAAACTTATTTTTCCTTAGTGACTGTTGATACAGGGGAGTAGAAAGCAGGAGAGCGCAACTCAGTCTCACTCCTAATTGTGCAATGTCTACAATCACTCAAATTTTAAGAATTTACCATGCATTATGTGTTAAAAATTGACTCCTAAAACTCCTGCAACAAAAGATCGTAAGAAATGTGAAGTCATCGGAATCCTAATTTCTTGCTTTTTGTTGCATTTAATACCCTAAATCTGCAATTTCAAGCTTCTCCTGCTCATTGCACATTGTGGTAGATGAAATCTCCAGATAAATCCCTAAAGGCAAATGTAAATATGGGTTCAGATGCAGTAAAGCCCTTTCGAGGGAGAGCTAATGTAGAAGCAAAACCAAGAAGAATGTTTAAAAAAAACTTTCCGTTCCCAAACACTGTATCAGCTGTTTTCCCCCTTCAGACTATGAGACTTACCTTTAACTTTTAAAAAAGTGTGACCCAATAACCCAAAGTAAGTGCGCAGAAAAAAAAAAACAACCCCAGAAATCAGTCGCAAGGAAAGCTGATCTTCTCATTGTTAATTTTCCAGTTAAATGCAGGCGTCCCTGTGGGACTACATAAATTGCAGTGGGGGGAAAAAAGAAACCGTAGAGGTCATTTTTGGGGCTCAGTCTGTCAAGATATAGTTTCACTCCAAAAGGCGACAGAGTTATGGTCATAACCCGGAAAACCCTCGAAAAATATAAAAATAAATACAAAGCACTGGTTCTGGTGTTGGTGGGGGGTGGGGGGGGGGGGGTGCTTTGATGCTCCGTCTGTCTTTTCTCAAGGATGAATTCCATTATAGAGGCTCATGAGGACGTCTGCCGAGCAACCCAATGGCATCGCACTACATTTATTCTGCCCTCAAGATAAACTAAGAAAACAGTGATGATCTGAGCTCGGCTGCAGGAATATGAAAAATACATTCTCACGAACATGATGTCATGCGTTAGGTCATATCTCAAAATGAGTTTTAAACAGTTTTATGGTTTATTGGATTACTTTAATACAGTTGGCTCCATTCTGTGTTCAGCATCACAACAAAAGGCTGATGACAACACCTTGCCCTCTTCGGTCCTGTTCAGCTACAAGCTTGTATCTCACATATGTGGGTTCTATACATATATCTTTATGGCTCGTGGATTAACCTTCACAGGACACACAACGCTCAGGGAAATGGCAAACTACCATAAACTGTGATTATGGAGATTAAGAGACATGGCTCTTTAAGCATCTTTAAACTTTAAACAATACTCCCTGACCAGCCATGAAATTATCTTTATATCTCTTTCACCAACTCTTCCTGGCTGGCCTCTGTAGTGAGTTTCCATGCGACTGCGCTGCCTTCCTCTTTCTCAGGAGCCTCAGAGACACCGCATAGTGAACGTAAAGCAATAACTCACCAGGGGGAAAATGACTGCATGGCGGACTGGTGAAGGCAAGACACAGTTGGACTCGAGGACAATGAGAGGCGGCTGACAGATTGATATCAGAAGAGATGGAGCATGTACTTCTGTTCTCTCAATTAGATATTTTTTACTGCAAATACAGGCAAACTGCCCTATCCCTTCTCTCCCCACCCAGTCTGGGTGGCAGGAGGAGGCAGCCTGTCTCCAAAGTGTAGAAGAAGGACGTACGGATGGATGATCTGCTGGGAATTTCATGCACAACCATCAAAAAGGTTTTCAGAGAATGGCTAAAAATACAAATTGATGACAGAAAGGCAACAATAACTCATATATGATTTATCCTGCTCATCTATTGAGCGTTGTTAAAAATCCATGACTTCCCTGATCATGTTGTTGCTGATCATGTTCATCCCCTTGTGACCACATCATACCGTCTTCTGCTCACAATATTTAATGTGTTAATGTACAGCAGGTGCATGGCTCAGTTGGTAGAGCGGTTGTCTCCCAATTTGCAGGTTCAACTCCCATCTCCACCTGGCCGCATGTTGAAGTGTCCTTGGGCAAGACACTGAACCCTGAACTGCTCCCATTGGAGTGACAGCACCTTGCATGGCTGCAGCCTCCGTTGGTGTGTGAATGTGATGAACGACCTAAAGTGCTTTGCTATGTAGATGAAATCCACTTACCATTTAGAGGTGTGTTACCCATACAACATCACTTGCATAAGTATATATATAAAACCAAGGTCCTTAAGCCTCTAGCTGCTCAGGCTGCAGTAGGAAGAGCATCCTGCCTGAAACTTTTGCCAAATTAAATATGTGGATCACATAATCCAAAGTGATGACCAAAGGAAGACACCAAACGTTCTGTTTTGCACGATTCAAACCAGCTTTCTAAGTGTATTCTCCAGTAAAGTCTCAATGTAACGTCTGGCAGAATGAAATGTACAAAAACTACAAATAAATAAGACGGAAGGTTATTTATTCACATCCAGGAGGAATTTACAGACTCTGGGTTACAGATCAATATTGTCTTCACTATCTCCTTCCATCAGCATCTTGTATTACTGATCAGCCAACAAGAAAGCTGCTCTACTACCAACTTAATTAACACATGTTGAATTTCCCACTGTCTTATCTGCAAGTAACTCTGAACAAATACTATACGTGTGCCCCCACTGGACTGTGTGAGCATGAGATTGTGTTATTTGGCGTCAGTATTGCTTTCTTGGGAACTATTATTAGACTAAAACGGTGCAGTGAGGGGACAATTATCTGGTCTCTTTAGCACATGAGCATGATGTCACTAATTGCAGTTTTAGCCTTGTGCAAGAAGCAACAGCTGCAGGAGCGGCAGCGGTTCACTCATGTGTGCTGTATGCACGGCGAAGACAGACGACAACTGGAAAGAGAGTTGAGAAATGGAAACGTAATAGCTGTTTTTCACAAATTGGCCTCGAGGACCACTAATTTTAGGGTTGTTCAGAAGAATCTGAAGAATGTGGGGGGAAAAGACATCCTCCCAGACAGTTACTGCAACCATTGTTTATTTTTTTCACCTGTGTGCAGGAAAGGAACATCGTGCCACGGAGGGAAGAGATCCCATGAGGATGTATAAGTCATTTGTTGTTGTACTTTTCTTTATTTTCTTTACAGCCAATCACAGGTAGCTTACCCTCCGACATTTTTCCGTTCCTCCATTGCATCAAACCAACTACACCAAATCTCTCAAATAAAACTGTCAAATCTTCTACAATTCCAGAACCACAAAATCACTAAAAGGAAGTGTGGTTTTTATGATCACAAAAGGATGATTTGTGAAACTGAATTCCATCCAGCAACTGATTGAATTTTCAATCTGCGAGGTTGCTTTTTGAATTTCCAGTAAAGTTTCAAGTTCATGTCCTCCCCGATAGGTATGAAGAAAAATAATGATCTTCAAACATGAACGTCTGACAATGCAGGACGATATAAAACACCCCGCGCCGCAGCCATCCAGCTGTTCAGTGTCCCGGGTTGGAATGTGCTGCCATGTGAAGCCCCAGAAGAAGACATTCATTAAAGGATTAGGGCCCACACTTTGTACTGACACATGAATGAGGGAGGCTGAAAGGAGAAGAATGAAATGATCAAAATGATATTCAAGCACCATTTTGCGCATGAGAGGAGATGCTGGCGGTGTAAGTAGCGGCAATCAAAACAAAGTGCAAATATCCTCCCTTTTCTGAGGCAGCGCCATGCTGGCAAAGATAACATCGGACGTGGAATCCTGCCGCGGCTAAGCCTCTGCGGTGCACTTTTTTCACGTCATGTTTTCAGGTGACAAAGAGGCTGAGATCAAAGAAGCCGTGACCACTTTGACATTTCTTCAAATGGAGCGGTGATAAGAAACATCTCAACAGGCTGGGAAGACACCGTGTCTGCAGCGGCAGCAAGTCATTCAAAAGACGAATTCACACTGTAATTCAGTTCAGCAGTGTTCCTCAGGAATGCTACTGATGTTCCAGGGTCTTCCAGTAAGGCCTCAAATGTTCAATCTGCGATATCTTTCCTCAGATGATTCAGGGTTCATTCTCTGGTGTCCTAAAAGACTTTCTTTAAAGGGTTTCACTCGCAGTTCCAAACCAAACAAAGGCATTACATTACTTTGCTTGTTTATAGAAAGTTTCAATAATAGGCAATTTGGCAGTGACAGTAGGAATCCTCAGCCGAAAACCATAAAAGTGACGGTATGTGTGGTCTGGTGCTGCCGTTACAGCGAACTCCAAAGAAGCTGGAGGACCGGGGCCAGCATATTTCCCGTAGCATAACACATGCCGACAGCAGGCAGACATGGCAAACTGGACTCTCCTTGTTCTCACACTCTGTGCCAAATTGGGGGAAATTCTTCCAGTGGCAAGTATCAATTACTCACGTTATACAAACGCCCAGGGCTTTTAAATATCAAAAGCATGTCTCTCTATAAGGGCATCTAATATGGGGAGACCACACACATGGGTGTTCACCTTTTTGCTTCACCTTTAGCTTTGTAGCAACTTGTTGTCTCATTCATACTCCTAACATCTCCCTGCTTTGTTTGACAAAATAATTTCTGACCTCAGCATCAACCCACAAACAGAAGCTTACTTCTTTTTTTCCCCCCTCTGTTATCATTGAAAAGTCATGCTGCCAATCACACCATTCGAGCAAGAAATGTTGTGATTCGGCCCGATACTGCAGCTCTGTGTTCAATTTATTTCAAGTTCTGTCATGTAACGCATCGGCAGAAAAAAAACACATCCATCATGTCTTCCCTAAAGTGCCTCGCTTGTTAACGGTACGTCAGTGACGGAGACAGCCAGGACGTCTGTGTCGGCCCCATCTGGGACGGATATGCAGGCGACTTCAAATGGTCATCTTCAGGCTGCGGCCGGGCACATGGTGCTGGTGAAGCTCAGGCAAATTAGACATTAAAGCGTGAAGTAGATGTGGGTAGATTGCACAGTTTGTGGTGAGAAGAAAATTAAACTTGGTATTGGACACATTAAAATGTAATAAAAATAACTAAATAAAAGGAGCAACCTGCTTCTGATAATGTCAGACTTTGAATAAAGCAAAACCACAAGACAATTATTTTTTTAATAGCTTCTTTTTTTATGTGTCCACACACAAAAGGACCATTAAACACGAAGTATACTGTCACTTTGATTGTCCTCTGAAGAAGGATTGTTTGACAAATTATTATACTATTCTACAGCCTCAAATATGTGTTTTTAATTTTAGATGTACTACTAAGACTTTTTTTTAAAAATCCCACTGAGAGTTTCTAGTAATAGAGCTTTATAAACTGTACTGCTGGGTAGATATTGACTTTACAACACGTCACATCCCGATGGAGATCCTGTTTACGCAACAACACGTTCAAGTGAAAACAGTGTCGTCATGTAAACAGGTGGAAACGAAACTTTCTGGAGACACTTGGGCTCAGTCTCTGTGAAGACAGCCGAGACACTTCTACTGCGCGTGCGCACCACCCCAATGTTAATGTTAATAGCTTATTGTTCTCTGCCCGCCTGTTTGTGTGGTTTCATTACAAAAGCAAACAAAAAACTACATTGTTTTCAGTGTTTCTGCTGCAAAACAATTCTGAAGTGAAAAGGCAAAAACGAAGCGTTTTCACTGGAAATATCGTGGAAACGTGGCCTCAGACTTCATTTAAGTCTAACCTGAATTTCTTCTTGTTAGAAAGATAAACCATTCATATTTCCACGAATGACCACAACAACTTTTTAGTATGTGCATACACCTTGAGTCACACGACTCTCAAAACGGTGTATGAACATAAGAACACTACACGTTTGACATCTTCTGGCTGAAAAAGCAATTTGACATGGAGGACAGCTGTCTAGCAAGAATACACATAATGTGGTCCAGTGATTGAAACTTAGGGAAAATAAGGTAAAAAAACAAAACAAAACAAAGATATTAAGTGATATAGAGAGAATATTATTATTGTGGAGTTTGCATGTTTTGCAGATTTTCTCTGGTTTCTCCATGGTGAATATGAATATGTGCAGTGGATTGTTTTCCTGCGTTTACACCTGTGATGGTCTGGTGACCTGTTCAGGTTGCTCCCTCTGCCTTTCACCCACAGCGACTAACTAAATGCTGCTGATTGTTCCCCTTACTAGATTGTATGTTAGTTCTAATAAGTAAAGTTGAAGCACATTTGTAGTTCCAAATGTCTCAACACATTTCATACATGTTTTTTCTTTTTTTTTTTAATTTAAAACGTAAAAGTCAAAAGTCCACCACGCAACCGGAAATTAGAAACGCATTCTCACACAGGAAAGGAAAAGGAGGCTTTGATTTCTCCGAGTGTTGACAGTGCAAGGACACCTTATCCAGAGACCTCCCTCCCAATAGCTCCCTGAGCAGCAACCAACACAACAAAGACTTCAGAAGAATGGCAGCGCGATGAGAAAAACTCACATGATGTCATTCTTTCAATGATCTTACACACTAACCTGATTTCAATTCTTACCCAGAAGAAGAAAAAGCCAAAGCTGTGGCTGTAAATAATCCCCCAAATCTCAATTTACTGCTGCAATTGTGGACAGAAATTAGATCCAGGTTTCACTTCATTAAACAGTTTTTATTTGAACTTTGGGGTTGAGCAAAACCGCTTTACTGTAAATCCAAAACAAACAAGTCTTTCTGTGGCGTGTTGGTCACAATCTGATTTGAGAGAGGCCGTAGACTGGAGGTCTGAAACTCACACAGAGTGAGAGGAACGGCTCACCAAGGGAATACAGATGAAGCTTGATGAAACTAATTCAAGTCATATGGCAAGAAGAAAACGTCAGAAGGAGATTGATGTGGAGAATAGAGAGCGCGATCATGCCAGAACCGTGTTTTTCATGTGCTGCTGCATAAACACACACCGGGATTTGGTGCAAGAAAGCAGCCGCGCCGTAATTTTGACTGGAGTGATTCACGTTCAGCTACTAAATTCAGTTCTACCCTCCTCCTAGTTTCAGGATGCACGCTGAGATGGTCCGAGGCCTCGCTCACATTTCACCGGGACTCCTTTGCCAAAGGCCCTCCGAGGTTTCAAGCAATACCCCAATTTCCGTGCAAATCCCATACACCAATATTAGTTTTAAACTAGCTAAGCATTTTACGTCATCTCCAGAGACTTTTAGTGGCCAACAGTATAGGAAATGGAGTCGCAGAGAGGTTCCACACCAGCTACGAGTGTGAATTTGTATTTTATACCATAGGCAATGAAAATATGCTCCATTTTATGAAACCATGTGTTTTAAGTTATATTTTGGTGCCTTTCTTTATTTCTATCCAAAAAACCCATATAATAAATAACCACATATATAATGGCTTGCATGCAGACATTTGCGTTTCATTTTTATATTTTTCAAGTGAACACACTATAGAGTTTGCGCTTTTTATTCTGCCATGATGAATACTATTGCAGCTATAAAGCAGTATTTTCTTTGTACTGTAATTTATATTGCTGGAAGAGATAACATGACTTGAACTCCAAATAGGATCTCAATAAACGCCCCAGTAATAAAAGCAACATCGTGATAGATTGTTTCTTCAAATAAGCCCCAGATGGCCACTTCTGGCTGAGTATATAACTTTACATCTCCCCTCAATTATTACCCTTTTCTTGTATAGTTTCCACCGAACAAGCAGTGATGCTTTTAATAAGTCTGCCTTTATTACATCTACGGTTGGTTCAGAGGTATCTTTGTTAGTGTTCCATGTCTTATGTAATTTCTGGCTGAGGCTCGGGAAGAAGAGCAGGTCAGCTGGTAATTGCAGGGTTTGAAGTTTGATCGTAGCACTTCCTGGCCACATGGGAAAGTTTCCCCAAGCAAGACATTCAGCGAAAAACAGCTCGACATCATTATTGGAGATGTTTATACTCTGTTGCAGTGAATGGGAGAATCAGTGACACTGTAAGATTTTGGTCAGGTAGAGAAGCTCTATTTGTACAGGCAATGTATTTATCAGTGAGCTGCCATGTAGACTAACCTAAGCTTGACTTTAATTTAGGTTTGCATTGCAAGTTCAAGTCCATGAAGCAGAAATAGCCACCAACTGAATCTAAGTGGTGCATTGTCACATTATGTTTCACCAAAAGTCATATTTGGTGCGTCTTTTTTCTATTTATGTGTAAAAGCCAAGTCAGGTGAAAACTAAATGCTGTTAAAGGCACCGTTTGCATGACAATGTTTCAAGTGAAAAGCATATTGTTTTTCTTTTTACGTTTCAGAAAGGTTTTGAAAACAATGTCTGTTTACATGGGAACAGCAGAAACACTGGAAACAATGTAGGTTTCACATTGAGCCACTTGTAGGTGCCGCTGTTTGTGTTTGTGATGAAACCACACACACATGCACGGAGAGAACAAAAGCTGTAAACGTGAACAATGGCGAGTACACGGACGTTTCTTTTCTAAATTTGAGGAACATAATCAGTAAAGCACAGGTTGCAAAAGTAATGAACATGAATACAAAGTAGTTATTCAAAAGGAGAAGGTAGAAGTTCACTTAACTTCTATAAAAATCCTACCCCTCGTCGTTCACTATACAGTGTGGTGCAGCTTAAACTATATACATACAATAACATTGAAAACATCTCATTTACACCTTTCATTGCACATTGTAAGGTGAAAAGTAACATTTTAATAAAAAAGCCCTAAACAAAGTTATACAAGGAAAAAAAGAACTGAAATTAAAAGCACACAACATATATTAGTTTAGAGTCTTTGAACAAATAATTTGTATGGACAGACGACCGTTAGATTGTTATTACGGTGACTCTCACGAGCATATGAACTGTTAGTCATGACACGCTGGAGGAAACATCGTTGTTATTTGTTGATAGAATCTGAAGCTTTTCAGAAAGTTGCGTTTTTCCCTGTTTCCATTTTCAAAAAGGCTCCGAGAGGCGCCGCTGTAATGTAAACCCGTGGAAGCCCAAAATCAACAAAAGTTTGACATTTTCACTTGAAACCGTTGTTGTGTAAACGGTGCCTAAATGAAAGTAAATACTATTTAATTGCAGAAGGAGATCAGGGTCACAGCTGATAAGAGGACGAGCTAAATAAGTCTCTGCTTCATTACAGGGCAAAAACACAGAGAGACGGGCAGCCAAAGTCAAACAAATACAGTATAATACACAGTATGTCAAGCATGTATACTAACGGTGAGTTCATTAAGAACATTTCTTTTCTAATAAATCTGTAACAAAAACACAAGGTTTTATAAATAATGGGGAGCTGAATAAAGGAAGTGGAAGGCAGTTCTGGCTGTTGCTACACGTTTATTGGGCATTGTGGAAGTCTCAGACTATGATTGATTGTAATTCACTTAACTGGCTCATGCAGCGCTGATGTAACTTCCTTTTTTACTCCCAGTGATCACATTCACAGTCGACTCTTTCAGGCCAAAGAATTGTTTCCAGAGGAATGTTGTGTTTTTTGGGGGCTTTTTTCACCTTACTACAATCCAAACATAAGGAATTTACGTGACATTCAGCCAGGAAGGGCAAAATGGCAACTGGGCAGACAGCTGACTTCATCCCATCTGCGCTCAACTCGTTTTGCCTGACACAAGGTCCCGGATGTGTGGCACAAAACATTGAATCGAAAAAGTGAATTTGAATGGTGAGAAGTGAATCTGAAAAGTGAGAATGAAGTTGAGATTTTTTTTGTTGGGATACACATTCAAACCAATAGATTCAATTTCAGATTAGACCAATCCGATTCAGATTGAAAGAATTCAAATTCACTTCCTGCTGGCATAAGATTATCCCATGCATTTTGATGTGATTTTGCGTACGTCCTCCAGATATCACTAAAATCCCATCTGCTTTGATTTGCAAATTTTCAGCAGTTTTTTCAATCTTTGCGGAAACGGTCAGACAAAAGTCAGATTACACTAATCCTAATTTTCCACATGTTTAGATGTGCTCTTGCGTTAAAATCTGACGGATAAAACATAAGAAGAAGGGAATAAAAATGGGTACCTAGGATAGTAATCTCAGGTTTTAAAAAGGCAGGCACACAGAATTTAGATTTAATTCCTTCTTTGACACCCAGTGACACCCTGAGGGCCGCTCCAGCAGAGGTAAAGGCCCAGAATGACACCCTGAGCCTCATGATGCCCAGATCTAGTGTTGGCTGTGTCATCGCTGGTATAAAACCAGTCCACTGGAACAAATAGCAACAACATTCAAGCAGGCCAAGATGATGTTGTTTACATGGAGATACTTTAATCCTTCCTGGTGTCGAGACGTAGCATAGAGCATTTTAACAACAACCTCATAAAGAATCCTTCCACTTAACTTTATCAAAGGTAAAGGCTTCAGAAATTCAGAAGTGTGTATTATTATCTTCCATTGATTGAAACTAATTGAGGCATTAGCCGCCGGGAACAGCCATATTTATTTCAATAATATCACTTAGAGTGCAGAAGGTCTTGTGGATTTACACGGGTAACGAGACAAATTATTTTAAATCACATTACAGAGCCAGTTAGGAGAAGCTGGACGGTTACAAACCTGAAGTTTGTCTCACATTAAATAATCAAGGTTACAGGCCACAACAACGTGTTTATCTTGGCAATGATAACGCGGCTGCCTCACACTGCTGCGTCCATAAATGTTGACATAAATTTTAATTCCAGGCCACAAAAAATAAATAACATTTTGCAGAGTACAACATGTTTCTCAGGAGACTGGATTGGTTGATCTTTTAGTTTTTAGAGGTAATTGCTGCAACAAACTAAACGAAACCCAGGGTTGGGTTGCTAATTTGAAATAATGTTGTGTTTAATTTACTTCTAAGGCTTCAAGCAGACGAGAGGAAGAGTTCAGAAAAGTGTCCCTGTATTTTTTTATTTTTTGGGGTTGTTTATTTTTTTCAGTCTTGTACTTACTGTACTTCTGAGCAGTCTTCACTGGATTGCTGCCTGCCTGCAATCGGCCAACAGCAGCTGTGTTTGTTTGGTGAATCATAAACAGGGCGTGTGGCGCTTTAACCCTCGATGCTTTAAATTTCTAACATCTTCATCCAGACGGTGATTGCCGGTTGAAGATTTTAGATTTTGAGTGATCTCAGATTCTGCCTGGTGGATCAAAGTAGACATGGAGGTATATGGATAAGTCTCCTTTTCATCTGGCAGGTGATGCTCGGGAGTATTCGCCTGCAGTGCAGCTTTCCTTTGAGCACACGCTGATGGGCGTTGGTAGCCAGCAGAGCGTTGGAACAGTCAAGTATGATGTAGTTCCACTCAGCAAAAAAACAGAAGAAAAAAACATCTGATTAACATGGCCGTGTTTTCTGAGGCGGACGCGAAAGGACAAAGGAAAGATTTGTTTGCCGAGTTCACAAGTAAACATAGAGACATGTTACACTTCCTTACATGTGATCAAACACAAACTCACCAAAGCGGATAATCTCAAATAGATTATTAAAAATAGTGCATGTCCACATTTTGGAGAGGTATAACTATTGTTTATACACTTACCCAGAGATAATATTCCCTTCAGCCAAGTTATCAACATTTTCTCAGATTAAGCTCAAGTATATCCAAATACTTTGTATTTATGTGGCAACATTTTGAAAACAATGTCCGTTTTCATGGAAACGGCAGAAACACTGAAAACGATGTAGTTTTAAATTTCAAGCCATGCATCAGTTGTATATTGGATGTACAGTCTGTCCTCGATTTAGAGTTTAGAGTTTTGGCTGTTCTTCTTTGTTGGTAATTGAAATGGTCTGGAATGGGTTCAGAATTAAATGGTGTATACCTGCTTATCACACAGACCACGAAAAGAAAAAACAGCCGACCTTAGAGCTTTGACAAAGTGGTAGAATGTGAAATTCCTAAAACATTTTTAATCCTTAGGAATAGTTGTACACATCGGGAGATGAGCTGCAAACTATTTTTCTGATAGTTCCTCAGTGATCATGGGGCCATTGAAACCTCCATTTTCAAGCAGCGTTGCAACATTGAAAACCTCAAAAAAGAGCCGCATGAAGCCACATGTCCATTTATTGACTCTTTTATTACTTTGCACCACCGGCGAGTTTTCCAGGATCTCTGTGCACAGAGCAGCACTTCCACACTCTGCCATTGGATTTGTCCACAAGCCAAAGGGAACTATGGATGTTGCACTATATTTCCCTCTGGTTCACTAAACACCGATCCATCTTTAAACAAGTGTATGATTGTGTATGCATGTACACGGTTTTGATCTAGATTTCTGAGACACATTTTCATCCGTCATCAGTCGATGACATAAAAGTGCAAATTACACTAATGATCACAATTCATTTGAAATGTAGGGAAACTTTCTAATGGGCTCTCTTTGACAGCGTCGTTATTGTTTTTGAAATGTATGATGATTATTAATCTTGGATAAGTATTATTAAACGCCACTATGAAACAAGAAATGGCTTCCATGAACGTGTCCATTATAAGGGACAATGCATCTCTTTAATAAATACACTTGCTGATGAAAGGATTGAAGCTCGCATTAATTGGTTTTTGGTTTCTTTCTTAAGACTAAGGACAAACGTCACGGTGGGTGATTAAATCCAGGCCGTATGCTTGGACACTTCTGGGGCAGATTTTCCGAGAGCAAGGGACTTGGCGCCGGGGATCCTGTGTATTTTCCACCCTGATCTCTGCTTGGCAGGGGCATAAATAATAAAGCTCTTTCTACTGAGCTGCCCGGGGTTCCCTGTGTACAAACATCTGCTGTTCTAACATAACCTGGAGCCATGGGGGTTTACCTCACACCCCACTAAGCTCCTGCCCTGCAAATGTCTGCAAGTCAGGCTCGAGTCACACACGCACACAGGCGCGGAGGTCAAGCCAATTTGGTCTTGAGGTGAGTTAACCAAGACCAAAAAGCACAATGCTGCACTTGAGCCGGTGAACATGAGGAGGCTGCTGGCAACTGACAAATAACTTAATAGAGTTCTGAGGAAAAAAAAAACAACAGAAAACTAAACTCCCAACAGTGACAGAGGTAATGTAACTTGATGAGTTTACACCGCAGCTTCACATGTGTTTTTGTGTCGTGGCTGTTATTTTTTCTAATTGCATCACGGAGTGCAGCGGAGTGTACGGTCACAGAAATGTAGCAATCGGTGATGAAACGTCCATTCATGCGGCCATGCGTGGATGTGTGTTTATTTAACCACTGTGCAGGTTAATCTAGGCCCTCGAAGCCTGGTGCTGGGAGTCGTTGCCAAGGCTCACAGACCGTGTGCACTCTGATCAGCCTGCCAGCTTTGAAACATGAGGCGAGTGAGGAAACCGCCTCCAAAAGCTCGTGAGCGGTCAGAAGAGTTTTATGAAAAGTAATTCAAAGGGTCTTTATTTATTTATTTATTTTTTTTATTAAAACTTTTGCATAAATACCTGACATGTCAAGAAATCGGTGTTTCACATACAATAAATATTCCGGATGTCCAGCAACACTGTTGGTGCGTTCACTGTGTCAGCCAAACAATTTGGAAGCACCTTTACCCCCAAATGCCCACAAGTATGAGGCATTTAATAGAGATCTGGTGTCTGAATGAGTTCCTACTTGAAGGAGTGAGCTTTAAAAGCCAAACAGTAGCTTAGTGGCGGAGGAATACTGAGTAATTTTTCCATTTTTACCAGCTGAGCCATTTCTCCCATGAACAATAAAATGAAAACAACACATAGGCCTCAGGGAACCCTGGAAGAAATTACTCCACAACTACAGCAGCTAATCAACACAGGCACAAACCGCGCTGTGACGCCTTTTCCGTACGACTGAATTTGTTTTTTTCTTTCTAAAGCAAATGCTGGTGTGGCAATCAGAGTAGTAGTGCAATCAGAGTAAACCACATGGAAGGCACCATGACATGAAATAATTAAACACAGTTCTAACTAGAGAGGGATGTTATTAAAATGTCCATAGACCTTCTAAAAATAAAAAGATTCCAGTGAATAAGGATATCATATTGTAAAATGACTTTTAATTTCCGGAACAACTTCTTTTTATTTCTGCGTTTTCCGAGCAAATTGCTGCTATTATCTGATAGGAAAATTGGTTTTTCATGATCTGCCACATGTACCGTGCATCTTCGTTACTGCTTAATCCTCGGCAGGGTCACCGGGCGCTGGAGCTAATCCCAGTTTACTGTGGCCCGAGGGCAGGGTACATCCTGGACAGGTCGCCAGTCCACACACACACACACACACACACACACACACACACACACACACACACACACACACACACACACACACACACACACACACACACACACACACACACACACACACACACACACACACACACACACACACACACACTGGGAGAACATGCAAACTCCACACAGAAAGACCACAGGTCGGTATCCCAGCCCGGACCTTGTCACGTGTATCATATAATAAAAATACAAATTTATAAGGATTGCCAAAAGGTTTCAGGTCGGTAGGGCCAGTAATGGCAGAGGGGGAGAAACTCTGGCTAAAACCTCAACATCCTTAACTTTAATTCAGCCTCCATTCGTTTGTTAGTACCTCCATGTATAAATCAGACAACATAGCTGCTCTCATTTCCGTCATACAGGGCTTCACCCCCCCCCCCCCAAGCACTACCAAACTGCAGACAACATACAATAAAAAAAGATAAAAACCAACCCAATGCACACAGGGGTTTGATTAGTAACAGAGCTGAATCAGAAAGGATCAGACTTTATCTTCCTGTGAGGAGGAGGAAAACACTGGTACAGCTCAGCACTGCTCCTCTGGGCCCGAGCCAACGGTAAATATCAAGAATCAGTTTACAGTTCCACTTCACAGCAGCACCTCCCTTCTGCAGTCCATCTGCGAAGTGAGTTCAACTTCTCCAGAATGCGCATGGATGAGGTGCTCGTTCGGCAGCCTCTCCAAAATACACCGAGCGGCCATCTGTGTGTGACAAAGTCTTTGCCACACTTACTTGTGTTTCACTTTCAGGCCTAGTAATACTTTCATCTCCTCGCTTTCCTTTGCAGTCGTGTTGATATCCTGCTTGTCGGCTTCTCACGTTTTAGTATTTCTGTTTCGCTCATCTCCATACGTACGGGGGCCTGCATCATCAATCTTGGTTGGTGTTGCTGAACAGGCAATACAAACAGGAGGCACGGCGTCATGCCGCTCTCACCCCTCACCTCCTCCCTCCATATTCCTCTGTACGATTCATGCTTTACGAGCCCGGGTTGCTGTCTGAAGTCTTAGTGACAAATCGATGGTCGCGTTCTAACCAACTAAAAGGAACGCAATCTGAGCTCCTAAATCTCATCCTGAATAAATGATATACAGGATTTTCTCCACAAGCCTAATTCAGCGTTCGTAAATGGAGCCGTTTAGGTTTGTGGGTGCAGAGATGGATCATGGAATAGATACTTGATAGCGTCCGTGAAGTTCCAGCATGCAGATAAGATCAGCCACGCTCTGGGTCATGACGTCATTTACCGTCATGCAGGGCAAAATAAATCATTGCGTCTTAAGAGTGAGGTACGCCATCGGCCATTCTGTGGTCACGCTGGTAAACACTGGCAGTCCGTGGCTATACTTTTCCCACAAGGCCATAAATGAACACGTCGAGGATTTGGTGAAGTGATGACACAAGCCACAAGTTGCAATTTATGTGGAATTATATTTCCCTTTTAAAGAAGCAGTAGGACATCTTAGAAACACGGTTCCGTTATATTTTTTTCTACTTCAGCGATGAGCTGGATTTGTGCACTAGCATGTGAAAACAAGATGAAGCGGGTCGAACTTGGAGAGTTTTGTTGTTGCCATGAATTTTCCAGAGGATGCTGAACAGATGTCCTCCTGCAATCAGATTGAATATGAGCTGAGTGGATGAGTCAGTGAACGTGATTCAACAAGACGGTTCTTTAATGTACAAGGCTTTTATTTTAACACTCATTGATCTTTTTTCTTCTTCCCACAATTAGACAAAGACAATAACCAGCCTCCTATAATTTTTATTTGAGAACTAGTTCTCATTTCTAATAATGACCTGGTCAGTTACATGCAATCAACAGCATCTATTAAAGTTCATATAACCTCATAAACTCTCATAATTCACTTCTAACCACCTTTCTAATGTATTCAAGAGGGTTCTGTGTACTAGTACGTGCATACCTGCTACTACTATGAACAATATATTATCGCTAAATGATAGAGAAGAGGAAGAATTGGTGTTCCTCCTCAATCCCCCTCTATTATACCTACTTTACATGCCGGCCTCATTCTGAACTTCAGCAGAACTACCGAGCAACAACCAATAACCTGAACCTTAAGCATGGACAGTAAGTTCTTCCAAGCCGGCCCAAAATGTCCTAAACATACAAGGGGCCTTATTGAAACAGCAGTTTGCACACGTGGGAAGGCAGACGGGCAGAAGTTTCCCCCGCAAGCTGGAGGTCACACCCTGCTCGTCTTCATCCCTCCGGACTTTCCTGTCAACAGCGCAAAAAGCCCACATTGGTGAGGCTTTTACAAAAAGGAAACGCCGAGCCTAAACTCCACATTTCACCTTTGAGAAATCCCCATTTTGCCGAGTAAAAAGCAGCATCAGCACTCCAGTGACTGGCAGCAGATGTAAAACGTCCAAGCATGAAGTGATGGCTTTTGAAAATCCAATCTCTACAGCTCAGTGCGCTAATGAACTTGCAATATTTGAAGGGAAAAACTAATGACAGAAAAAAAAAAAAGAAGAAATTTCAAGATCCAAACTATGCCAAGGATCAGTCACGAGCGAAGCAGAGAACAATGAGCTCATGAGAGTATCAGTGGAATGGGAACCGCTCTCGCAGTGCTGGCCTTCAGTCAGGATGATCTCATAAGAATAAGAGAAGTGCTCCGAAGCCAGTTTATCTCTTCATGCCAGTGACAAGTTCAGCTCTGTCAGAGGAGTTTATCCACGTCACCGCTCAACTCTCCAGGCCGAAGTCCGCATGTGACATTTTTCAGAATTGATTCCAACTAATAAACAATTCATGTGACACTAAAAAGTGAAATCAAGAGTGTGCGCTGGTTATTTCTGCTTCTCCTCTGCCCGCTTCAATCCATGTGCACCGTTTTGTCCATTGAGGAGGACGGAGCTCTTTGTATCCAACAATGCTGCCACTGTGTGGACAGCTCATGGATACACAGTCCTTTAACTGAGTGACGCAGATCGCCACACTAAAACTTGAAGAATGAAAAGGTAAACATTGGCTTTTCTTTATAAAGATGATTTAAAAAAAAATTCCCCACTAATGTGATATTTCATAGTCGGTCAAGATGTCATTTCAGGTTATTTTTTAAAGTGTATATTGGATAATAAGAATGATTATTTCAGAAATTCTTCTGGTAAGATTTTTAAAAGTCAACTGCACTAGAAGAACGTGCATGTTCCAGACCAAACTAATCAAACATGCAATAGTATCACATGCGCATGGTGGGATTTTCAATATTTTAAAGCAATACTTTGAAATACAGGTACAGGGTACATGGAAATTTAGGTGCAAGGTTCTGTCACGACACTGAGGGTTTGTGTGCCTATGGTGTCACACTGACTGTTGAATGATGAATGTACTCTTGTACAAATGTTCTCTGTAAATATTTGGGTGTGTTGAATAAATGACATTCATGTGAAAACAAAAAAGCAAAGATGCAAAGTTGTATGATTAAATCAGTTTATACTTCTTCCTCCCCCCTTGCCAGATTGGCACATGTGGTAAAATGGAGTGCTATCTCTAAAATTCTGCTCTACTGGTTTGGATGTTTCTCTTTTTTTTTTACTTTAATTTTGTTTTGTTTTTTACATATTTGAATTTTTTTTTAAAAACCCATTCCTTCAAATCAAAGTAGAGGTGCAAGACACAGTTTTGTTTGTGCAATTATGAGAAGTTTAAAGCAGAGTTTATCGTGACTTTCAGAAGTTGCCAAAACCCTAAACAAACTACTTATGTCAACGTAGAGCACAACAATTTCAGCTCATGTATTCATTTGCTGAAGAAAATTGAACTTTACCAGTTATTGTCGCTTAATATAAAGGAATAAAGAAATGGTTGAGGACATATTTTCAAAGTTTCTAATAAAAAAAAATAAAAAAAAGATTTCAATATAAACTTGTCTTATGATTCTGTATAAACAAACACTCTTGACATCAGTGGTTAAGCTAAAACAACTTGATCTGTTCAAATAAAGATGGAGGCTATTTTGTCATCAGAAGCTGCACCGCTTTTATCTTCAAATGTGCTCCATGTCCAACTTATCTAATGTCACATTTGTGCTTTCGGTGGCAGCAGTGAACGTCTGATGAAACCAGTTCTTCTTTAGTTCACTCCCTTCTAATTTGAAATATCTGTTGTCTTGACAGTGAGCACAAAAAGCTCAGTTTACTGTTCAATATTTATCTCCTACTCAATCTGACAGACTCCATGCTGGTGTTTAAAAGTCTTTACAAGACTGGACAAGCTGGAACGCTCTGGATTATTGACTTCAGATTGGACATAGTGACGGGAGAGAAACAGATACCAGTTTGTTTTTCAGACATTTAAATAACAATAAAAACTCCCATACAATGAAAGTGACATGATTGAAATGGTAATCTGTGGCATCTCTAACAAAGACTAATATTGAAAAAGATTGTGCACTTATATTAAATCGACACATTGAAAAACTACATCACGATTACTTTGAACGTCGTACAATTTGAAGACAATTCATATTTGTAAAGTAGATTTTTAATCTCTGATCTGTAACTGGGTGTACACGCTTGTGAGATCTGAGGGAAACATACCATCTGTTACAGGGCTCCAATTCTTTCTTAACTCTTCCCAAATGATTCCGGATGTATGTCTGGCAGCTTGTTTGGGCTGCAACGTGTATTTGGGACCGATGAGACGCCTCCCTGCTGTGACAGATGGGAATTTAAAGATCGAACAGATTGACTGTTCCCACCACGGAAAGTTGCTCGGTGAATGTTTGTCTTTAGATTTGGACTAAGCGCACTTGAAACACTAAATTCACACAGAACACCAAAACATTGTAAAAGAGGTTTTATTCCTTTTTAAATAAGTAAATATGAGTGGTGTTACAAATCAATCTGCACAGCTACATTCATCAATATTAATCTCTTCTTAAAATGAACTGAAATAGACAGAAAACCATTCTTCAATCTGCTAAAATGAATCCTAAAAACAGACTCTATTTACAATGTAAAGAAAATAAAATCATCTTAGTGTATCTGTATGTACTCAACATGATCAAATATGTTAGATGAGTTTATTACGTGCATCAGCCATTATAAAACATTATTTATCTAACTCTTCTTAGAAGGGAAATAGATCTAAAGGCTTCATGATGCTCAGTACTCGTCAGTGGCGGGAAAAGGCTCAGGCACTGGTAAAAGTCTAAAAACTGGTGTCTCTCAAGACTGGAGATTGGTCCAGGATTCCATTAGAGTCATCAGAAGGTCCCTATCAATCAAAACAGAGAGGTTAATCAATACAAATGTATAGATTCAACACAGAAAATGTCTTTCGTCTCTGAATACTTTAGGCTCGTTGCTGTGGCTTCAATCTAAAGCTTCAGGATCTCATAAGAAATACTGGCACAACTTTTACAAACAGTGAACGGTGACTGAAAGGATTTATGTGATATGCGAGCATTGAGAATGTAATGCTATAAATGCAGCTTTATATACACATATGTATATTTATATACAATAGCTGGGCATGCAACAAAGATCTTCCCTCAAGCCCAGACTTGATTTCACAACAATAACACAGTAAAATGTACCCAGTATAATGATTATCAAGGTGAATTTTACTGCAAATGTCTGGTTAAGGTGCATTCAAACCATGTTTACAGTAATAATGTCTATTTTGCTGCTCCCTTTAACAGGAATCAGAAAGTCACTGTATGTTGTGCAACGCACTAGTTTTTACACCTATATGCCACTAGGGGGAGACTATGATCAACTAACTGAGCATAAACAGTCATTACTGAAGCGTACAGACATTTTGACCTCATACATCACAATATTTTGCCAGCTGTCTTTAGCAATTAAGAAAATAAACTGAAATCACGGATATACTTGATATACTGATATACTCTTTGGACTATAAGTAGCAACAGAAACTCAATGAGCTTCGACAAGATGGAGATTATACCATGATGATAAAACAGGAATCCTTGAAAGAGAAAGGAGAGGTGGTAAATAAACCGTCCAGCTCTGCAGTGAAATGATGCCTGTAAGGAAGTGACCTGGAACCAATTCAGATTTCGTGAAACACAACTGAATCTCTATTGAGATCTCTGAAGGAGAAGCGCGTGCCGTGTCTGATGATTTGGTTTGTATTTGATATTTCAGGACATGTTCAGCTCCATGGTTGTGTAGCAGTCAGAAGCAAAATAAATTAATAATTATTATTATTATCAATCAATTAGCAAATGAATGATTCAGAAAATAAAATAAATCTGCAAGTTCTTGATGCAAATGTCATGCAGTCAGTCAGGAAAGTGAAAAAAAACAAACAAAGCTGAGTCGGAGACACTAAGAAACAACATTCAAACTTTTACAAGAGAGGAATTAAGAAAAAAAAACAACACACATTTTTTTTAACTGCTTGTTAAACATTGTGTGTTTATGCAAAGCAGCTGGTGTGTGTGTGTGTGTGTGTGTGTGTGTGTGTGTAGTTTGTCAATCAACTTTCTGCGCATGTAATACAAGGCGTATTCCAATGTAACAACACTATCAAAACGTATATATTCAGAATGTGAACGCCATGAAGAGTTGTAGAAAAGTAGCACGATAATTTTTGTCTTGTTTTATTTCAATCTACTTTTTAAAGTTTTATCTCTGACTGAACTGATGTGATTATATATGCTTATTATATACAAGTTATTTTTAAATTGAAGCCCTTTGAGCTGCAATTTATGGATGAAAGGTGCTATATAAATAAAATGATATTATTATTCCAGGGAATGTGATCATGCTTATCAATAAAATAGAATTTGGTTTCACAAGGTTTGTACGGTAAATGCAAAAAGCAAATAAATACATTCCAGAAGAAGAGTGAAGATTTGTAGAGAATAAGTTGTATAATATCAGAAGGATCAGCGCTGGTGAAATTAAAAAGTGTAAATTATCGTGTGAATCTTTGGCTCGGAAACAAAGACAGGCAGTGAGACAACAGGCAGGTGATTCAGGACAGCGTGTGGTGATTTGCTCTGTGCTCCTACCTTTGTGCATCTGTATGACGAGCAAAGATTTGAGAAGATTGCTTTTTTTTTTTTTTGTGAAGCAGAAATATTGATTGATCAGGCTTGAGAGGAAGGAGTCTGCTGCTGGGAGATTAGCGCTGTCGCTCCGTAGTCTTGTCCCGACATCTGTCTCTCCGCCTAAAACAACAGCTGCTGATCACTTCTCATCCGGGGACTCAAAGAGGCATGAGGCTCCAAGTCTGGGGTCAAGTTTTTTTCTTTTTGTTGCCTTGAATGATTTTATGTAAATTTTGTGTTTTTTAGAGTTGGCTCTCTGAGATTATTTTTTATTTTTTTTTTTAAGTATTTCCAATTCTTTTCAATAAATGAATGAATTGTTGATTATTACTTCATATATGTTGGATTTAGCTGTAGCACTAATCAGTGACTTCACCACAGAGTTTGGAGGCTCACCCAGAAACAGAGAGAACTGCAATGTGACAGAATCGTCTCAAAACAGATAAAAATCACAACAATTTGAGATTTATGTACAGTTGTTGACAGTTATTTACACACCAGGCTGCGCAAACGTTTCAGGCAGTAAAAATGTTGAACGGCTTTTATGGTCAATAATCTAATGAAATCTGAATTAACACAATATTGGCTGTGTATGTCTCTTATTCTTTCCTTCGTTAAACAGATCTCACTCCTTCCTCAGTCATTACAGGAAGCCACGGTAGTTTATTTGCTTTAGAAAACAATCATTTATGAATGAAAGGAGTGAGGCCCTGCCATTTTGTTCTGACCAGTCTACCGAGTTCATTTCCCAGTGGCAACCCGCTCTGTCTAAATATAGATAGTTTTAAATCTCCAACGTTGCTCGGGGCATTCTTATCTATATGCAACACGCAGTTCGTACAAACGAGCAAGTTGCTTGAATATCACGGAGGAAATAGACACAACAGAGGGCGCAAGGCCATAAGAAGAAGAAAAAACAAAAAAACACACGTGACTTTGACAGCGTCCCTTCGGGCAAACTTGGATCTGCTTCTGAGCTGACATTTCAACTTGTCACATTTAGAAAAGTGTGGGTGTTAGAAAAATCGTTGGGATTTTCTGCCATTAACCCTTCAGAAGACACTTACTGATAATGAAGATGGCGTCTATTCAGCTGCTCCCCTTTACAGGGTTGCCACAGGAAGTCCCTGCGATTTTTATGAAACATCACAACCCTCTTGTCTCTTCCAATACGTCGCCTATTATTATTATTATTATTATTAATGTACAATAAAATGAGGTATGTTCTGAAAAATGCGTTTGTTGTGTGATTGCCATCAACTTATTGCATTTACTTTTAAATAAACAAGAGTACAAGTTGAATTTCCCCTGCATAGTCATAGTATCTTTTTTTTTTTTTATAGCGACATGTTAGAGTATCCTCCATAAAAAATCCATTTTGCCTTTTATAGTAAAGCCATTGTTCTTCTGGCATGCATATATCCCCAAAAAACAGAGCGTTAACCCCCCCCCCCCCCCCAGGGTGCTTCAACACTTACAGCTGCTTTGGCCTGTTTGTTGGCATTTTGTCTCCGTAGGTCAGACTTGATGAAACCTGCAAGGGAATGAGAATAGAGAACATAAAACCCACATCACACAAACAGCATCTTACAGTCACTCATGACTTTGCATCAAGCAATAAATAAATCATAATGCTGTGGGAAAAAAATAAATAAAAGGATTTGGTTAAAAATGTGACTAATGATGTCGTGAGGGCATTTCTCCAATAGGTGGCTCCAAATCACAGTCGCGCAACATGCCGAACAAAAGGGCTTTAAACTTCCTTTTGAATATTTTTAACCAGTTTCACAATAAATGCAAAACACAAGACAACAGTTGCCTCACTGCAACTTTGCAAAGTTGTACCAAAGACAGAATAAGCAGGTTTCATACAAACTTGTTCTCCCGCTAATAAAAACCAGAGGACTTCCACTCATACATCTGCTGGCCTGGGTGAGGAGACCATCTTCTCAGTAGGTACAAAAGTTTAGCGCTTCAGTGACTAGTGCATCTTTTAAAAAGTTATACATTGCTCATGACTGCCTCAATGGACCATGCAGAGACACTCGCTGGGTTTGTTAAGAGAGGCAGCGGCTGCCAAACTGCACAGTTTATCCACTTCTGGGTGGTGCAATGGTTTCAATTACCACATTAATTGTCAACATCATGTTTACTGCTCTTCTCTCAGAGATGTTTACTCTATTGGAGTAAAGGGATAATGTTCTACTTCATTCTTCTTCGAGACTAAGGTGTTCCCAATTACTGTGTAAGAAGATGTCACAGTTTCTTTGAGAATAAATAAAACATTGAGTGTTCATGCCACTCAGTTCACATTCAGACCCTCGAGCAGATCGTCACATTACACAGTAACAGCTGGGAATTCAGGCTTTTCTCAAGTGGAGAAAGGAAAGACTTGCAATGACTCCATACAGAACTCAGTTCCATGAATATTCTATGCAGATTTATGTGACCGAGGCTGCAGGCGGGGTACACACCTTGGACAGATTAACAGTCCATTTGTACCGTCAGAGGAAACCAGAGTACCTTGAGAAAATACGAGCATCCGAGGCAAAACTAGGACCATCTCGCCATAGCGCTAAACAATTACACCCACAGAACTCACGTTCACGTCTTACCTGTCATGATGGTGCCTATGAGAAGAAAGACACACAGGAAAATGTTTCCTGGAAGCGTTCCAAACGCATCGATGATCTTTCCTTGGCTGATGGTGAATATGATGCCGAACACCTGTGGGTGCAGAGCAGGCGGCATAAAGTCGGATCAATGTGCTTCTCAGAAGCAGTTTCATAATCACAACAAAAAGATGCGAGTTCCCTTCATTACTCAGCAGCGAAAGCATAAAGAATTTAGATTTTTCTTTGGAGTCCGGCCTGACTGCAGTGAGTCTTCTGTACCTGTGCTGAGCAGTTGAGGAGTCCCGATGAGGTTCCCTCCGACTCCGGGTACGTCAGCTCGACTGCATACTCAAATCCCAGAGGCAGGTAGCCGGTCATGAAGAACCTGGACAGACACACACAGAAAACGCAGCTCAGTCCCACGAAAAACCTAAAGCTTCATTCGGCATTTCATTCTGGAATTCAGAGGTGATGAACTCTACCCATTGTTTTAGCTCTCGCTTGTCAAATTAAATCTCATTGCCTAAACCAAGGATTCTGCTCGTGTTATGCAGGAATAACAGGTTCTGAAAGTGGTTTAGTGACACCAGAAGCAAATTCCTCGAAATCACCGAGTGCAAACAAACTAAAGCACATCAAAAGCTTTTGACATGTCAAGCAGAGCCAATCAGAGGATAGACAATTAGATGTTTCTTTCCTGCTGATAAAATGTGCTTTGTTCACAAGAACCCATCCATCTGCTTAACAGATGGTGCCGAGTCTCCACCCAGATGTTTTCACTTGCCAAAGACGAAGAAAAGTATTGTCCATTGGTTATATATATAACAAAAAGAGAGGGAAAAAGAAGAACGAATCATGTGGACTGTCTGGCATGTAGGTCTGCACACGCATCACATCAAAGTAGGCGTGCCATGGAGGAAATGGAACACCAATATGCAACACCAGTCTGTGCTTTTGAATTGATCAATGATTTCAAAACAGCCACACACAAAGAAAAAAAAAGTGCTGCTGGAAACAAACCTGATAAAGAAACATTAAAACCAAAAGATAATTTCCCCCATAAAGACCTGAGCAGTGTGATTTATCCAGTTTATGTGGGCAATATATCTTTTTATATTGATGCAGTTATGGTTTTACAATGATTATATCATCTAGTTTCCACGGCGTTCCCATTTTTTGTGTCCCGTGTACGAATTTCCTCAAAAACACGACTGACAGTGAAGATTTCTCCTCCAATTAAAGACGCTTTTCACACAATTGTCTTCTCTGCTATCAAACAGGCCACTTTTGCTTTGAATATCCTCTGAATACTAGATTAAAAACAGTAAGTTTGAAGAAATTCAACAAAAGCTATTGAAGAAATTAAAGGGACAGAATTTGAAACATATTCAATAGAACATATTCCACATTAGAAACTGGTCTCTTGTATATTATTAAAATCTATCCGTTTTATATACTTGCCATCGTGGTATTTTAAAGACACGCAAAAATAATGACAAGGAAACTGTAAAGTTTAGCCCCCGCCCAAGGACAATAGTCCACTCATTCATATCCATGTAGAAACATAAAGAGATAAACAGATACCTTGGGTTGTATGTAAGGATTTCAACTACGCACAAAAAGTACGACGTTTGATCTTTTCTTTGTTGTATGCTCCTTGGCAATGAATCTTTTACAATGTGCGAGCCTGAAGGTTTCCCTTGTGGATGGCGTCACAGTGAGAAACTGGCATTTTGCGGGATTAGCGGCAGGACTGAGTATTTGGGTTGGAAAAACTGAAAAACGTGTGAGCATTATTTTTTATTTTTTTAAACTATTGACTCTTGTTGAGAGCTGGAGAACGAGATATTGACAATCAGTCGGCACCAATCAGTGCAGATATTTTTCAGAGATTTTAAAAGTGACGATGTGGGGAAACCCCGCCAGCAGTAGTGAGCAAAGCCTCCTAGAGCACATTGTGTGATCAGATCAGGTCTCACTTTATGAAACGGAGCCACAGATGACGAGTCAGGAGTAAAACAAAATCCATCTTAATCTACTTAATTGACAAAACGAATGATACCCTAAAGTTTGAAAGGACGAAATGAACATAATTCAATGAAGAAAGAAAGAAAGCCGTTTGCCATTTTCTGAGATTTGCTCAATTTGTCAACATTCGACTCTGCTGCTCATCCCACAAATGCATGTTCCTTTCAAGTGTGTCCCCATTTAAAAATGGCTTCATGAGGTTTATTGTCAAGAATATTAAAATAAAAAAATAAATAAATTCTGTGAGAAGCAACGATAAAAAGAATTTCCCTTTGGGACTAATATCATATCTTTATTCTATTCTATTTAGAAGTTGACGTCAAAACGCATTTGGCATGTTGGATTGAATAATTATTGATGCATATGATTAAATGGGCCAATTTTCTATTGTTAAAGACAGACATATATATTAAAAATGCAAAATTCCAGACAATTAATCCAAAAATATAAAGAATAGATGGATGAGAGAATTACCCCAGAGCTCCAGCGGTGATGAAGACCACCCAGAGGTGTCCCAGGTTGAGAGTGGCGGCATAGACGATCATCCCCACCAGAGACATTAAGTAGATCACAAGAGTCGTCTGCCTGAAAAACAGGATCATGATAAATACGCTGCGGTGGTCATAATAAACATCAAAATAGGCAGTTTTGTTTTAATATCCTCTATTCCTGCAGCAGATAACAGTAATTTCTCACCTGATTTAAAGATTAAAAGGAACCTGGAATATTTGATCGCAGGCAAATAATTTCAATCTGAGCCGATTCACAAGCTTTAATGTAACAAATATCAAGAATAATATACTTTGCAGCCTTCTCAGTGAACGGGCCTCAATCTGCAGTTACTCAGCACCTTCACTGGTGCAACGTCGTAACATCCATCCATCCATCCATCCATCCATCCATCCATCCATCCATCCATCCATCCATCCATCCATCCATCCATCCGTCTTCCGCTTATCCGGGGCCGGGTCACGGAGGCAACAGTCTAAGCAGGGATGCCCAGACTTCCCTCGCCCCAGACTCTTCCTCCAGCTCTTCCGGTGGGACCCCAAGGCCTTCTCAGGCCAGCCGAGAGACATAGCGAACGGTTCTGTCGCACCTTATGTCGCGGAGCGTCGCGGGGCAAGTTTTCGCGCAGTCCGTCTGAAAAGTTGTGGATGGTACGGAAAGAACCCGCGACCGCCGGCTATGAATTTCCGCTACGTTGAGGTTCCGGGGACCGAGGAACGGGTCTGTGAGGAGGAGCGACAACGCAGCAGTCTGCTGATTGGTGGTGACGACCGTCACTCTCGACTTGCCCACAATATTCAATTATTTCATCGGCCGTAAACCCTCCTATTGTTGTTTACATACAGCGCTTTTGTGCTCACCGGTTGATTTGTCAACTGGGTTTATTGAAAAGTCGGCGCGCGACACAACATGGCAGTCTTTTAACGAGCTACAGACGCTCCTCTCAGGAACAGGAGGAGGAGATTCACCAGGAGCTGGACGCTGCTGTTTACAATGAGAAAGTTTAACCTGAGTCACAGAAAACAACTCGGACGGCCGCCGGCCGCTTCCGTGTTCTTCGCTGGACGCTCTCCGAGTCGTTCATAATCATTTTTACGTACTTTCTGTGGTGGGACCGCGCAACAGAGTTGGTCCTGGGTGCGCTTAACCTCCCGTTCCGCCCCACTCTGCAACGTACTGCGTGGTGGAACAGCGGCTATAGTCTCTCCCAGCGGGTCCTCGGCCTGCCCCGAGGCCTCCTACCGGGGGGGGGGCATGCCCGGAACACCTCCCTAGGGAAACGTCCGGGGGGCATCCGAAACAGATGCCCGAGCCTCAGCTGGCTCCTCTGGATGTGGAGGAGCAGCGGCTCCACTCCGAGCTCCTCCCTGGTGACTGAGCTCCTCACCCCGTCTCTAAGGGTACGCCCAGCCACCCTACGGAGGAAACTCGCACAGGAGTGACAAATTCCTGCTGCAGAACAGAGCTGTTGTAACTATGACAGAGGGAATGTAGTTTGGTGGGAACTTGAGCGCTGGGAGGCAAAAGAAAAGCGCTGAGTGTAGTAGCAGCAGGCCGCACCTGGATAAACACACGCTGACATCCAACAGCCAACAAAAACACTGGACAGAAGCTGCAGCAGGAAGACGAGGGAAAAATACCCACTAAACATAAAAAAACAATCCTTCACACACATAAACATCTTATTGTGTTTTCTTCTAAACTACAACATTGTCTACCCGTTATGTGACTCTGCAAACACAGCAGCTGCTGCCGTCTTCCTTTCAACAACTGACATTCGACTTACTTGTATGTTTTAGTTCTGTCCAACCAAATGCCACAGATCAGGGAGCCCGCCATCCCCGCGATGACGATGGTCAGGCCGATCCTCCCAGCGTTTACCTCCTCGCCCTACGGTGGCAGGAGAAAGTTAAGTGACCGCACACACAAACAAGTGCTTAACTCAAAAGTGGATGACATGATGTTGCTGGATGATATTCTGGCAGCAACATTACACTGATAAACTCAATAAAAGTTAAAAATGACAATGAATTTTGTGATGAATTTGTTGAGCCATTTAAGTCTATGTGTGATAATTAGTACTGCCAAGCAATTACCATTTTTAATTAATTCAATTACGGGGTTGCTGTGGATTAATTTTGTTTAATCCCAATTAAATATTAATCTGTAATCTACATCAATCATGTTTCATTTTGCATGAGCAAACAGACTCAAGAAAGAAGAGAATAAATATGGACCGAACGTGTTTATGAAACCTTTAACAGTTCATCTCAACAAAAGAACAAAAAAAAACATCCCTCCACATTAATGTTCCTATTCCTCCTTTTTCAGCAGCAACTAAGACGAACGAACCTGTTTGACATGGTCTTCTCATCAACATATGAGAACTGAAAACAGTCAGCGGGATCCAGACTAACGTTTGCTTCATGTTCATGTGGTATTTTAAGCAGGAAGTGCTTCGGTGACAAGAAAAAGTCCTTCCTGCAGAGTGTGTATAATGCCGTCTGCCGGTCGACTGTTCCGTCTTGCACAAGAAGGCCAACGTGCTGTTTAGCATCTTCTTTATGGAGGATTCTGGAACTACTTGACCAAACTGCCCAGCATGCATTGCAAGACACGTTTAAGGGATTTTGAGCCATTCTGTGTTGCAGATGGATTAATTGCATACATTTTATATATATATATATTTTTTTAAATCAGACTAATCATGATGACGGATCAATCCGCATTAACCTGTCACTTCAAACAAATAAACAGCAAACAATGGCGGGCTTCATGATTTACAGATATACAACACATTTCTTTAAATAACCACAACATTACCATCCATTCAGATGAGAACAGTAGTTACAAAGCAAAATATAAAGTCATTAAAATCAAAGTTTAAAGTTTTAGAAAGGCCTTGAGAAGCAGTGATATTTGGTAGGCAAACACAGAGCAAAGGCAAAATACACGGACTTACAGGGTAATGAAGAATAATCATGCGGTTCAACAAGGTCCCAACGGCGTAGAAACAGCCCACGTTCAGACCTGTGAGGTGGAAAACAGTTTCAGACAGAAAACACAACTCAATATTACATTTTATTGGTTTGAGGAGAAACAAAAAACACCTGTAATGAGCAAACTATATGAAATTGAGTAAAGAAAAGAGTGTCATGAACCTCATCAACCCAGATTTCCAAAACAGAGTGGCCCTGACCCAGTGATTTCTATAAAAGGATTTAAAGACAGAGACTAAAAATACACAGAGAAGGAGTTGTGTTAGTTTGGGCTTTCATAGAACGCAAGCATAGAATGGCAAATTATGAGCGCCAGCAATAACAGAGTTTACTTTTTGAATCCAGTATTTTAAATCAATGAGCGTAAATAACCTGAGTAAAGTTTAATACGAAAGAGGAGAAGCTGCAGTTTGGTTAAACCGATAGTGAAAGGCGAAAGCTCTGTGGACAATCAGGTGACCAAAACTGAACCGGTCAGAGAGACGGAGACACCTTTGCACTAATAACACACTAATGATAGTCACATGAGTGAGTCACACGAAATGACAAGAGGGAGGTCAAAGCTGAAATGTCTCCCTCAGCTGCTCACAGCTGTCGCCGAATTGTTCCTGTGAGTCAACGCACTGACTAACGCTTCTGGAAAGAAACAAAGGCTGCCGCTTTGGATCAGCTCATATCAATAATGATGTAACCGCCGATTGCTTATTCCGCCTTTATTGGTTTACGATTGACCGGCTCATTCACTCTGGGTCAGATTGATCCAACACGCGTGTTAAACATTGTCCGACAATAAACAACCTTTGACCGCGCACACGTGTCTCCATAAAGAAATCACTCGAGACTTTCATGGCGTTTTAATTAAGCGATAAAGCACCGATTCGAGTAATTATAGTGGACGAGAATTAAAAATAAACCGTTGCACAATTTCACAGGACGGGTGACTCACCGTAAGTGATGATGAGGAGGATGAAGGGCTTGTTGTGGAGCAGCCTTCGGATGGACGCTGTGTAGGAGTAGTGCTCAGGAGGGATGCTACGAGCTGTGGCCTGGGACTGAGTGGGAGGAAGCTCGGGGCGCTCCTGGAAGACTGAAGCACGAAGAGACCAGCAGACGATGAGAAACATATTCGAAACATAAAGAAGACAAGAGTGGAACTCAAAGTGCCTCCGGTATGACAAGGTCAAGTCGGAAGCATTTCACAAGACGAGACATATTTCTGGTGACAAACTGAAGCAACACGAAAAACCGATAAAGAAAAGTGACCGCTGACACACTCCCGTATTGATCCTATGTCACTTGGTCGACCTCTCGTCTACACGTTCACCTGGTTCATCACATGAAACACAGTTTGCTCCAGTTTGTGACATTGACAGGAAACACAGTCTGAAGGCCGTCAAGCCTAAAGACGTCACGTCCTAACCAGGGTTGCAAAATTCTAGGAATTTTCAAAGCAAGGAAATTAATTAACAGGAATTAATGGGAATAAACCAATAATTTAATAATTTCAGCTCTTAATAGGGGACTTAAATAAAGTTTGGGAAAATAGATTTTAGCATAATCCTGATTAAAGCAACCAGATTTCAGTACATCTATGCCATTCCTCTGTGGCATGCACATAGCACACCCTGGACCTATACATGTATTGTGATGCAGACGTGGACATTGTGCAGCAACAAAGCAACGGATTATGACAAATATTTCTAAAACTCCCCAGCTTAACCTCCCACCCCTTTACAATCCTTGCTCTAACTGAGACAAAGTAGTGGCACACAGTCCAGACGCATCCTTATCTCAATACTGCCTACAAGCTTTGGGTATTTCTTCATGAATACGTTTCCCCGAAGGTCGGCTGCACAGAATTAGAATAGCAGTTCTGTTCTCTCTCAATTCTCCAAGATACATCTGTAATAAACTCTCGGGATCATCCTGAAGTCCAAATTCCTCTCAGTTCCCCTCCAGAATTTCATCAACAAAAATCACTTTAAGATGCATCTCCACTAAATAAATCAATGAGGCTCATTTGGAAACAGTCAACAGGCAACCTCTCTCCTGCAAACCCCCTCCCTCCCACCCACCCCACCCCGTGGAATCCTATGTGCTCTGTCTTGTGACATGTACTATGTTGTAATATGCTGGATGCTAAATGTGCTGAGGTGTTTTTTTTTTCTTATATTCCAGACTTTACTCTAAGGAGTACTGTCTGCAATGTGACTTCTTTTTTCTCCTCCCTCTCCCAATGTTGTCTTCTTCTTTCCATCTGTGCTTGAAGTAATTTCGTTGTACTGAAAAGTAGAATGACAATAAAATGAATCTTGAATCTTGAATTGACTCATATGCATATTTGGACACAGCTGAACAGGACTGAGCTTATCCAGTGTGGATCAAACCTCTCTACATAATGAGTAATAGCACGTTCTGTTCCAGTAGCTCGTCCTGAGCTGATGGAACTTCTTTCTGTCAGATTGGGAAAGACCCGGCACCCTCAGGCCTCATGGGGGAACAGATGTCTGTCTTTTAGAGGGGTTTTTTTTGGAAACAAGCCAAGCAACCCCACAACCAGCCTCTTGCCCCAGTGATGAGACCTGAGGGTGTGTACAGTAACATGTTCTCTCTAGACTGCTCATTTGTAAAAATGGTTAAAAAAAACAAGAAAACATCTTTCATGACTTTCCTCATTCAGTAAACTGAACCCACTCACTCACGTCTGTAGATTAATTTAAAGGTGGACAGCAGCCAAACCCCTTCTATCTCCTCTCTGAACATACAGTTTATGCAAATCTCTCAAATCCAGGGACTGGCAGACCTGTTGCAAGGCCACAGATGGTGCAGCCAGCAGGACAACCCTTACACATGGCGTGATGTGATGCATGCATGCAAAAAGGGAGTGCTTCATGTGTCATATCATGAAACTCACTCCAGACAACTGCTGTGACTTATCTCAAGGGAGGAGCGGAGAGCGGCGTAAACCACTATCTCTGTCACAAAGCTTGTAGTGCATCAAGGTCAGTCTGGCTTGTTGAGAATCAGAAACCTTTTCTCAGTAGCTCAGTTTAGGATCTTTTCCTTTTGGTGCCAAAAATAAATAAAATTCTGCATTTTATCTCTTCAAGTCTGTTAAAATGTGTTGCCATGAGCGAATCCCTCTCAATTTTGCAGACACGCCAACAAGGATCCTCTCTAAACTATTAATACAGGTCTCTGTGGTGCATATGAAATAAATGTGGGAGGTAATTTCCAAAGATCGGAGTAACTGCAAGATACATGGAGATAAATTAGTTTTCATTTCCAATGCTGCTGTGACAAGGAAGAGTATCAATGTACGTGCAGTGACGATAAAGGTCTTATCTTATCAGGACCAATAAATCAGAGTGTGTGGAATGAGTCTCAATGAAGATGATACTTTCCAGCATTGTAACTGGAAACATTTACAAAATTTTCAAATAAATACAACTGGTCATGTTGAATCAATGAAGTAAACCTGATTCATTTGCTTTAAGATGCTTCCTACCGGGACACATATGAGAACTCGAGTAAACATTTACACTATTTCTATGTAACATCGAGCCCAACTGGTTCATCAAGGTCCTTTTTTTATTTTCTTTCACTCTTATAGTCGGAACCAGCCTTTTCCCCATAATTAATTTGAAGTAAACGTGATAATAATAGTGAGTAGTAAAGAACAGTAATGTTTCCTTCATGTCATATGTGATGCTATTTGAAAGGGAAGATTTTAGTTTGAAACTGAGGAAAAATATGTCGACATCAGTGGATCACCTGAGCTGAGATGAGCACATAGCTCTGCCCACCGTCGAACGATTGTTTCAGTGTTGCTGCTTCACTTACTTACTCAACTCTGATATTGGGCTTCAATATTTTGGAGAAAAAAAAAGCTTGTTTCTGTATCTCAGTGTATGAACAGCGACAAACTACTAGACACAAGATTTGTCTCCAAGATGAGCTAAAATAATCCCAGCATGCATCGGCCATCAGTTTCAGACCAGAGGTATATAGTAAAGACAGTTACATGGCGAGGTCATGGCTCAGCTACACGACCAATTGTCCTTGAGCAATGGATGGATCGAGCGCCTTGCATGGCAGCTGTGTGACTGTGTGTGAACGGCTGCTAAAGCAGTAATCCAAACTGAAGATTGATGAAAACGTGTCCAACTCATCACATGAGCAGAGACAGAGCTGAAGTTTCCATTACTGTGTGCTTTATGAGGAACAGGAGACGCCAGTCAAAACATGAACTAACAGTATGGCCAGTCTACGTGTTGTGCATGGTAGTACTACGAGATGCTTTCACAGGCATCCTTTTGTGCTGTAGGAATGCTGACGAGCGCCCCCTCCCTCGCTCCCGCCGCCACCGAGAGCACAACAGTGTCTTCATGAAGCCCGTTTTACTTTTCTAGCCGCGATTCAATTAACAAAGTCAATATAATGGTTCCCTCATGGCTGCATTCTGAATGGATACTTTTTATTTTCTGCTGACATTCCACCTAAACGGCACAGCTGCTGAAAAAGTGAATGAATGAATGAAAGTGAATACGCTCAACGTCTGATGGGGAACGTGAACTCTGCGTGGGGAAGTCGCACGGAAAAGAAAAAAAAAAAGCATATTTTTCGAACAGATCATGTGCATGTTGGTCATGTTTAGTCTTGTCACTTCCCTCTCATTGAAATCTTTTAGTCTTTTAGTCGAAACTAGTTCCCATTTTCACATTTTGTCTGCGAGTTGGGACTTTTCTCTTGACCTTGCCTCTACTACTTCAGGCAAGGTCGGCACAATCATGCAGGTCAGCATTTGTTCTCCCTCCCTGAATAGTGCTTCTTGTTGCAGCGTAAATCAGGTGTAAATTAAGACCATAATCGGGTCAATCCGCTGAAAAAGGAATTCCCATAGGCCTCAGAGAGTACGGGTCCAAATGATGGGCATGAAAAAGACCGAGCGTTTCCGAGCACAATGAGGGAAAGGTTTGAAAGGTGGGCAAAGCGAAGCGATGACATCAATGAAACTTAATTCGCTCGACTGTCCTAACGACCGCTTCGCTCTTTATTCCTTCACAAAGAGTCGACAGGGTCCAGTATAATCTGGGAATGTTCAGTGGGATTCGTGTTGCGCTGCAACAAATCAGTAGGGAAATTTATGCAAAGCAGTAAAAAGGTTTAATATTTTTCCAGACAGATAAAACAGCTTAGATTTTCAAGTAAACTATTTAAGCCCAAAATCATCTTACCAAAGATAACAAGGATGAAGAGGAAGGTTGCCACTCCTGCAGTTATGTAAAACATAATCCTGATGTAGTGAGCCAGCTCATCCATGTCATCCACATTAGGCACCAGGATGGGAGGCACAAGAAACCCGATGGCGATGCCCAGCTGCATGACAATAAGCACATTGAACACTAATTAACTCAAAATAACAATCATTAGTTTTGAAAAGAGATAAAGAAGTTTAACTGAGGGGGGGGGGGGGGGTGGACTTGATAACAGATTTCATCGATCTTTTTGGTTTTAACACAAAACGTCATGAAGATGTTTTTTTACATTTGCAGCTCCAAGCTGACAAAATACAACAAGAATTTTCACTGGGTTCTCACACCAGGACACTAGAAGTCCCATGTGGCTCTGGTATCCAGCCCAGCCCTGCATATCTACAGGCAGCTGTTAAGACAGCCCTTGTTTGACTATACATACAGTCTATTCCAGCAGGATAAAACATATGATACTGCAAACTGGATATGTCAGACCAACCTGATATCCCAGAACTCCAATGGAACAAGCAGTGGTAACCTCTTGCTCTCCAAACCACACTGAAGCAAGGTAGGAAGGAATACCAAGGACAAACACACACGTCACCGAGCACACAACCTGGCCGAGACACGCGACGGGAAATAGAGTGGGGTCGACACTTCCAACTTTTATCCAGGCACCAATGCAGTTGAAAGCGGCGCCGATGATGATGACCTCCCGGAGACCCCTGTTGTTCAGGAGCCAGAGGACGGGCAGAATGAGGGGGATATAGGTGACCAAGAACACCATGCCCAACCAGTCAATAGCCAGGGCATCAACGTTGTAGAAACGCATGAAAATGTTGCTAATGATGCCATACTGCAGCCACATGAAGCCATTGCTGGCCGAGACGGCACAGAAGAGAAACAGCATGAGCCAGCGACGATGGTAGAGCTTGACGTCGGCCTCCGGGACGAGCTTTGTCCGGTCACATGACAGGGACTCAGCGGAGATGGCTCTGCCCAAGGGCCCTGGACTCCGCTGCCACGAAGCGAGGCCCGGAGCGGGATCCCTCACAGCCATGGACCAAATCCATTCTTCACCGCCGAGTTCAGAATTTGCACGGTCGCCTTTCAGGGTATTGTTTTGTGGCATTTCGGCTGTGCTAAAGCGGGCCCCTGCGACGTGCGCGGTGAGAGGTCTGCAGATTTCGGAGCTGGGATTCTAACTGCTCGCTGTCCTGTATGCAAAGCACTTAGAAAGAGGGCAGGGAGCGAGCGTTGGTGAAGCTACTATTGTCTAACCAGTGTCCTCGGGTTCTTCACGACTTGTTCCATGTGATAGCACTGAGCCATGTATTCATTACCTTCAGCCCTGTCATGTGACACTAATCTAGGAAATCTTACAAGTTTACTGAAGCTACTTCTATGAGTTTCATGACTTCTTTATACAAATGACCGATACAGAAAACAAGTACATCAGGTACATTTTTAGTCTCCTGTGAAAGCTCATTTTATTGAGTTCTATATATATATATATATATATATATATATATATATTAGTCCTTTCTTGCTGAGATCCATCTACTGTTAAGGATAAGAATAAACAAAGTGTTCTGAGACACTGTGGGGGTGCAGTCAAAGATAAATAGATTGCTGCTCTGATATCCAGATAATCTGGATGAATAAAACAATCTGAGACCAACTATCTGCCATGCATGTATTGTTTTTGGACAAGTGACCGAAAGAAAAGCTCATCATTCTTTTTTTATTAACTCCACTGGCTCCGTGTCACCAGCGATTGTGTGAAGGAAGTTTTAAATAGTTTTTAAACTCTCAGACGGGGATTTGAATGCAGCCGCACAATCCGAAAGTGTTTGTCCTTGTTTGTTGAAACTCCATCCAAAAAACTCTGCGTTACAAGTGTTTCAGTGCTAAATGATGACTTTTCCTTGACATTTACTTGGAGTTGACGTTAAGGTGACTCAAGTGTTGTTTGTGAAGAAACTTCCAAGTGTCAACTCTGATACATGTCTGCTTATACCAACAATGGCACACTGCTGATCTTTGCTCTCTCTTCTGCTTATTTGGCCGCTTCTCTAGTGGATTTTAAAACGCTCAGCTGATATTGTCTCTACAAGAAAAAAAAAAACTGCAATATTCATAACAGACAAACAGCTTTGTTATTTCATGGCTATTATGTGAATCAACAAAGTGACGGATTTTATTTGTTGTGTAAATTTATTATGTTGAACAAATGTTTTTCCCGATAGGATGGCATCGCAAATTCTCACCAGCTGTTTGTGTTCCAGATGAATTCCACTAAAGTTTTATGGCCCGTGTAATGTTATCATCATACGTTACTGTGACTGCACACAGTCAACATGCAAACAACTTTAATTAGACTCGGTGTGTTTTATCTTTTGTACATTGGCTCATTAACATGGAGTTAGTGTATGAGATGGACACACAGCTTCTCCTCGACTCCCCACACTCTCCTTTACCCGCTCTGGCTGCAACAGCACCCACAGGAACATTTCTCCCATGGGAAACTGGACAGTTGGCAATTCTCACATATTGTACGACCGCAAGAACGGACGCATGAAGTAACACTGACTGACAGATGTCAGACCTAAGAGGTCTTAAGGTTTGAATCAGTAGCAGAATGTCACGCCAATCAGCTTTTGAGGGTGTTTTTCTGTAAATATTTGAAATGTTTTGAAATGATTCCAATAATTGTGTTTAAAATTAAGTATTTGATCACATTGCCTACAATAATACGGACCATGCTTGAACTGTGCCACTAAATGCAGTGCCAGTTTGCTCTTGAACCGAATCGTTAGGTTCTTCCCTTTCTTTTTTTTCTAAATTCTCCAACATATGAATCAGATGTGCATCTGCACACAATTTCTAACCATTTCAGTCAGGCAAGATCACAGTGACACACTTTGTTTTGCTTAAATACACACGAACCTGAAGTTGCTTAGTATGTTTTTCTTAGGGATTGTTTGGTGGAAAAAAGCTAGTCTTTATACTCTTTGTTTTCGGTAATTATAAAAACACACTGTGAACTGTTATTTGCAAGCTTTTGTCAATCTGCATAATGTTTGTGTTGGCTTGTTAATTATGTGTCTGTATCTTGGTAAAAGATGAAGTATTGACCAACTTCTTGCATTGACAAAGAAAGTGTTAGTTTTTTTTTTTCTAATCTGTTAAAGGTTTGTATCAGGGGTCTGCAATCTATTGTCACTTTCCAACAAATCAAATTTAACCGGAGTTGCAAAACATATTTAACCTTTAAAATGATGGTAACACAGCTCTTTAAGTTTCATATATAGTTTTGATATTATGAACATAAACTGTCTTGTGTCACATGCAAGAAATTTTAATAACAATTTCGGACGATAAACATTTCCTTACATTTTCAGCTGTTTTAACTATTTTGGCTCTATTTTTAAGCAGTTTTGTGCGTGCGTGCGTGCGTGTGTCCAGTTTAAAAAAAAATTCTACTAAAAATCCTCGTCATCTTAGGGTTTCTTTTTAAAGCCATTTCAGCAGTTTTCTTCCCCATTTCTTGTTGTTTGAGCTATTTCCCTTTGTTGTGCCATTTTAAAAAGCCCTTTTTGGGCGAGAGCTAACAGTCTTTTGGTAAATGACTTTGTGTACATAAATCAATTGAAAAAAAAAAAGAAGAAGATAAAACGTTTGTTTAGGTATGTGAAAGGTTCAGGGAGTCACTCGGGGCAAAGAGCACCATGTGGCTCCAGAGCTGCAGGTTGCAGACGACCCCCGGTCTTTATGATGGTTCAGTCAATACATGTGTGCACAGTGTGCTGACTTGCATTCACAAATGACTGCATGGTGTCATTTTATTTACAGTTATGGATATCATGTTCATCCATGCTTGGATGCACAAGAGGTGCCTCATGGTTGCATGAACGTGCGTAATTACGCAAAAGAGTCCAATAGATGTGGAGATGAACGAGACATAAAGGGACGATAAGCTATTTACAAGCCAAATCATTAACTATGTATTGGTGAATTGAGTTACATGGACCAGTGTTTTCAATCACAGCCATACCTGATTCCCAAACACTCCTATGGAGCAGGCGGTGGACACCTCCTCCGACCCGAACCACACTGACGCGATCCTCGACGGCATCCCGAGGATGAAGACCTGCGCCAGGGAGCAGCAGAACTGCCCCAGGAAGGTGACTGGGAACAGGTCGGGCCGGACACTGGCCACTTTGACCCACGTCCCGGCGCAGTTGAACGCCGTCGCCACCAGCGCCACGACCCGCAGCCCCTTCTTGTCCAGCAGCCAGGTCACCGGGAAGATGAATGGGATGTACGTCAGCATGTAGATCATGGACATCCAGTCTATGGTGAAGGCGCTCACGTCGTAGAACTTCATGAAGATGTTGCCGATGATGCCGTACTGTATCCATTGGTAGGAGTTGCAGAGCGAGTAGGCGCTGAAGAGGAGGACGATCATCCAGCGCCGCTTGTACAGGCGGGTGGGCTGCAGCACCACGCCGTCCGGCGCGTCCGGCGCGTCCGGGCCGCGGTCAGCCGCTTCCAGCTTCTCATTCTTCTCCAAGTCCGACTTATTACGTTCGTGTAGTTCGGAGGTGCCAGTCGCTTGTTTGTCGTTCATGTTCCCCCGGTCCTCTCAGTGCACTCATGGAGTAAAAGCTCAAAAGGTGCAAAAAAACCCAAACAAAAAACAAAAACAAAACTTGCGTAACCTAGACGGAAAGTCACTGAAACTTCCCTACAACGAGACGAGGCAACTTCATGTGATCCGCAGGCTCGAGTCCAAGGTTGTATTACAAATCGCCACTCTTTTTTTTTTTTTTTATCTTGAATGGTGACGCAAGAAATAAGTTCCAGCCTGTGCGGCTTCCCCTCGGTCCATTCAATGATTTCCTCACCGGGTGGAAGTGTGTCAAGTTTTTTTTTAACGCCCCGTATAATTAAACGCGAGCGGAAATAAACTGGATTGACGTGTTTGTTTAGGAGAGATCTCCTGGAGGTGGACACGTGCCTGAGCGTGTCTCGACCCTCCACCCGGACCTGAAACAACTTTTAGGATCTCGATGGAAACTCGTCGGTCAACTTGACTGAAGGGCGGAGTTTCAAGAACTGCTCTTTGAGCTATCTGATCAGCCTGGAACACTGCCATATCTGTCCTCCACACCATCTGTGACGCTCCTTTTCTGTTCGAAAAAATATACACTTGATAGCACAACTGTAAAGAAGAAATAAAACTGATTTATTATACTAATTATAGCCTACTTCCTTGTCAAAAATAAAAATAACTATACAGATAACAGATCAAATAATTTGGATCATTTGTGAGCATGAAGTATAAAGTTGTATTCGTGATTAAATATAGTTAATTACCACATAAAGTAGTCTGTAAATCCTCTTTTTTTCCCCCCAGCTTTACATTATACTTCCTGTCATTCTGGTAAACAGCGCCATCTAGAGTCTCCCTCGATGTAACCCACTATCAGCAACACTGCATTCATTCCACCTGCTCCTGAATAATAATAATAATAATAATAATAATAATAATAATAATAATAACCCCCTCAAGGAAACACATGATCATCCAAAAGGTGTCACATTTAATAAATAGATCTGCTGGCTCGAGTCACACATGTCAAGATCGTTTGAATGCCCATTCTTTCTTCAACTTGCCAACGCTTTTTTCTTTTTTGGTACATGTACGTCTTTCTTTTTTTTTATATGGATCTCGACTTTACATTCTCTTTGTCCACAATCAAGTCTGTCAGAAGCTCCTGAGCAATGTCAATCAACATTTACACAGTGAAACATAACAACGGGGAAACACAAAAAAAAACATGACGGAATGAGAAGCGATTTACAAAAATATAGCCTGAGTCACCTAAAACATACTAGGTCAGCCATTCCTCCCAATGTAAACAAAGACTGGTTGATCAATCTCCTCATCAAGTTCACAAACAGATTACTGGTCAAAAAAAAAAAAAAAAAAAAAAACATTGAGCAGAAGCTAAATAAATAGTTATGGAATACTGCGTGGTACAGTTTGGGAGATATATCGTTCACTCATCTTATTTTGTGCTCAGGTTGTTTGTTTTTTTTCTTTTCTTAACGATTCAACATTTGTAGACACATCTCCAGTCTCTCTCCGTTGAGGTCAGTCGTCTGTTTGGCAGCACGTCTTCAGTAGTCGGCGGGGTCAGTGCTGGTAGTGTGGTACGGCGATGTGCTGGTGGTAGCTGCTGTGGTGGGGAGGGTAGAGGAGGTCGGGGGTCTGGGGGGCCAGGCCGGTGCACAGAGGCTCGTGGCTGCTCAGCACCGACGTCAGGTACTTGGCCTCCTCCGTCAGCTGCTTCACCTCCTTCCTCAGGGCGGCGTTCTCCTTCTCCAGGTTCTCACTCTCCTGGAAAACCAACAAGGCACGACGTTCCTGCATCAGACTTTAATCAACGGCTTGATTGATTCAGTAATGCTACCTGGAGCGCATGGCTGCGTTTTAGAATTCATTTTAAGATTCTTTTATTTGATTTTCAGTCTTTTTTTTTTTTAAACTCTTCTTAAGACCCATTTTTATTCCTTGTTTTTTTACGTGGCTTGGGACTCCTGTTTTATTTGTTGCTATTTCATTGTATTTTTTACTTGATCGCACCTCACGTTTTTAGATTGTTTTTATGTCTATTTATGGAAAACGCTTTAGTTCAGCTGTGGTTGTTTTTAAAGTGCTTTAGAAATCAAATTTAGTTAATCCTCCCTAGGCGATAGCCTATAGACCATAGATGTTAATATGTTTGTTTTTTACATGAAACGTTGACATAAGCCAGAGTGGCTACGTGGGCCTCTTGGACTTTGGAGTCATTTTGATTGTTTGTTATTTGCTGTTTGCTTTTAATTTTCAACGGAAAATGATTATTTGAGATAAAGAGGCAGAATATATAAGTTTAATCTTCTTTCTGCTGAATTACATTCAGGAATTTGAAAGCATTTGTTCTCTACTGTATTGTATTAAATTGCATGTAATATATATATTTTTTAATATGAATGAAATAAACAAAAAATAAAGTTTTTATAGTCTATAGTCTGCAACAAATCCGGTAATATGAATGTGTTTTAACAAAATATTGTTCGTTTCATCTTCTCAAAAATCATAAAAACAATCCTGCTGGGAAAAGGGGGTCCCCTGACCCCAAAGGAGGCCTTCCCCTGCAGTTATTAAAGAACCACTACTCAAGTCAGATTATCAAGTACATTGTTGGTGTTTGACTCTTCAAGATAAAAAGCCAAACCCACTGCTGTTGTTGTGCAGAATTCAGTCAGTTAACTCCAAATGAACTTTCTAAAGATTAAAACGGTTAATGTTTAACTTGAGGCAGACGGAGTCGGTTCAATAACCTTATGCGGACTTAAATGGCTCAATAATTGTTTGCTAACATGACGTTTAATCTATTTCCTTCTGTCCACCCGGGTTTCATTGAAAGTTTCAAATAAATAGCCACGATTTTAGACTTTTTTAAGGTTGTGTTGATGATCCAATACTTTTTTTTTTCAATGACGAGTATGCATACAGCAGCTTCGGAGACAATAACAATCTGCCCTATAATCCTGTTCCACCTGACAAGGTGAAGCTGCTGTGCATCAGTCACTAAGCCATAAATGCTTAGTTTTTTTTTTTTTTTAATTCAGAGCAAAGATCGTTTATATGTCAGGCCAGCGGGTGGATGTGTCAGCACAAAGTGCTTCTAAATGGGCTTCAGTCCAACATAAAGATTGTCTGTACAATATTGGGATAAATTTACCTTCTATGAAACGTTATTTACTATGAAACTGCACGTCGATGAAGCTACTTGCTGTAGTTTTGTGTGTATATGGCTTTTTCTTATTTTAGGGTAAATGTGTCAATCAGCTTACAATTACTACAGTAGAAATAACAGCTATTTCAACAACTAACACAGAATCTTTTCATATATTCTAGTATTGCTTTCAATTTACATTTGTTCGTTTTGGCAAAATCACACATAGATGACCATATTTCCATATATGTTCAATAATAGGATTGTTCACGTTATCAATAAAGACATTTTACATCTTTAACTAGCAAATATGGTCACTTGTCTGATAAAGCATTAACATAGTCGTCACTTCATGCTACAATAAAAGAGAGTTTTGGTTTCTTGGGAGCCGTGAGGACGTAGTATTAATCTACAGGTGGTACTTATTGTTAAGGAATTGGTTAAAAAAAACATGCCTCAAAAACAAGTATTCTGTTTATCTAAACATGACATGAACACAAACTGCACGCAGCAGCACAATCAGAGAACCTGCCAATTTAAGCAGTTTTCCCAAACAAAGTGGGTCGAAGCGTCTTTCTCACCGATCATCAACTTTGAAATACTACAAATGGAGAAACTACACGTCAGTACTTGACACACTTTTCTGTGTTTTTGTTGCGGGGAATGGTGAGAGGGGGTGGGAAATCTCCCACTTGAGCAGAGAAAAGGTCATTTCTTCATGGCCTAGAGATTAAAACGCTGCGCTGCGAAGCTTTACTGTCACAGAACCTTTGGGCAAACCCCAACACTTGCGTCACTCAGTCAAATACGGCCCACTGATAATGCTGCTTTACAAGAAGTGACTGGCTTTTTTCTCCCCCCTCTGCCCACGGCCTACAACGCTCGAGCTCATTTACACAGAAGACCCAAAAAAAATAAAAAATAAAATACTACAGAAGAAACAGGAAACAAGCCACGATGTCACATAGAGGGAAAATTCTTCTTCCTGTTTATGTAGTGAGACTGTGAAAGTAAAACCACAGAATATGCTCTGTGGTCCCCTTGTGTGCGCTGTGACTTTGAAAGAAGAAAAAGAGAATGAAAATATACTCCGTATTTCACTAGAAGGACTCTCGTGAATTCGAGTGAATCACTTTGGCTCATCTACGGTCGACAATGCAGCTTTGCTGGAGATAAAAATCTCTCCAGTTACTCAGATAGAGTTCACAGAAGCGGCTCCACTAAGTCAGCGTATTGAAACCTGGGTGGACGTCAGAACGGGCAGTTATCAGCCGATAAATGCGTCTTAACGTGGTTTTTTTTTTTTGTGTGTGTGTGTAGAGCCGCTCTCTGCTCCAGCTGAAGTCACAGCGTGATCTCCCAAACTGACGGGGATCAAATAAAAAGAGCATTGGACAAAGAGGCCGGGGAGCTCCTGTTGTTACATGCAGTGCTGCAATCCCTGGCTCGGGATTCTGCAAAAAAAAAAAAGGAGTGATTGCCCACACGTGCTAATTTATTCCTTAATCTTCTGCAAACACACAGAGCGGCATCCAAGTGTGCAACACAACAGAAGCCATGACACATCGCCACATGGTCAGGTAGCATTTTATAAATATAGTACAGGAATAGGCTTCGGTGTGTCGCTCGGGTCCATTGAAAGCCTTTCAGACCGTTTTTGTTTATGTGCAGAATTAGAACTTAAACCTGTTTGAGGGTCAGTCACAGCAACATAAAGCAATGACAATGTGATGATGAGTACATACATCTCCCTTTGTAATTTCCACTCATTAATGCCTTTTCAAGCAAACTTTGTTTTACGTGTGTCTCTCATAGATAATGCGAGCGTTCACTGCTCACTACAGGCGCGTGTATTTAGGATATCGCACCTCTTTTGGCGAACGACTAGATGAGGTCGAGGTCAGAACTGTGTGAATAGAAATGTTGAGGTGATTGCAGAGCAAAGGAAGTCCTCACCAAGTGGAGGCTGTCGGCTTTCTGAGTTTGCCTCATCCTGCTCTTCTGAGCAGCGATCCGGTTCTTCTCCCGCCGCATCACCTTCTTTGCGTCGTCTGAGGAGCTCTGGGTTGAAGCAGAAGTACTGACATTCAGTTGGCGTTGCAGTGACAAGAGCATCAAGGACTCGCAGGGAGTTTCTCGGGTTCTCTGCCAAAGCTGAGGTTTAGGCTGCTTTAATGGCCGCCGGGCAGAAGGCAGGCCGAACGTCACACCTAATGTGAAGGGAGTGGCCGAGTCATCGGTTAAGGTATTACACACACACACACCCTGTTTCGTGTCCTGAACAACCCATTTTCTTGGTATCACAATAAGTAATCCTCTTCAAAACGTTGAGTCAGTTCTGCATCGATGACATGAACCCTTAAACTCGGGCGGCAACTGTTCAACCGCACGAATTAGCACCCTCATTGTAAAGACATGCCAAGCAGCATGCGAGCAAACACAGTCACTCGGTGTGATTCTTTCCAGGGCAGTTTTTTGGAGTGTGAACGTGCCGCACGACTGGCACACGTGAGACCAGTCAAGCCCGAAGAGGCTGGCTAACGTCTCGCATGCACAGAAATGTACAGTACATGCTGTATCTCACACGCTGTCTGTTCCTGTCAGCTCGCAGAGCCATTCACAGTTTGAGGACTTGTTAAAAAAGGAAAAAAAAAAAAAACAACAACAACTAAAGGATTCCCACTATTTGGGCGGGTGATGAATTTGTTTGCAGTTCACAAAAGCCTACACTTGAAGCGAGTCATGCCTCCAGCCCATGTGTGCATGTGAAACATTGTGAGAAGCTGTGAAAGAAAAAGAAGAGCCCACGGAGACGAGAGCGAGTCTCTCCATGTGGACGCTTCGGGTCCACACAGTGGCAAAGAAGCAAAGGATTGAAGATAAACATATACATATTTCTCTCTCTCTCTCTATATATATATATATATATATATATATAATCCACATGCTTTCTATCTAATGCAGAGCAGTGAGCACCTCTGTGAGGCGCCGCTGGAAACACGCCGGGGAGAGAAATGTGCAACACTTACCGGTCTGCTTCCAGGTGATGGGGACTTGTAGCTTGTGTCATTGCTGTCAGAGCCCTGAGCCATAGCCAACCGCAGCGACTGAAACCGTCTGCTTTTGTCCACTTCTGCTTTGTTTTTGTTTAGTTTGTGTGTGCGGTGAATGTGTGTGTGTGTTGGTGAGAAAGAGAGAGGCGATGAGAGAGAGAGAGAGAGAGAGCGAGAGAGAGGAGGAGGAGAGCAGAGCAAGTGCTGAGAAGAACTTAACATTTAATGAGTAATGAGTCTCTTTCTTCCTTCTTTTCTCTACCCTTCTATCACTCCTCCTCTTCTCTCTCTCTCTCTCTCTCTCTCTCTCTCTCTCTCTCTCTCTCTCTCTCTCTCTCTCTCTCTCTCTCTCTCTCTCTCTCTCTCTCTCTCTCTCTCTCGCTGTCTGACAATTAGCTGTGTGTGATGTGGCTTCTGGTAAGAATCAGGGCGAGTTGCATTAGACTGGAAGTCACATGTTCGATGGAAAGTTCAAGCACACAAGTTAATCTAGTGAAATCCAGAAGAAAACAAACAGCCTGTCGTTTCACACAGTGACAATTGACACCAAGGGGACGTTTACAGCCTCACGCGTTAACGAGACACCCAGTTACTGACGAGAACCAGCGGTCTGCTGCATCCCGGGGTCAAATTAACCACCTGATTTTAGATTGAAAAAAACCCAAAACAAAACAAAAAATTGAATGGTGTGTTTCTACATTGGTGCTGCAGAGGCATGGTGGGATTTCCTCGTTCCTCTTCGATACTGCCGTATGTTTCGACCTAATCCCCCAGAGACAGCACATCCCAAAACTCCACGTGGATGACTGGCTTCGTGAAAATTTCAAGTTTCGTGGTGATTTCCAAAAGTTGCAGCAGACTTTCTAACTGGCAGCACCAGCTGCAGGAACAAAAAGAGAGAAGCGATGTTCAGAGCTCGGGGGGGGGGGGGGGGGGGGCATCAAGGAAATGCTCGAGGGGCTCCAGAACAACAACAAAACTCAAACTCTAAAAGTGGGGAATCTTCTAGACAATGTACAGTTTGTACAAGGTTGAGATGTGCTGAGTGTATACAGAGATAAGGGATAAACTAGTGTGTGTGAGAGAGGCACACACACGCCGATGACTCAACATCAACCAGAAAATCCTGGTAAAAAGTGGAGGGCGTGATGAATCTAAAGTCGCCGTGCCCTTTACTCGTTCGTCCTTTTCTTGTTTGCCCCCAACACGCGATAGCATTTGGTGGTGCAAGAACAAGATTTTCTCGTGAGAAAAAAAAAAAAAAAAAAAGAGAAAAAAGAATCAGGACTAAAACAGCTTTGCTTGGCAGAACAGTCCTCCCACACAAAAACATGTTCCACCATCACAGGAATTTTGAAGAGCTTGGGCAAGGGCAGACATTTCTAATACTTGGCATTTAACGCTGTCCAAAAGAGTTGAGGCTGTAAAAAAAAAAAAAAAGAAAAGAGAGGATAAGGAGGGAATCTGATTATTCAATTTCTACTTAATCGAGACCTAAATGCGGCGTTTTACAAACAGAGAGCCACGACGGATCAACACACGTCTCCTGACTGTCTGTGGTGCTCAGAGACCTTCATTCAGTTCAATCTATTACTCTATTTTCTTTACTCTAATCGCCGCTGCTTCTTCAGCTCCTTTGGGATCTTTAAGTCAAGCTCGCGTAGCAATTGGTAAATAACTGATAAGCGCAGCTGTGACGAGAAACCGGCGTTCTCTCTTTTTGATCGGTTCGCTTGGAAAAACCCTCCGACACCAAAGTGAGATGCCCTCATCTGTAGTCTCTTCTGCTTGGAAGTGACCGTGGGAGGTTTCAACACCGATGCCAGAATATTAAAGGTTTGTTGAGACGCTGACGACTGCTAAAATAACAATGCTTGCACATATTGTGAGTTAAATATGTACGACAGAAAGAAAAAAAAGGACATTCATGAGTCACCGTAGCAAACGTGTAAAAGTCCAGTCTGCAGAAATGATGCTGGTATTTTCAATTTGTTTGGGTTTTTTTTTGGTTTTGGGGGCGGCTGGTTTTAACAAAGGCATGATTTGCGCGGTAGAATCATGATTGAAATAAGCCAATAGATGTTTAGGAGTTGACTTTATGACTTTGTAAAGGGACTCTTTGTCCATCAGAAAAACAACTTAGAGACTGATCACAAAGTCCATGTTCCCTTTCATTTTCCTGACGGTGACGTGATCACCAGGGTTGGGGAGGCAGCGCATCCAAACCTTCAATGTCGACACCAAATGACAGTTATAGATCGTGGCGAGCGGTGCGGACAATTAACAAACAAGCTTTTCCCCCAAATACCAACCGCCATCATCAGAGGCTCACACCTGGCTGCCAACTTCATAATATTAAACTAAACTAGATCAACTAATTAACTAACTACATGAACTAATCAACAGAAACACAACACAATCATTACCGACACTAATAAGCCTAATATAAACCCAAATAAAGACATTTGAAACACACCCAACTCCCATGATGCATTGCAGCAATCAGCTCCGTGACGCTACAATATGTTTCGGCTGGCAAAGTGTTAATCTAAACAAAACCAAGATGGTAAAACACCATTAAAGAAACGTAAACAATGATTCAACAGCCGTCTCCAGACTCTCCCAACAAGATATATCTCATGACACGGCAGCAGCGTGGGGCAGAGCGAGAATACATCCGGGTATTCCATGCATACTCGGTGAGAAACGGCCTAAGAATTGGGTCAGTACTTGGTCTCCCACTGATGACGTTTCACGGGTACAGGAGAACACAAGTATGGACAAGTATGGACAAGTATGGGTCTTGGAAAACGGCCTGAGTGACTTGTGCAGCCTCTCTGCCAAACCGGGAAATAGCGGTGTCGAGTCATTTGGGCTATGAAAAGCACAAAATGCTGACCGAAAGGTACCTATAGGTACTGTAGGCTACCACAAATTTAAAAATAAATTTCATATTAGAATTGAAACAAACAGTGCCGCCTGCACGTCACTGTTTCCTGATTATCATGCTGCACAGTGGAGCAGTGGTTGGTGCTCATGCCTCACAGTGAGAAGGTCACAGGTTCAAATGTCTTTGTGTGTGCATGGATTTCCTCCCACAGTCCAAAAACATGCACGGTGGTTGTTTGTGTGTTTGCAGTATGGATAGATGGTAATCAGGCAAGAACATCCATGTAAGACACTTGTATTATGCCAATTTAATATTACATTTACAAATATAGTAAAGTAGCAAGTTTTAATCTACTTTATCATGTGTCATGGATGAACACCAGGTATCCTAATTTTTCATATTCCAAGATTTAAGATACAGGAGATCAGAAGCATAACTGTTGACTCTTTATCCTTAGAGCGTGACTAAGGACTGTTTGATTTATAATAAGTGAGCTGAGTGACGAATAATTTTATTGACTCCTATGTTAAAATACACAGCTGGAAATTTTGAGGGATTTAAAAAGAAAAAATGAAACCTAACTTTCCTGCACACCCACTCTGGTGTTTTTAGTGGTTGAACAGACCTCGGATTGGGGTAAAGGCTGCAACCACATTGTGCATGTCAGTTATTATGGAGGGTGATGCTGTCATCCCACACACACCTCAACAAAACTGGAAAATGAGGCAAATGTCAAGAGTTAGGGGGTGGGGGGGCTTATAGCTGTGTGAAAATCACAAAAAGCAGCAAAAGGTTAAAAAAAGATGAAAATGATAAAACTGCAAAGTGTGGGAAAAACCACAACTACTTGAGTGGAGGAAAAAAGAAGCAAATATTTGAAATTTTTTGCTTGTTGAAGAAATTATTTTCAAAAGTCTTGCAAGAGTTATCCCCCCTACACACACACACACACACACACACACACACACACACACACCATTCCAATTTCACGAATTACCATCATTTGTTTTTGGAAAATGCAAAAATCTGCCCAAAGGGGTGGAAATTACCACATCACACCACCATTATGACCACCATTTGTGTATTTAAATTACATTTCATCAATTGGGCGAGTGCCTGCCGGGTAACAATAATCATTGTGTTCTCTAAAGCGGTTGGTAATTTTTATGTGGTCAAAACTACAAGTCGAAAAGCACCATGAAATGTAAATGAAAAGTGACTCACCCGAGGCTCTTTAACAGCGTGAGTTTGTCGCCCCCTGTGGGCCAGCACGAGAAGTTCAGTTGTAGTTCCAAATGTTCTCCAGGAGGAGGCGGTGTGGGACAGGAAGTAGCAGCAGCATTGTGAACGGTTTGAAGGTAATTAAGAGAAAAACAAATGTCGATAGAGCCGCTGTTCTGTAGAAATGTCACGTTGTATGTTTATGTAGAAAAAAAAAAAAAAGCAGCGTTGGAAAGTGTGTAAAAAAGACTGGGTCCCGCTGTATTACTAAGGCTGCACTACAGCGTCTATTCACAGGCGCGATCCCACTACTGAGCGGCACGGGGGCTTTGACCTGCTCCGTTTCCGACCTGGGCCGGTGCACCCCTCCTTAGACGACCTGGTGGTCCCGGGCTCCCCCAGGAGCACCATATCGATACCGAACTTAGTGCGGACACCCGATCGGCATAGTCCGCTGCAGCTCAGAACTCCTGAGCTCAAACGGTCCGCCAGCCTCAGCCTCCCGGTAGCTTGGATTACAGGCGCGCGCCACCGCACCCGGCGAGAACAGTCCGAGATCAGCGGGCTTTTGTATGCTACTAAAGTGACGTCATGACGAGAGCTCACGTGAGTCCTCTAGTGGCAGAAACGAAACCTGCAGCAAACCAATTTCTGATGACAGAAAATAGTTATCAATAATTCATATCCACACAGAGGTGTATAACGATTAATCTCTCACAAACGTAATTAAAATTCTGATTATATAGAAATATCACCAAAACATCTGCCACTGTTTTTTTTGAATCTCTGCCATATTATTGTCAATAATCTTTATTTTCATTTAATTGTAAAACCTGTTGCTGTTGTTGCAGTTAAGATTGTGAATTGTAATCACCGATTTGTTTATGTTTGAACACTACAAACATTAGTTTATTTTGGAAAAAGTAAACAAATGTCACTAGATAGCTTTAAGAAAATATGAATATTTTCTTCAGAAGGCTTAAATGGAATGACTTGTTTTTTAAATTAAATATATACGTGTGTGTGCGTGTGTGTATTCGATAACGTTCTTCATTACTCCATCCATCCATCCATCCAGCTCAGGTGAATTGTAATCCAACTCACAAATCAGAATCAGTGGAACATGTATTGATCAGATGGAGCTGCATGTGCAGTGAACAATGATGAAATTCATATTATGAGTGGGTTAAGAGGGTGTAGTGTTTATTGTCTGTGAGAATGTTTAGTCTATAATAAGCCTCAACAAGTGAATACTTTGGAATCTTTCACAAGCCTGATCCGATCATCTTATCTTCGCAGCCTTGGTTGTGTATTGCAACAGTCAAAAGGGCTGAATGTCACCGTTACTCTCAGAGGAAGCCGTGTATGCAAAGAGCCCTCTAAAGTTAACTCATAGGTGAATATATTCAAATCATATATATATATATATATATCAATCGAGAAATGTTATCAGTATTTCCACATTTGACAGGTATTACTGCACCCAATCTCATCATAGCAGACTGAACTCTAATAAGCTGCATCTTACTGAGTGAATATCCTCATGTAGAGATTAATCCAGCAGTGTTTAAGAAGGTCAGACAAATGAGGACATCAAGTTTGAACATGATCATACATTTAATACTTTTTGAGCATCAGCCAAAACGTAACATTTCAAACAAGGTCAATTTACTTCAAAATCCATTAAAACAAGTTAAGAGAAACGAAATGTAGATAAATGTAATTATTCATAAGGACTGAAGGCAAACGTCTTCCGCAGCTTCACACGTTGACCAGGGGAGGTTTGCAGTCGACTCGCATTGAAATTAACTGTGAGAGAGAAAGAAGAAATGTTGAGTTTTCACATCACATGAAGTCCACTGGAAAAGCAGTTGGAACCCAAAATGCTGTTTGTTCACCTGGTCTGAGCCTTGGTCCACTTCAGGGCGTGTCTCGGAGGCAGCGCTGCGGTGGGGTGGTAAAAGGTACAGCCGGCTCGTTTGCACTGCGCCGCAAAGCGACAGGGCTGAAAACACAGAGTGGTTGGGGATTTTAAAGCAACAGATGAGCCACTCGATATCCTCAAAGTGCTCAGACGAACGCGGAAATGTACCTTGGGGTGATAAAAGGGGCAGTCCATCTTCTTGCAGTCTGGAAAGAAGCGGCACACGCTCGTGCTTTGTAACGGCTGCAGAGCTGCAGACACCAGGGGAGGATTTATATTTAATTAAGACTTTAAAGCAGCGGTGAAACACATTATAAATCAGGGGTCACATGCGACCCAATGTCCTCCTGAGGGGGCCGGATTGGTCAAACTGCCAGGACAACTTTAAAGTTTTTCTTTGTTGTGGAGTCGAGTAGAAGTTTTGAAAAAGTTTGTTTTTGCAAAACGTTTTGATATTCGTAATGAAACTTACTACGATCTGCCAATTGTAATGGTGCAGAATTCAGCCAACTGGTCCAAAAATGTCTCCTACAGCTAAAGGCTCTTCCATACTTTCTGCATTGCACGTCCGCAGGCCGCTCTGGACTTGCACGCGGTTCCATTAATCCTACATTTCAGGATTCACGTTGGTACGCGTTGCATAACGCGACGATCCTGAAAACATTCCCTGGCTCTCCTCCTTTAAACTTATTTTGCATGCATGTTTTCTCAAACTCACGCTGACAAACTGTTAAAGAGTCGATTGTTTCTTTGTAAATTTTTCCAATGTGCTTGGTGTTTGGCCGGATTGGAGCCTCTTGCGGGTCGGTTTTAGACTGTCAACTGTGCGTTGGCGTGAACTGCATCTATTGTCTAGTAACTGTGTGGGCGACAGAGTCTGACGGTGTGCAGCCAGTACCTGGTCTGGGTGGAGGAGCTGCGGCGCTCCTGCGGCTCACGTGGGTGAAAGGACAGTCTGGCTTGCTGCACCTCGCGTCATATTTACAGTTCGGATGCACAAAAAGGCATTTGTCCCCAAACTTGCAGTTGGGAAAGGTCCTTGAGGAAAAAGAAACGCGAGACACACGAAGGAATTAAAAAACACAACAACAACACTAAATCTCCCAGTTTCATTGATTTCCATGCACTCACTTGCACTGGGTTGTCGGGTGGTGGTACACACACTCATCTCCGCTTTTGCAGACCGGCCAGAACTTGCAGCGCTCCAGCATCTTCTGTTTCTTCACCGGGACGTCGCCGTCTTCTGCCATCTCCACGTCCATCACGTCATCTGTCAGGAAGAACGGAGCTTCATTTACTCGTCTATGTTGGACAATTTTAATCTTAGTTTATTATTATCATAGATAATATTCTTAGTTTTACCTACTTTACTACTCTTTTATTTTCAACTTTTTTTTTTTGCAATTTTACTGGCTTCGTGTCCAGATTGCTGTTGGAGGGCAAATAGTTTGAAAAGCAGCTCGGTGAAAATACTTAAGTTTTCTTAAAAGACACAAATAAAAATACTGAAATCACGTCTAAATTGTGCCTGGAAGCAGTGGAAAGCAGATCGAAGATGATTGAATCATGGAGTGAAGTAAAACAATTAGGAGGGATGGGAGACCAGAAAACTGGGCTGGAAACCACAGACAGAGTAAAGTAAGCGAAAATCCTCCAAACCTACTGCTGATCTATGTAAAACTCCGGATCTGTGAAGTACAGAAAGCTTAAATACTTCACTGATATTTGAGGAAATGTGTATAATAAATCTAATATTGTTTCAATATTCAAAATACAGAGGAAAGCCATTACATTATTAAATAATGCTGATTATTTTTAGTCACTGAATTAATGGAGGTTTTCAGACGTTTATTCAAAAACGTGAAATATTATATCGCGTTCAGAACAAAAGTCTTCCTGGTTTCATTCAACTGTTTGTTTTTTTTAAGTTGAGAAAAGGCAAATATAGTTCAAGAGTTACGTAAGGCGAAAACTGGAATACAATATATTTCTGTTTAATAAAGGTGTAAAATACAGAATCAAAGTTTACAGTTCCGTCTGGCTGCTGCGTTTTGTACAAACATTTCTTGCAAAGTTTTGTTGATACTAAAGTGTATACAGAAAGTTAGTCGTCATTGTGGGACGTAATAAAAGCTTAAATTTCACTAACATCGGCCTCTAATATCGACCAATTTAATCCACTACTCTCAGAGAAACGCTGACCTTCTGATGATGCGGCCTGGGTTTTTAGCCTGTCGATGATGCTGACTCGGGGCTCCTTGTGGACGTGGTCACAGGCCTGAATGACCTTAGCGGGCGGTCTCACATGATCCATCTCCATGTCAGTGTCAGCAAGATTCCCCAGTGGGCTCGGGACTCCATCCAGTGTCACTATGAACTTGGGGCTGTTGGACTCCCCTCTGTCCTTGCTATAATCAGACAGAGAAGCTAAGTAAACGCAGCAGACGCAGCAATGGGGGAATCAGATCGTCCGTACACAGAGTGAGGAGCGTACCCGCTTTGAACGGTGCGTGGTAAAGAGGACTGGACACGTTGCTGATGTCTGGCTGGAGATTCGTCCACCTGCGCACGACTCACGATGAAGGAGCGCGTATCAGACGTCTTGGCCTCACTGCCCGCAGTGACTTCCACGCCTGGCAGCAAAGACACGAGCAGCACCTTTAGTGTCGTGGTATGAGCACAGTGGTCTGAACACATTAAATCAAAGCCACTCACCAAACTGAAGTTGCTGGCTTTCATCGTTTCTCTCCAGCTGAAGGCGAGTAGACAAAGATCTGTCTGGACCTGCTAGGAAATCAAACAGAAAATAAACTCAATTCCTTTTGCTGAAGAAGCTCAGATGTGGCCAGAAGTTGATCTTTTTTGCTTTAATTTCTTGGCATATTGGAAGTTAGTGCCGTTTCATTGATTGCATAAGTTTTCAAGAAGTCCCGTTGTCATCCGAACGGACACCCAAAACACTTTTCACTTGAAAACGTTGTTGCGTAAACGGGGCCTGAGAAGTGATTCATTTCTGCAGAGCGACGGCTTGATATCAAAAAACTGTGCTTGTGTTCGCCTTTTTGAATTTTAAGACGTACATGAAAAACTCTGGACCGTAAAAAGGTGTGTTTCCCGTGATCCTGCTACATAAAAGGTTTTCATGACAAAACATCCTTTGTGCCGCAGGCGTCATGACGGGATACGTACAAGCCGTCCTGGAGGGAGGTAGACTGGAGGAGGTGAAGCCCTGCGCCCTCGGGGCCAGGCTGTGGAGGTGCTCCTGCACCAACTGGATCGCCGCGCTCATCTCCTCACTGTTGGCCAGTCGGGTGCGAGGCGCCACAGGAACAGTCTGTCTCTGTGGAACTGTGGGTTAAAGGTCGAGGTGAGACCGCGATAACAGAGCCTCGGCGGTATTACGTCAGTAGTGAAATGCAGGGCGGCAGGTTACGTACTGGTGTAGGCTGTAGTTTTGGTGATGGAGTCCTGAGCCTCAGAGATGGCCTTCAGGATCAGGTTCCTGCTGGCTTGTTTGGTTGGTGGAAGAGTCGGTCTGAAACAATGAAAACCACGAGGATAAAGACCAGCAGACGACCTCATCTGTTTAAATGATTTAGTTTTACTGTTGACAACACAGATTTAATTTTAGTACAGATGAGTAGTGGTAATGCCCTTATTAGGAGAATTCATGAGCCTGATGAATCCAGATAATTTACACTTTGTATGATTGAAGTATTCAAGTATGTTTGCTTGAATATTTATTTCTCTGACACAGTTTTGTTATTATTCTCTGCATTTAAATTTATGAATCTACACTTTGACTTTGCGTTTTCAAACAAGCACGTTCTGTAATTTTCCTTTGTTTACATTCAAGAGAAGCTTTTCCTGACTGGACGGGACATACACAAAAGACACAATTCATGTCCATGATCTAATCTCAGATGAATGTTTGAAGGTTTCACACAGCAAACTCATTTTGTAGTTGCGGTTTATTTAAAATCTTTTACGTATTTACTTTGATTTTAAATCCAGACCGTGAGTGTGTGAGGTAGCCAGGAAGAATCTCAGTCATTGCAGGGAGAGCAAAAAGTCTTTGGGGCAATTTACAGTGACTTGACATCGGGACGCCCTGATCAGACCCTACTATTATTACTAGGACTTGTGATGGAGCCATTTTTCTTTTCAGGAATTCTTTAAACCAGAGGCGCCACAGACATTTTAGTTCAGGAGCCACAGAGTTTCATCTGGAGTGGGCTGGACTGGTAAAAAAGTGCCAGAATACCCTTTAAATTTAAACTTTAAAGTTTTTCTTCGTTGCTGTGCAGAGTATACGTGATGAAAATGATGAACGATTGGAGCCTCTTGCGGACCACTTTTGTTTGTCCTTTAGATAATAATTTGTATGTTTATAAAAACGTGTACTTCTGCCAACCATTCCCACAAACGAGGCAAAATAGGACGCGAGGTGCCGAGACTGACTTTCGTTCTGGTTTGGAGGGGAGAGACACTCGGCTGGACAGCCCTCTGCCGCCGAAGCTCCCGTCGTCTTCCTCCACGTCGTCGCTGTCCTCCTCTGCTGCTCGGCTCACTCGGAACACTGAACTCGCGACTGGGGCCTTTCGCTTCCGGGACAACTCTTCTGACTGAACAAGCAGATCATTCGTACCGTGAATCCTTTTTGACGTCCGTTTCATACACCGTCAACAAAAGTGTGTGTGGTATATAATCCGGTTTTTATTCTATTAAGATAACATATCTATTCCATGGATAAGAGAAAAATTAACCACTTTATCTTTGAATATTGTTATATTAATAAAATTGATTGGCCTATTTTTGGACTTGTGTATAATTAGCACATGTAACGTATGTTTAAACCAATAATATTAATAATCTGTGCTTGTCAGTAAATGTGCGTGTTATATTTATATAGTTTCTATGCGTAATCACTTCTATGGACTTAGTTACACCACATATGTGAAATTTCATTATATGATTACTTGGTATTAATTACTGTGTAATAAATGTGCGAGACAAGAAAACATTCTTCTATTGAATCTGAAGCTAAAACAATTGTTTTTCTCTCACGGATACAAGTTAAACATCATCGTCTTTTGATAACAGGGCCGACTGTTAGCGAGTGTATCACAGTACCTTACTGGATCCGTCCCTGGAGCTCCTGCTTCTGTTGTCCTGCTGCTGCCTGGAGTGAGACGATCCTTCTGCGGACCGACTCATGCCCGCAGAACTCATGGATGTGAGCTTGCTTTGACCAGCTCTATAAATTTCAGCAGTGGCTCGACTCGATCCACCGTGTGTACGACCGTGGTTGTGCATTTCTACGGGTTCCTCGGCAATGAGGTCGTCATCCATCTCCGGTTTGATGTCAATAACTGCCTCCGAGGGGAGCATCTCCATCAGGGGCTTGACAGTCGAGGTAAGTTGTGAGGAACTGTTTTCAACTGTCCCCTTCCTGACAAAGAAGAAATATGAAGGTTTGTATTTTCACATTGAAACATAATAAGCTCAAAACAATAACACAGATGCAGGAGGTACCTGCTCTCATGAGCAGAGCTGGACACGCGTGCTTCGGTCCTGTCAGAGCGTGAGCTCGATACCATCAACACCTTCAACTCTTCCGCTCTGCTATGTTCACCGACAGTCATTCGGCTTTTTGCAGACACGGTACCACTGTCAGACTGCAGCTGATGCTTGAGTGAAGCAGGCTCTGAATGAATAAAAGAGACAATTAAACAAAGAGCACAGGCTCACATCAGAAATCCTGACCTCACTAGTCGGGTAAAGAAACGTTTGGGTTCAGTTGGGGTCTTTCTGTGTGTATGTGGTACACCTTTGGGTACTCAGGTTTCCTGCCGCAGGCCAAAAGCATACATGCGAGGTTAGTTGGTGACCCTAACTTGGCCCTAGGTGTGAGTGGCTGATGTTCTCTGTGTGTTTGTCCTGTGATGGACTGGTGACATGGACAGGTGTATCCTCAGTAAGCTTTGATTGGTTCCAGCAACCTGTGACTCTGTACATTAGATATAGTAGATGGCTGGAGGGAGAGTTATGTAAAGAAACTAGCTTACCTCCAGCAACAGATCTTAATTTTTCCAGGACTCCTTGTAGCCTGAAAGTTACAAAATAATTAAGACAAAGACTGTGTTTGAATGTGATTAATACAACAAAGGGAAAACAGGCCCTCACCAGGTTGTGAACTTTGTAGTGTTGTTTCCAAGAAAAAGAGACAGATCATCAGTCATTTGCTGGGAAGTTTTTTTGTTTGCCACCATAACCATGATATAGTCAGGAAGGTCTTCATCTGAGGAGGAAAGAAGATAGTGAACACATTCAGCATGTTACTTGAGTAGACCCATGGCAGAGGATCATACAGACAAGCTTACCGATGTATGCACCGAGTTCTTGAAGTTTGCCTTTGATGGCCGCCTGAGGCAGAAATATTTATGAGATAAACAAAGTCAAAACAGCAGATATAGTGCACACAAATTCATTCACACCTTCTCGGTGTCAAACATCCAAAACAATGCAATTAACAGGGCCACATCTACTTGAACATAGTGTAAATACAGGCCAACCGCAATGTTTTCTCAAGGTAATAATGAAGTGAAGTCAGTGTTTGAAGTAGAGACTTAAAGTCAAATCTAAGCTAACAGGCTAACGTTAGCTCGTTGAGCGTCAGCGACGTAAAACTCGAATAGCTGAATAAAACCCAACATATGTTGTCACTCACTCGTATTTTCTTGCTGATTTCTGTTCCGATTTCCATTGTTTTGTGTTTTATAGGAGCAAATAAGTTAGAAAAGAAGAGACAGTTTTTCGACTTCACCGCTAAACAACAGGGACGAAGAAGACATGGAACCACGTGACCAATAACGACGGTAGCCGCACAGGGACGAAAAGGGTTAATTTGCCGTTTGGGACAAGCGATGCCAGTGGGGAAAACCAAGATGGCGGTGTTGCGGGCGCCGCCATCTTGAAATGGTGCCATGCGGAAGCATGGACGGTGTAGGTATCAGATCTGTCCGGGCTACCAGATCTGTCCGGGGCGGGGCTTGCGCATGCGCTCACGCGACCAGATCGGTCCGGGGCGGAGTTCGTGCATGCGCCTGTCGATGACGTCACATAATGTGATTTACGGCGACTCCATATGGATAAACTACATTACGGGATTCATTGATGAATAGATAGATAGATAGATAGATAGATAGATAGATAATTACTGTTACTTTTTGTTTGACATATTTTTGTATAGTTTTCATTATTAACATACACACACCTGGACAAAATCTTTGGTACACCTTTGTTAATCAAAGAAATACCCACAATGGCCAGAGAAATATCTTGAATCTGACAAAATTAAAAATAAATAAAAATTTAATGATTTTTCCTCCTTGGATGTCTCCCATGAAGTCTATTGTGGCTCAAACAATGACGAATGGTGCAATCTGACACTGATGTACCTTGACCTTGGAGTTGATCTTTAATTTATTTGGGTATTGTTATGGGCTCTTTTGTTACCATTCATATTATCCATCTCTTTACTTTGTCATCAGTTTTCCTCCTGTGGCCACGTCCAGAGAGAGTGGCTACAGTCCTGTGGATCTAAAATTTCTGTATGTGAAACTGTCATCACAGGAGCATCAAGCTGCTTGGAGATGGCCTTGTAGCCTTTAGCTTTATTATGCTTGTCTATCATTTTCTTTCTAATCTCAGACAACTCTCTCCTTGACTTCCTCTGGGGACATGGTGTGGACCACGCTAAACATGGACCAAACAGCGCAGTGGCGACTCTTCACCCAGTAAATAGGCCGACTGCAGCTAAAATAAATATTTCATTCATACAATATCAGAAAGATATTTGTTAAGAAAAGTTTATTGGCAAATATGCTGAAAACAGTGACACATTTGGACCTTTTTTGAAACAAGGAAATTAAAACAAATTTACAAAGAAAGATTAAACAGTGCAATCAAAAAGATGAGCAGAGACTGGCGAGCTGGAGCTGAGGACAAGTGGAGAAGGTCGGTGGATAAGTCAAGTGTCTGCTCCTCTTTGCAAGGATATCCTGCAACATGCATAGATATTTTTGTCAAGAAGTTACCATTGTAACAGACATGTTGATTAGTCTAGTTCAGGAATTGTGTGTCACTTCTCTTCACCTTAATGCATCTGGTTGCAGAAGTGGCTGCAGTAGCCTGGATGACTGGCTTCGGAATAGAATGCAGTCACTTGCCCCCTTCTCCCTGTGCCGACATATCCTGTAAAACAGTGACAGAAAAAAAAGAATACTACTACTACAGTACAGTCTGCATGAAATCTTTGCATAGCTGCCATCAATAAGTATGTGCAATGAAATAGATACAGGAATTTCTAGTATGACATGCATGTACCTGGGGTGCAGTTTTTAAAAGGCCAACCACATCCAAGGCAGGTGTCGACGGTGTACATGATGTAGAACATTTCCCTGTAGTTCACAGAGAACCTACTCCATGTGCAAACACCTGTGTAAAACAAAATGTCAGCCAAAAGAGCACATTTCCTTTGAGCTAGTGAAAACATCTATAGCTTGCACGGCATTAAAGTAATATTGCACATTATTGTGCCATTTACTGAAGTACTTACTGTCAAGCCAGTGAAAATGAGCACGCCTTCTGAAACTTTCTGCACATACAGCGTCTCTGAAGGTGGTACACACCAGAGCCAATGTTTGGAAAGCTTTATCACCTTCCTGCAGTACCCCTTCTTCAAGGATGTCTGTGAGCACACAAATATGTGTCATACAAAACTACATTTTATACACATAACAGTACCTCATGAACAAATTCACGGCCTTGATCTGTAATAATCCGCTCAACCAACCCAAAGTCGAGCAGAATATTTGAGATTTTTCTGGCCACCTCTGCCGCTGTTTTGGTGTACATCGACTTGGCCACGACCCATTTGGTGAAGAGATCTGTGGCCGTCAGTATATATCTACAACATAATGTGCAATTTGTTGTAAATGAATAGCATCTTTAAATGTCATTTCATTTATAGACAACAGCTTCTACCTAAAATATTTACCATTTTCCCTTCACAGTAGTAGGAAGAGGACCCATCAAATCAATCTCCAGGACACTCCATGCCTCCCGAACAACAATGGGATGTAGCACAGGTGCTACAGTTTGGAGTGTGTCGTGCTGCTGACACTGGGGACACTCATCAACCTTTTAAAAAAAAAAAAAGGGTATTAATTAGAATGTAGGATATAACAAAGTCCTTTCTTGATTTAATTGCTAAGCTACACTGTAAGAGTATTCTGTACTATTGGAGTAATGTATGAGTATTTATTTTTTATTCTATTTTATTGACAATGAACAATTCCATGTTTCCTTTAGAAGCTCTCACCCATTTGTTTAAACTTTACATCGTCACGCTGAGTTCTCCAGTGGTAGGAAGCCAATACTTTTTCCATCGTTCTGCGTCTCCCTGGATGTCCTCCATTGTCGTGACACTCTCCCAGCACCTCACACACCTGCTTTGGATCCATCACTACCAGGAGGGGTTTGCCTTGGCAGTTGTAAAACAGCCGCTCATCTGATACAGTGGGAAAGCACAACATTCATTTAGAACTGTGCATGTATATTTACTATTTGATTACTTTATGACTAAGTTAAAATCCAGAAAATCCAGTGGCAGGCAGTGAAAACTACAACTAATATTGGTTGTAGTACTTGAAAGGAAAAACTAAAAGGAAGGGGGTAAAAGGGGACACTTGATAATAATCAGGCAACTATCAGTGCAATCAGTACAGTGTCTGGCTCTGAAAATAGTTTCTACTGTACAGTGGTGAGTTTGTCTTCAACACACTCGTGCAGTTTGTGGCATTACATTGGGGTGTGCGTGCGTGCGTGTGTGTGTGTGTGTGTGTGTGTGTGTGTGTGTGCGTGTGTATATTCTTTTTTTTAACTTTAAGTTCAGTTTAATCAGAACAATTGAACAGTAGATATGTATATATATTAAATTCATACTGTGACTTACCCTTTACAAGGTAGTGTTTGGACGCTCTTCGAATCGCCCTTTTTCGGTCCTCCGTATTTCTGGAGGTTGTAGTGAGGGTGTGATAGACAGCGGTTTGAATAAAGTGACTCAGCTCAGTATAAAAGTTATCCATTTCGTTCTCCTTGTGACTCGCCATGTCGTTTTAAAGACTGCAACGTCATCGACAGGCGCATGCACGAACTCCGCCCCGGACCGATCTGGTCGCGTGAGCGCATGCGCAAGCCCCGCCCCGGACAGATCTGGTAGCCCGGACAGATCTACACCGTTACTCTGGGTGATTCACAGATCTGGTACAGCAGGAAAACAATTAGACCCCCCCCTTGCACGCTGCTATTGGAGCAATCACCTCATCCTTCATCCTGATTGGACAGCGCTTTAGAACAACAGTGTCGTGTACCTTGCATTCAAACACAAGAGGAAAAACAGAAACAGAATTACAATTGTGTAATGCAATGCAGTATATATCATTTCTGGAAATGAAAAAATAAAGCTAATATTTAATATCCTGTTTTGTTTGTTTGTATGTTTTGTTAAATTTGGGAACATTGTTTGATAATGTGAAGGTTCATACTAAAATGTGATTCTGACAGTGAAAAATATTTAAATGGAAGTGTAGTTTCTTTTGACATGACACAATTTTCACATCAGGGCATTTACTTTTACATTGAAATTATGCATTATCTACAAATTACAAACATAGACTGTGATATAGAATCAAATGAACAGGCACAAACAAGTAAAACTGAGCATGCATTGCACACTATCCCTTCTAAGGACAACAATGCTAACCTAATGAAAGAGCCAGGGGTCCAGCAGCACTTCACAAGATGACAACACTGTGCATTCTTTGCTGATTGCTAAATGAATACACAGTTTTTCAATGTTATGTTACAAATAACTCTAATACAATCAGCCATGCTCAAGCTTTTTTGTGCAACTATTCATAACTATTCATAAAGCATCCAGGTTTCACACTAATTTGATGTCATAACTTAATCATGCCACTTCAAAAAAAAAGTGTTCCCGTCGAACACAAAGTTGATTTATTTCACTGCATTTTGTCCTGTTGTCCACTGGGTAACCGCTGTTGCACAACTTGTCAAATAGTTCTGCAACTTTAGGCCAGACAAGTTCATGTGCATTTTGTATTCATTATTTGGAAATTGGTCAAGGAGTTATCCTTTTCAGAGAAGCTTTTCCAAACTATTCAATGTTCATATGTCATATTCACTAAGTAAAGTTAATATAACAGTCTCTCAGACAAAGTACCGCAGAAAAAAAACTTCTTTTTTTTTTTTACATTAATATATGTCTCGGAGATTTGTGATGTATATAAATGAAAAATAGGACTGTTATACATTATAAATACATAAAGCGTGAGAGCATGGTCACAGACGGGACGCATACTACATTTGCATTCTTCTTATATCAATCACATTACGTTGGCAAAATTCTACATTCGCACATTCCACATGCAGAATTTACAAAAGCCCAGTGATGGTGTTGTTGTCACTCTGAGATTTCCTTTTTAAACACCTCTTCTGCTGTTAAACTTCAGGTGAGGGTGATGACCCCAGAAACACCCAATGAGGTCTTCACCAGTGAATGTATTTAAAGGAAAACTAAACAAAGCCATGAGATGAGGACTTTCACATGACCAGAACAATCTGTCAGTAGATCAACCATTTTTTTGTACTTCACCTGTTTTTTTCTTACCACATTCTTTAAAATGAAAAGAATGTTTTATACTGTACATGAAATGTGAACGTGGGGCTGTTGAAGTAGCAAGCAATTCCCAGTGTGCCGTCAGGTTTTTGCACCTCAAGATGTGAGAAAAACAAGGTCAAACATTCTCTCCAGGGACAATCCATTGACTTAAATGCATTTCCTGTGAATTCACACACACACACACACACACACACACACACACCCACACACAGTAAGCACTGATGAACCCGGCGCTGACTGAAGAAGAGCAGTGGGTGTTGTATATCACAGTTAAACACATCTAATAAAAGCTGTCTGCGCGACCTCGTTTAATCAAACAGTCTGACGGTGTGATTCAAACATCAGCTCCAGAGACACATTCAGCCAACACAGTGAGACCAGCCCGCCACGTCCAACGGCGTCGGAGTCTAAATCTCTCTAATGCTGCCCACTGTGGGAGAAAAATACACCCACTCCACCCACTCCTTCGTTCGCCCGCTCTGCCCTTCTCTGCTGATTCACGTTAAAAGCAACTGCAGTTCAGCTCCAACACCCACAGCTGTGCCATAATACGTAAGTGCCACTCAACCTGGACTCTGAGCCCACGCACTCAAATGCCGACACTATTTTGAGGATTCATAAACAGCTGTATAAATAGGTGAGAAAAGAAAAAAAAAAAACCTTTCAGTGTTCAAAAAGACATATGGAAGGAAAAGCCATTACTGAGTTCACGAAGGCTACCGCGTGACTTTTAGCAGCGTCTTTACCTGAAAGCCTTTTCAAGTGTGGCTTTCGGTGGATAAAGTAATAATTTTCTTGCTGATGAAAAAGAAAAGGAGAATTCTAAGTGGTCCTTCAACAGGTCTGGTTTCCGCTTGTTGAAGTATCTTCTCTACAACAGCGGAGGAATGGACCAATAAGTATGGAATAAACAGAGTCGGACTAATCTAATCTGACACACTTTATTCCACTAACCATTGAAAATGTTTAATCACTTTAAATCAATTATAATACTGTAGATTTTAACTGATGACTATAGATACGTAACTAGTGCACAGACAAACGGTGCTTTTCTGCGATTTGTGTCATTGAATCACATCGTGACACATTATATGTCAGGCTTCATGCAGGAAGTGGAATATTATGTTGCTTTACTCCAATGAAAAAACAAGTTGTTAAGAGAATAGTCATCCATCTTCTATACCGCTTATATCCTATTCAGGGTAGCTGGAGCTAATCCCAGCTAACTAAAACCATCTAACACTGGACAGATGCCAGGCCATCACAGGTAAAGAGAATGATCACAAGAACAAATCTAAAAATCAAGACAATCTTTTGGTTGCAGAGTGATGACTTCAAGTTGAGCTTCGGCTCCATGAGACGCTTTCTTCACTGCTGCTTCCTCCTGTTTTATGTTAAAGTGCTTATTTCTTGTGTTTTCGCACTATTTGTGAAGCACAATATATATTCTGATGCTTGTATATGGTGTTTAGGTGGCTGGACAAGTGTGAGGTCACATTCACCTTTAACCTTTGACCTTTAAACCACTAAAAGTCAGTTGCAGTGAAAGGAAGTAAATCTGTATGAGGGTTCATACATGTACATTTATAAATCATTCATGTGCATAATTGATAAACATGTACCATATGAGGTTACAAACTACATATTTACAGCTGACACATAACAAACAGAGGGCGGTACAGTTACCCCATAAACACGAATAACTACCGTGGTGTTTCAAAGACACGCTAAAACTCCCACTCGCATTAAAAAGTCATAATGTGACCCACTTAACCTCTCAACAAAAAGATGGGGCAACTACCCTGAAATTCATATTGCATAAATTAGCATACATTTGCTCTATTTCTCTTTAAACTCCTTTTCAGCTTCTCCCCTTTTCCCTTCCACCATAAACCCACTGAGCAGACAGTATTTAACCCTTTGAGGATGTGAATAATTTCTAGAGCAACGAATAAATAACAATTCCTGCTGTAATAAATTAATTGATTTTTTGGGGGGAGAAAATGAATGCTGCTGTCCTCTCCTTTTCACTTTGTGATGTTTTTAATAATTCTTTAATCTTAGGTGTTTTAACCAAGCAGGCATTTCAGAGCTCCATCTGTAAGCGTCTATAATTAATCCTTTCCTTCCTTTGCTCCACTCAGCAAAACTACAGCATAAAGAGAAACTGCTTTTGTTTTCTTTCCTTCATCATCATCAGCTTCGTGAACAGGCAGGAAAAACATTGCTCTTCTATCCATCTCCTCCAGTGTTTTATTTCTATGTGTTTCTATCTCCATATCTACCTACTTCCTGCCTTTTAACATTCAGAAACGTGAACCGGTGCTTTTCGGGATTATGTTTGTTCATTAGCGTCTGATGTGGATTACTACGACAGGGACACATCAAATCAATAACTCATCACTCAGTCTTTGTCCGCTGAGCAGTGGTCATTAGTGGAGTGGACAGTCTGTGTCTATAAAGAGCCTCGTTCAATAAGGAGCTGAGGACGAGACAGATGACATTAAAGGGGACATATCATGCTAAATCCACTTTTTTAGCCCTTAAATGCATTTTGTTGTATATTTAGAGTGTTTAGAAGTACAGAAAAGTTCAAAGTAGTCTCTTCAGGTGCTCCGTTGATATCTTTATATTCTGTTTTGGTCATATTTTGCGATCGGTTTCCATTTTTCTATTCTCTATTACCTTTTTTGAACAATGACGTCACAGTATTCTCAGCGGAACTGCCAAATTAGGACATCGACATTTCGAGCAATCCGCCATTTTTGTTTCTCGCTGCGATTTTGTAGTCCAACCGAAGTTACGAGAGGATAAGTCGAAATGTTCGGTTGTTGGATGTAGTAACCCACAAGCTTCGTTACACCGTCTCCCAGCATCAGAACCTTTTCGAAGTGCCTGGTTGAGTTTTATTTTTCACAGAAATGTACCCACATCTGTGGGTAAGGTCATTTTTGTGTGCGCGAATCACTTTAAGGACGACTGCTTCAGCAACCTCCGCCAGTATAAAGAAGGATTTGCCGAAAGACTTGGTCTGATTGAGCGGTCAGTTCCTTCTATCTATGGAGACGACGAACAGAGCACTTCGGTAAGCTGTATATAACGCTAAAAAGTGTGATGATAAGACGTCCCTGTCATTGTTTTGTTAGCATTAGCAGTTGCACCGTCTTCATATGTTAGCGCTGTGTGCTCGTTTTAGATTATAATGTAACTTCTGTGTTAAATAGTCGTTGTAATACAGGCAGTATTGTAGTAGTGGGCATGGATGGAGAAGTTAGTGTAAATATAGTAACACACCATTGCGTTACATCCATATGAAGACGTTGTTCTGCAGGTGCATCATCGTCATTTTCATCTCGCTCCGCCGGGTCCGACTCTGGCTCCAACATGTATGGCTGGATGGACAAATCTTTCGTTGTTGACATTTTGTAAATAATGTGTGAATATAAAGTTTCTGCGCCGCTAGATAATTGTATCTGTTCTATCAAACTACAAAGATGGCCGAACAGGGTGGCGTTGAACCGAGTGTCACCTCTGCAACCTGGAGA